>NC_047101.1:47521819-47821819 GCF_902459505.1 Geotrypetes seraphini
AAAGTCTCATGCAGTTGTTTAAAAGTTGTAAGGGGGGGGGGGGGGTGAGCGCTGCTGAGCCCGCAGAAGATGGCGGTCTAAACCTTGTGCTCCCGCAATCTCCCTCTTATTTGAGCAAACTGTTTGTTAGAATCGTACTATTCAACAACGCGGAACCTAACTGCGATCCTTTGAATTATAGCAGATTACTTATATTTCGTTTTTGCCTCATTTACCTGCATTGATGTCGGCCAAAAAGATAGGCAAGCGACACAAGCCGGAGCCGGCTTCACCGTCCAAAACACCTCTTCCGGCCTCCCCTACAGACACTAACAGTGAGATACTGGCGGAGCTCCGGGTATTAAAAGATCTAGCCTCCGAAACCAAAACGAGCACTGATGAGATCAATGAAAAGCTTACTGCCTTATCAGCAGATTTCGCCTCAATGCAGACACGCGTCTGCACTCTGGAAACTAAAATGGATGCGACCTCGTTGCAGCTCGTTGATCTGCATCGCCAGACTGCACGTATCTCTGCTCTTGAACAGGAGCTGGAAGACAGTAATAATTGATCCCGTCGCTGTAATTTGCGCATACTGGGGCTACCGGAAAATGGTCGGGACTGTGAGCTACCTACTTACCTGGAAACGCTCATTCCTAAATTGCTGGACATTATGTTTCAGCGAGAATTCAAAATTGAACGTGCCCATCGGGTGCCTTCCTCCCGCTCTCCTGCTGATCGCCAACCCAGACCAGTAATACTTAAAATTCTGCGATACCAACACGTTCTCGACATCATGCAACGGGCCAAAATCAAAGCCCCAATCCAGCATGAGGGCGCCACCTTGTTATTCGTACCAGACCTGAGCAAGACTACAGCCCTCCGACGAAAACAGCTCTTCTCCTACAGGCCGCAGCTCAAAGCCATGAATGCTAGGTTTGGCATCCTTTATCCTGCCCGCATGAGAGTGACCCTGAACAACTCTACTAAAGATTTAATCAGACCTGATGAGCTGGCTACTTTCATCGAGCAACAATCCCCCGACTCCAATCAACCAGGTTTGAAGGTTGCAGGCTGCATGTAATTATGCCTTTTCACCACCCGTAGTCATCACGCCTGCAACCTGGTTTGCATGAACTTTCTGCTTGTGCTTACCACACTGTAGACTCCTGGTGTTTTTGGTTTTTTTTCCCTCTTTATGTTCTGGTTCCGCAGCATGAATATATCTGTTTGCCGTTATGAATCTTTCTATATGGGAGCATGGGGTTTCTTACAGCTATTCTGTTTCACTTGGCTGCACTCACATTGTTATATAGAGGTGTCTTTTTTGGCACCACTGTTAATTCACTGCACGTGATATTAGCATGCTTGATATCTAATTGGCTTGTGTTTGATATGGCATGCTTTTTCTTATATACAGGTTTTTGCTTTTCTGCATGTATATTGTGGTTGCAATGAATATCTGTTACTCTGATTAAGGTTACATTAAGCTTACTTCACTGGAATGTCTCTTAGCAATGTATCCTTGAATACGAAAGGTCTTAATAACAAAATTAAACTGAAGAAAATTCTGAATTATTTGGAGAGCTCCAACCCTGACGTTATCATGCTTCAGGAGATACACTTAGATGCTATAGCCTCACCCAAAGTTCGACTCCCATGGGCGTTACCACCATATTTTTCACCTGCAGTCGAGCGCAAAGGTGGAGTATTAACTCTTATTAGAAATAGGAGTGACATATCTGTTCTTTCTTCCTCCGCTGACCTTAATGGGAGATGGATTAAAGTCAAGATTAGCATTGCTGGTGAATATTTTTGTCTATTTAACATCTATGGGCCAAATATGGATTGTCCACCTTTTTACCACGCTCTCATGGCTTCCCTTCTGGAAGATGCGGAATCACAGCTGATACTGGCTGGTGATTTCAATATGATAGTGAACCCTAATAGAGACAGGAAATCCACCAGTGCCTACAAAAAATCCAGATCTTGGTACGCTCTGCAGGACCTCATCTCCACCACTAATCTTGTGGACATCTGGAGACATATGCACTTGGATGCAGAAGCCTACACTTTCTATTCTCCTCCTCACGCATCATATTCACGTATAGATTTCTTTTTCTTTTAGTGTCACCTTATGCTCCTCTGTGATGCAGACCGACATATTGCCTATACTAGTTTCTGACCATGCTGCTATCACTATTCAGATCAAAATTAATACCTCTCCTCTTTTAACTAAACAATGGTGATTCAATAATGCCTTACTGCAAGATTCTCAATTCTGCCTTCATATGAGATCTCAGATAGTGGAGTATTTTTGTCATAACAAACCTGAACACACCTCTTGGATATGTTGCTGGGACGCCTTTAAGGCCTTTGTACGGGGTGTCATTATCAGTTGTTCGGCACACAAGAATAAGAAACTGAAAGACAGAAAGCCATGGAGGATGAGAACAGATCCCTTGAATCACAACATCAGAAATCCCCTGTGGACATATCTCTGCTTGTCCGCCTTAGTAAGGCACATTTCCAATACAACACTATTTTGGGCAGACAGGCGTCCCACTCTGTTTTTCAACAGTCGGCGTCTTACTTTGCGGAGAACAACAAGTGTGGACATCTATTGGCCAATTATCTTAAACGCCGCAGTGGAAAAATCTGTTATTGCTAGTCTCAAGTTAGACTCAGATATAGAAATAACAGAATCGTCTGCCATATCTCAGGCCTTTATGGATTTCTATTGTAAGCTCTACACTTCTGAATCTTGTTGCCCAAAGAAGTCTTCAGCTTTCCTACAAGGTATTCCGCACACTCAACTTGAAACAATGGACAATGATATTTTGGATGAACCGCTTACTCTCAGCGAGCTATCCAAAGTTATCCATTCTTAAGAAAGCTCCTGGACCAGATGGGCTGACGGTAGAATTTTATCGGGAATTCCAGGATGTCTTAGGCCTATACTATTTACAATTTGTTGACCACCTCATTTCTACTGGAACTGCATCTGGATCCTTTACGAAAGTAACCATCATTGTTCTCCCGAAACCGGGAAAAGATAGCAGAAATATGTCTAACTACCGTCCAAGGAGGAGGTGTAGCATTATATACAAAAGATGACATTAAGGTCACAAGAATCGCAGACGTCCAGTACACTGGGGAATCTCTTTGGGTCAATTTGGCCAGAGGGAAGGACAAATGCCTGTATCTTGGCATAATTTACAGACCCCCAAGACAACAGGATGACCTAGATATGGAGTTAATAGGAGATATAGAGAATATCACCTTGCGTGGGGACACAGTACTGTTAGGCGACTTCAACATGCCTGATGTGGACTGGGACACACTTACCGCTGCTTCCGGCAGCAGTAGGAGGCTATTGAACTCTTTGAGGGGAGCACGTCTCAGGCAACTGGTGTTGGACCCAACAAGGGATCAGGCAATACTGGACCTGTTACTTACCAATGGGGAAAGTGTCACAGAAGTCTCGGTGGGAGAAACACTGGCCTCCAGCGACCACAACATGATATGGTTCAATCTTAAGAAAGGCTTCACTAAACCTACCACACTGACCAAGGTCCTCAAATTCAAGGACACAAACTTCCAGAACATGAGAGAATTTGTTCACCAGGTGCTACAAAGCCAAGCAGAAACCAATAGCGTAGAAGAAATGTCGTCGACTCTGAAAGCCACCATACAGGAAGCGACAAACCGCTATGTTAAATTAGTAAGTAAACGGCGTAGGAACAATAAGCCGCAGTGGTTCACTGCGGAGATCTCAGACCTCATCAAGAAGAAGAAAAAAGCATTCATCTCTTGCAAACAATCAGGGAAACAAGACTCTAGAGCAGAATACCTGACCAAGTCTAAAGCCGTCAAAACTGCAGTCAGGGAGGCTAAATTCCACATGGAAGAGTCTCTAGCAAAGAACATCCAGAAGGGAGATAAATCATTCTTCAGGTACATCAGTGACAGAAGAAAAAACTCGGGAGGGATAGTACGTCTTAGGAAACCAGACGGAAAATATGTGGAAAAAGACTCGGAAAAGGCACAACTATTAAATGAATATTTCTGCTCAGTCTTCACCCGAGAAGCGCCGGGGCAAGGCCCTCAGCTACAGACAAGGGTTAACTCGGCTGACCCATTTAGTAATTTCAAGTTTACACCCAGCAGTGTCTACGATGAACTGTCAAGGCTCAAGGTTAACAAGGCTATGGGGCCTGACAACCTACACCCCAGGGTGCTCAGGGAGTTGAATGATGTCTTGGCGGAACCGCT
The DNA here is from genome assembly GCF_902459505.1 of Geotrypetes seraphini. Taxonomy (NCBI): domain Eukaryota; kingdom Metazoa; phylum Chordata; class Amphibia; order Gymnophiona; family Dermophiidae; genus Geotrypetes; species Geotrypetes seraphini. The sequence continues at coordinate 47,526,074 of NC_047101.1, forward strand.
GTCCACGCTCTTCAACCTCTCCCTTAGTACAGGCAGCGTCCCATTGGACTGGAGGACGGCTAACGTCATTCCACTTCACAAGAAAGGCTCAAAAATTGAGGCAGCAAACTATAGACCGGTGAGTCTCACATCAGTATTGAGCAAACTAATGGAAACCTTAATCAAACCTTGATGAGGAGAACCTACGAGATCCCCGTCAACATGGATTTACTAAGGTGAGATCCTGCCAATCCAACCTGATCAGCTTCTTTGACTGGGTGACGAGGAAGCTAGATGTTGGGGAGTCCCTGGACATCGTATACCTGGACTTTAGCAAAGCATTCGATAGTGTACCACACCACAGGTTGCTAAGCAATATGAGTTCTATAGGATTGGGCGAGACATTGACAAAATGGGTTGGGAACTGGCTTGGAGGTAGGATTCAAAGGGTAATGGTAAATGGCACCCCCTCTGAAATGACAGAGGTGATCAATGGAGTGCCCCAAGGCTCGGTCTTGGGCCCGATCCTGTTCAATATCTTCAAAAGTGACTTGACAGAAGGGCTCCGAGGTAAAATAACATTATTCGCCGATGACGCCAAGCTAAGCAATGTAGTGGGCAAAAGCACAACGGACAAAAACTCAATGCCCGACAACATGATGCACGATCTACTCCTACTGGAGCGCTGGTCTAGGACCTGGCAACTCAGTTTCAATGCCAAAAAATGCAAAGTTATGCACTTGGGTAGCCAAAATCCATGCAGGACTTATACCCTTAATGGTGAGATCCTAACAAGAACAGTAGCAGAGCGAGACTTAGGGGTGATCGTCAGTGAGGACATGAAGGCTGCCAATCAAGTGGAGAAAGCTTCATCCAAGGCAAGACAAATCATGGGTTGCATACGCAGGGGTTTCGTCAGCCGTAAGCCGGAGGTCATTATGCCATTGTATAGATCCATGGTGAGGCCCCACCTGGAATACTGTGTGCAATTTTGGAGGCCACATTATCGCAAGGACGTTCTGAGGATGGAGTCAGTCCAGAGAATGGCCACTCGGATGGTCTCGGGACTCAAGGATCTCCCGTACGAGGAACGGTTAGAAAAATTACAGCTATACTCACTCGAGGAGCGCAGAAAGAGGGGAGACATGATCGAGACGTTCAAATATCTCACGGGCCGCGTCGAGACAGAGGAAGATGTCTTCTTTTTCAAGGGTCTCTCGGCAACAAGAGGGCATCCGTGGAAAATCAGAAGCGGGAAACTGCGAGGTGACACCAGGAAGTTCTTTTTTACTGAAAGGGTAGTTGATCGCTGGAATAGTCTTCCACTTCAGGTGATTGAGGCCAGCTGCGTGCCTGATTTTAAGGCCAAATGGGATCGACACGTGGGATCTATTCACAAGGTAAAGGTAGGGGAGGGTCATTAGGGTGGGCAGACTGGATGTGCCGTGGCCCTTATCTGCTGTCTATTTCTATGTTTTTATGTTTCTATGTCCACTCTCTTTAATAAATGTAGACGCAAAGATTTATGCTAAAATACTGTCCACTCGCCTACAATCAGTTATCACCAAGCCCATTTCACCGGATCAAAGAGGCTTTATAAATGGACGATACTCTTGTGATAATACGAGGCTCTTTTCTCACGTCCTTGCTCAGGCCTCTCATCATCAACAGAAAATAATGGCAGTAGGACTTGATGCTGAAAAGGCTTTCGATAGGATAGAAAGGCCTTTCCTCTTCCAAACTCTACGCTGGTATGGTTTTTCTGAGGCCTTTATCAATAAATTGAAGGTTCTTTACTCCAATCCTAACGCCAGAAAGCACAGTTACTTACCGTAACAGGTGTTATCCAGGGACAGTAGGCAGATATTCTTGACTGATGGGTGACGGCACCGATGGAGCCCCGGTACAGACAATTTTAGAGTGATTGCACTCTAAGAACTTAGAAAGTTCTAGTTAGGCCTCACCGCGCGTGCGCGAGTGCCCTCCCGCCCGACGAAGGCGCGCGGTCCCCAGTTAGGATAAGCCAGCTAAGAAGCCAACCCGGGGAGATGGGAGGGACGCAAGAATATCTGCCTGCTGTCCCTGGATAACACCTGTTACGGTAAGTAACTGTGCTTTATCCCAGGACAAGCAGGCAGCATATTCTTGACTGATGGGTGACCTCCAAGCTAACAAAAAGAGGGATGGAGGGAAGGTTGGCCATTAGGAAAACAAATTTTGTAAAACAGATTGGCCGAAGTGTCCATCCCGTCTGGAGAATGCATCCAGACAATAGTGAGATGTAAAAGTATGAACTGAGGACCAAGTAGCAGCCTTGCAGATTTCCTCAATGGAAGTGGAACGGAGGAAAGCTACAGATGCTGCCATAGCTCTAACCTTGTGGCCCGTGACAGAACCTTCCAGTGGCAGGCCCGACTGAGCATAACAGAATGAAATGCAAGCAGCAAGCCAATTGGATAGGGTGCGTTTAGATACAGGATGACCCAACTTGTTAGGATCAAAGGACAAAAACAGTTGAGGAGATGATCTGTGAGGTTTGGTGCGTTCAAGATAGTAAGCCAGAGCACGTTTACAGTCCAAGGTATGCAAAGCCTGTTCACCTGGATGAGAATGAGGCTTTGGAAAAAATACAGGTAGGACAATGGACTGATTAAGATGAAAGTCAGATACAACCTTAGGGAGAAACTTTGGATGTGTACGGAGGACCACCTTATCATGGTGAAAAACAGTGAAAGGTGGATCGGCCACTAGTGCATGCAGCTCACTGACCCTCCTGGCAGAAGTGAAAACTATAAGGAAGACCACTTTCCAAGTAAGAAATTTGAAATGCGCTGTGGCCAAAGGTTCAAAAGGAGGCTTCATTAAAGCAGAAAGAACCACATTGAGATCCCAGACTACAGGAGGGGGCTTAAGAGGTGGTTTCACATTGAAAAGGCCCCTCATGAACCTAGAAACCAAAGGATGAGCCGAGAGGGGTTTTCCATGAATTGGCTCGTGAAAGGCAGCAATGGCACTAAGATGAACTCTGATGGAAGTAGATTTGAGACCAGAGTTAGACAAGGAAAGAAGATAGTCCAACACCATTTCCACTGCCAGAGACAAGGGATTATGGTGATGTAAGAGGCACCAGGAAGAAAACCGAGACCACTTCTGTTGATAACACTGAAGCGTGGCCGGTTTCCTGGAAGCATCAATGATAGAACGGACAGGTTGGGAAAGGAGTGAGTGAGCTGAAGTCAGCCCGAGAGATACCAAGCTGTCAGGTGCAGAGACTGTAAGTTGGGATGCAGTAGAGTCTGCTGATGCTGAGTAAGCAGTGAAGGAAACAGTGGAAGAAGTATGGGTTCCCTGGAACTGAGTTGAAGTAGAAGGGAGAACCAATGTTGCCTGGGCCACCGTGGAGCGATGAGAATCATGGTGGCAGGTTCCCTCTTGAGCTTGAACAATGTCCGCAGCATGAGCGGTAGAGGAGGAAATGCATAGAGGAAGAGATTGGTCCAATCCAGGAGAAATGCATCGGGTGCCAGACAGTGAGGAGAGTAGAGTCTGGAACAAAACAGGGGCAGCTGATAATTGTGAGGAGCTGCAAAAAAATCCACTTGAGGAGTGCCCCATTGAGCGAAAATGGACCGGAGAGTCAAAGGGTCGAGAGTCCATTCGTGAGGTTGGAGAATTCTGCTGAGATTGTCTGCCAACGAATTCTGTTCCCCTTGAATGTAGACAGCCTTCAGGAATAAATGACGAGCTGTCGCCCCAAGACCAAATCCGTTGGGCTTCCTGACACAACAGGCGAGAGCCCGTCCCTCCCTGTTTGTTGATGTAGTACATTGCAACTTGATTGTCTGTGCAAATTAGAAGTACTTGAGGAGAGAGAAGATGTTGAAAGGCCTTGAGGGCATAAAACATCGCTCGGAGTTCCAGGAAATTGATGTGGTGTTTCTTTTCCTGGGTAGTCCAAAACCCCTGAGTTTGGAATTCGTTCAGGTGAGCTCCCCAGGCATAAGGGGATGCGTCTGTGGTGATCACAAAATGATGAGGAGGTAGATGGAACAGTAGACCTCTGGATAGATTTGAAGATGTCAACCACCAAAGAAGCGACTGTCGAAGAGACGAGGTCACAGATATGTGTTGTGAACAAGGATCTGTCGCTTGTGACCACTGAGTCGCTAGGGTCCATTGAGGCGTACGCAGGTGGAGACGTGCGAAGGGTGTGACATGTACTGTGGAGGCCATGTGTCTCAAGAGCACCATCATGTGATTTGCAGAAATGGTAGTCTGTTGAAACACCTGCTGACAGAGATGAAGGATGGTGTGAAGGCGGTTTGATGGGAGAAACGCCCTCATCAGAACAGTGTCCAGAATGGCTCCAATGAATTGAAGTCGCTGAGTTGGAATGAGGTGCGACTTGGGTAGATTGATTTCGAACCCCAACAGTCGAAGGAAATGAATGGTCTGATTGGTGGCAAGCAGAACCGCCTGAGGTGTATGAGCCTTGATCAGCCAGTCGTCCAGATAAGGGAAGACTTGAAAGTTGTGAGAGCGGAGATAGGCCGCTACCACAATCAGGCATTTGGTGAATACCCTGGGCGAGGAGGCCAGACCGAAGGGTAGCACCTTGTACTGATAATGATGTTAGTTGATGAGAAAGCGTAGATATTGCCTGGACGTCAGATGGATAGGAATGTGTGTGTAAGCCTCCTTGAGATCGAGGGAGCATAGCCAGTCGCCCTGAGAGAGAAGAGGGTATAGGGTGGCAGGAGAGAGCATTTTGAACTTCTCCTTGACCAAACATTTGTTGAGATCTCTGAGATCTAATATTGGTCTGAGGTCTCCGGTCTTTTTGGGTACTAGAAAGTACCGGGAGTAAAATCCCTGGCCTCGCTGATCTTGAGGAACTTCTTCGATGGCATTGAGAAGAAGGAGGGATTGAACCTCTTGAGCGAGAAGGAGGGACTGAGACTTGTTGGAAGCAGACTCTTTTGGCAGGCCTAACGGCGGAGGAGTCTGGAAGTTGAGGGAGTAGCCATGGGCTATGATAGAGAGCACCCACTGGTCGGTGGTGATTACTTCCCATCGAGAGTGAAAAATGTGAAGTCGACCTCCTATGGGTTGTGGAAGAGGACAGGAGGGCAGAAGACTGGCAATGCCCTGGAGAAGGGAGTCAAAAGGGCTGTGTCGGCTTAGTTTGAGGGGCAGGCTTTACGGTAGGCGGTTGTTGCTGATGAGCCTGTTGGTGCTGTTGGCGTTGCCTGCGAGGTTGAGGAGGATGAGGCTGAACCGGCCGAGCAGAAAACCTCCTCTGATACGATGGTTGCATCAGGCAAGAGGAGTAGAAGCAGCAAGGGAGAAAAGCAGTTTTAGAAGCAAAAACGAGCAGAGGAGGGAGACAGAGGAGAGCAGGAGGCTAGGGGCTGGGCGAGAGTTAGCTCCGCCCACCCCCACCGCGTCAGAGGAGTCAGCACCCGAACCCCCCATAAAAGGGGGCGGAGCCAACGGCGCACAGCCGTTAGGCGCGCGGCGAAGGCGAGCGGCAAAGGCGCTCGCCTTAGCAAGAGCGCCTTTGCGAAGGGCCTCAAGAAGGGCCAAGTCACTACACCCAAGAGCACAGGGAAGGACTGAAAGGTGAGGAAGTGGCAAGCAGCGCAGAAGAGACGAACACACAAGCAGCAGTAAGGTAAGGAAGAGAAAAGACAACACACACAAGAAAGCAGCAAGGCAAGAAGCAGATACAGAAGGAACAACCACACACAAGCAAAAGTTAGGCAAGGTTGTGCAAAGGCACCAGGCACAGAAAGAACAATCACACAAACAAAAGTAAGGAAAGGTAGAGCGTAGGCAGTCCATACAAAGGCAGAAGGCAGTAAAGCAAGAAGCAGGTGCAGAAGGAAGCAGAAGGAACACGTAAACTTATCTGTTTTCTTAAAGTAGTAACCCCGATGGAAGCAGAAGGTAACCAGAAGATGAGCTTTCCAGTGTTCTGCGCGGACTGTCATATGTATGACTACCTCCCCTCGGGGAGACAGTCATACGTATGCAGTCGGTGTCAGGAGCTGAAAAGCTTGAAGAAAGAAGTCAAGCGACTTGAGGACAAGATACAGGAGCTAGAAGGACTTTACACCACGGAGGACCCTACCAGGGCATTTGAAGACTTCAGGAGTGAGAAACACATCGAGAAGGAAGTCAGGGAACTCGAGGAATTCATTGAGGAAGCATACAGGAGGAGGGTGGAAGAGAACGAACTCCAGATGAGAGATGATGCAACACCAACTTGGAAGGGGGAGCAAGAAGCAGATGACCTCAAAGAAGACACCCACAGAAGAATACCACACGAGGGGGAAGAATTGGCTAGTCGATGCCCAGAAGAAGAGAGAGCTAAGCACACCGAGGACATTGACCTGAGACCGATAAGAAAATTGAAGAAGGGAAAGTCAGCGATCCTGGTGGGAGACTCGATATTGAGGCATGTGGACAGCCACATAGCAGGAGGAAGAGAGGATCGACTGGTGACCTGCCTCCCAGGAGCGAGAACCAAGGACATCGTGGACAAAATTGGGAAGGTCCTGGAAGGAGCGGAGACGGAAGAGACCGCAGTAATGATCCACATCGGGACGAATGATGTCAGCAGGAGAGACTACAGAAGAGGCACGCTGATAGAACAGTTCAAGATTCTAGGAAGGAAACTGAAGATGAGGACCCAGAAGATAGCATTCTCAGAGATCCTACCGGTACCGAGGGCAGATGTGAAAAGGCAGGAAGAACTACAATCAATAAATGCATGGATGAGGAGATGGTGTGAGGAAGAAGGGTTCCACTTCGTGAGGAACTGGACAACGTTCTGGGGCAAGAGCAAGCTCTACAGGAGAGATGGACTGCACCTGAGCGTGGCGGGAACAAAACTTCTAGCAAACAACGTCAAGAGAGGAATAGAACAGGCTTTAAACTAAGAGAAAGGGGAAAGCCGACAGTCGACCTAGCGTCGATGATTCGGAAGAAGGTATCCCGTGAAGATACTAAGGGGAAAAAAGGCAGGGAAGAAACAAGAGACAAATTACAGGAGTCAACTAACCCAGAAGAGGAGGTTAGAAAGATTGTAGCAAAAGAGAAGACACCAAAGACTGAAGCGCAGGGAAAAGAAATGAAGACGACAAAATGCCAGGATCTAAACTGCATATATACTAATGCAAGGAGTTTAAGAAACAAAATGGGGGAGCTAGAAGCCATGGCCAATGCAGAGGACATAGACATCATTGGAATCTCTGAAACGTGGTGGAATGAGGAAAACAAATGGGATACAGCACTGCCGGGGTACAAGCTCTATCGCCGGGATAGGTCAGGTCAGAAAGGAGGAGGAATAGCCCTATACGTAAAAGAAAGCATACAATCGACAAGAATGGACACAGCGGAGATGATCAACAAACTGGAATCGCTATGGGTTAAAATACCGGGTAGGAAAGGGCATGAAATAAAGATGGGCCTATACTATCGTCCACCCGGGCAAACCGGAGATAGCGATAAAGAAATGGATGCCGAGATGAAGCGAGAATGCAAAAGTGGTTACACAGTTGTTATGGGAGACTTCAACTATCCTGGGATAGACTGGAGTCTTGGAAGCTCAAGATGCGCTAGGGAGACAGAATTCCTGGAGGCTATACAAGATTGCTTCATGGAGCAGCTTGTTAGAGAACCGACGAGAGGAAATGCCACTCTGGATTTAATCCTAAATGGACTAAGGGACCTGCAAAGGAAGTGGAAGTAGTGGGACCGTTGGGAAACAGTGATCATAATATGATCAAGTTCAAGGTTGAAGTAGGCATACCGAACGGAAAGAGAACCATAGCGACATCTTTCAACTTCAGGAAAGGAAACTATGAAGCAATGAGGGAAATGGTAAGGAAGAAACTTAGGAACACTTCCAAAAAATGGCAAACAGTAGAACATGCCTGGTCTTTTTTCAAAGACACATTGAGCGAGGCCCAAAATCTGCACATCCCCAGATTCAGAAAGGGGTGCAAAAAGGGTCGAACAAAAGACCCAGTATGGATGACTAAAATAGTGAAGGAAGCGATGGGCAATAAGAAAAATTCATTCAGGGAATGGAAAAAGGACAAAACTGAAGGGAACCAGAAGGAGCACAGGAAGTATCAAAAAGAATGTCACTGTGTGGTTCGAAAAGCCAAAAGAGAGGCTAGCCAGGGAGGCACGAAATTTCAAACCGTTCTTCAGATATGTTAAAGGGAAACAGCCAGCTAGGGAGGAGGTAGGACCGCTGGACGAAGGAGACAGGAAGGGAGCGGTGAAGGAGGAGAAAGAAGTCGCAGAAAGACTCAACATGTTCTTCTCGTCTGTATTTACAAACGAAGACACAACCAACATACCGGAACCTGAACAAATATTCAATGGAAATCAAGCAGAAAAATTAACATCCATGGAAGTGAGCCTTGATGATGTACACAGGCAGATAGAAAAACTTAAAACTGACAAATCCCCGGGTCCGGACGGAATCCATCCCAGGGTTCTGAAGGAATTAAAGGAGGAGATAGCGGAACTACTGCAGCAAATTTGCAACCTATCCTTGAAAACAGGCATGATCCCGGAGGATTGGAAGATAGCCAATGTCACGCCCATCTTTAAAAAGGGATCAAGAGGTGACCCGGGAAACTACAGACCAGTGAGTTTGACTTCGGTTCCGGGGAAACTGACGGAAGCACTGATTAAAGAACACATCGATGAACATCTGGAAAGAAACGAACTTTTGAAAACAACCCAACATGGTTTCTGCAGGGGGAGATCGTGCCTAACGAACTTATTGCACTTCTTCGAAGGAATTAACAAACGGATGGACAGAGGAGACCCCATAGACATCATATACCTTGATTTCCAAAAAGCCTTTGACAAGGTGCCTCACGAACGTCTACTCCAGAAACTGAAGAACCATGGAGTGGACGGAGACGTACATAGATGGATCAGAAACTGGTTGGCGGGTAGGAAACAGAGGGTAGGGGTGAAGGGCCACTACTCGGACTGGATGGGGGTCACGAGTGGTGTTCCGCAGGGCTCAGGGCTCGGGCCGCTGCTATTTAATATATTCATAAATGATCTAGAAACAGGCACGAAGTGTGAGATAATAAAATTTGCGGACGATACAAAACTATTTAGTGGAGCTGGGACTAAAGAGGAATGCGAAGAATTGCAAAGGGACTTGAACAAATTGGGGGAATGGGCGGCGAGATGGCAGATGAAGTTCAACGTTGAGAAATGTAAAGTATTGCATGTTGGAAACAGAAACCTGAGGTACAATTATACGATGGGAGGGATATTATTGAATGAGAGCAACCAAGAAAGGGACTTGGGGGTAATGGTGGACATGACAATGAAGCCGACGGCACAGTGCGCAACAGCCGCTAAGAAAGCAAATAGAATGCTAGGCATAATCAAGAAGGGTATTACAACAAAAACAAAAGAAGTTATCCTGCCATTGTATCGGGCGATGGTGCGCCCGCATCTGGAATACTGCGTCCAATATTGGTCTCCGTACCTTAGGAAGGATATGGCGTTACTCGAGAGGGTTCAGAGGAGAGCAACACGCTTGATAAAAGGGATGGAAAACCTCTCATACACTGAGAGATTGGAGAAACTGGGTCTCTTTTCCCTGGAGAAGAGGAGACTTAGAGGGGATATGATAGAGACTTATAAGATCATGAAGGGCATAGAGAGAGTAGAGAAGGACAGATTCTTCAAACTTTCGAAAAATAAAAGAACAAGAGGACACTTGGAAAAGTTGAAAGGGGACAGATTTAAAACGAATGCTAGGAAGTTCTTCTTTACCCAACGAGTGGTGGACACCTGGAATGCGCTTCCAGAGGGCGTAATAGGGCAGGGTACAGTACAGGGGTTTAAGAAAGGATTGGACAATTTCCTGCTGGAAAAGGGGATAGAGGGGTATAAATAGAGGATTACTGCACAGGTCCTGGACCTGTTGGGCCGCCACGTGAGCGGACTGCTGGGCATGATGGACCTCAGGTCTGACCCAGCAGAGGCATTGCTTATGTTCTTATGTTCTTATGTCTAAATGGACGAGGAGGAGGAGGAGGCTTCTTCTTATTTTTCAACAAGGTGTCCCACCGTGTCTCATGGGCAGAAAGCTTTTGAGTGGATTCCCCAAACAACTCATCCCCTAGGCAGGGCGCATTGGCAAGCCGGTCCTGGTGGTTCACATCCAGGTCTGAGACTCGAAGCCATGCCAATCGTCTCATCGCTACAGACATAGCAGTGGCCCGGGATGTCAGTTCAAAAGTATCATATATGGAACGGACCATAAACTTCCTGAGTTGTAAAAGGCTGGAGGTGCATTGTTGAAACACAGGAAGTTTGCGGTCCGGAATATACTTTTGAAAAGAGGCTACCTGTTGGATTAGATGTTTCAGGTAAAAAGAGAAGTGAAACGCGTAATTACCTGAACGGTTGGCCAACATTGCATTTTGGTAAAGTCGTTTCCCAAATTTATCCATGGCCTTGCCCTCTCTGCCAGGAGGGACAGAGGCATATACACTAGCTCCCGTAGATTTCTTCAGGGTCAACTCCACCAGCAGAGACTCATGGGGAAGCTGATGTTTGTCAAACCCTGGAATAGGAATCACTTTATAAAGTGATTCCAGTTTCCTAGGGGCTCCTGGAATAGTTAGAGGAGTTTCTAAATTCTTGTAAAAAGTTTCCCTCAAGATGTCATGGAGGGGTAACTTCAAAAATTCTTTGGGAGGTTGGTCAAAATCCAAAGCATTGAGAAATGCCTTGGATTTTTTAGAGTCAGACTCTAGAGGGATTGAAAGGGTGTCTGACATCTCCTTGAGAAACTTGGTGAAGGACGAGTGCTCTGGCTTACTAGCAGGATCCTGCACCGATGGATCATCCTCATCCGACGAATAATCTTCCTCGGTACCGAGGAGATCGTCAGAGTCATCCCACAAATCAGGGTCCCGTACTGATTGAAGACGGCCCTGAGAAAGGGGAGTAGAGGATTCGGTATGCTTGGTTTTGCGTACCGATTTCCCTGAACGGGTTGATACCGTACCTGGTGACTGTACAGCGGTACGGGTGTCAGAGAATGGTACCGGATCAGAAGCCGAGTAAGCAGTACGCCGAAGAGACTTCGGCTCTGCCGACAGAACAGGCATGGAGACGGAAGATATAGATTTTTGCGGTGCCGATAAAGTCGATGCCGATAAAAGAGGCTGGTCGACAATCGGCACCAAAGGCTCAGTAGGTACCGACACTGGAAGGTTCGGAGTCAGCAGAGCCGGGAGCAGTTGCTGCAGTTGCTCCTTAAGTTGGACCTGTAAGATAGAGGCAATACGCTCATCCAAAGTCGGTCCCGATGGCACCGGTACCGCTTTTTTCTTGCTCGGTACCTGCGGTGCAGCTCGACGCTCAGGCGAAGTCGATGCCGATGAAGAGGCAGTAACTTCAATGGGAGCGGAGCGCTTACGGGGCCGGCACACAGTCTACAGGACTTGGCTCACTGCATGTTCGACTGGCGGGCCGAGAACAGTAGGGGAAGGCTTCTTAGCCGGCTTACCTACGGGGTGCGACACCGGTGATGGATCTTGCGGTGCTGACACCACCGACTTGAAGGAAGTTGCAGGAGTCGATACCGGTGGAACTTCCATAGTAGTACCGAAAAGGATCCACTGCTGTATTTGACGATTTTTCAAAGTTCTCTTTTGAAGAGAACTACAGCGGGTCCAGACACTGCAGGCACCACTTGTGCGGGTCGGATAAGGATATAGGGCGCGCACACCGCTGACACTTTTTAAAACCCGGTGAAGGGGGCATGAAGGGAAAAACGGCCGTAGCAAAATCGAAGCCCGAGGCTTCGATGGTGCCAACAGGCCCCTCTGGTGCCGACCGAAAAAAATAAAAAAAAATTGACTTTTTTTTTTTTACACAAACGAAATAAAATAAGAAAGAGAACAATTCTCGAAGAAAAATAACGCGCGAGCGGGAAGGCGAGTAACAAGGAAAAAAATTTCCAACAGCCGTTGGAAACACGCGTCTTCTTAGCTCCGCGGAAACTAAGAAACTGGGGACCGCGCGCCTTCGTCGAGCGGGAGGGCACTCGCGCACGCGCGGTGCGGCCTAACTAGAACTTTCTAAGTTCTTAGAGTGCAATCACTCTAAAATTGTCCGTACCGGGGCTCCATCGGTGCCGTCACCCGTCAGTCAAGAATATGCTGCCTGCTTGTCCTGGGATAATATATGTCAATGGCACTCTTTCATCCACATTCCATCTTACCAGGGGCACCAGGCAAGGTTGCCCCCTTTCCCCTCTGCTCTTCGACTTGGCATTGGAACCGTTGATCCAACGGATTCGATTAGACTCTAACATCACTGGGTTCCAATGTCAGGGTAATGAGTTTAAAGTGTCGGCGTATGCTGATGACAACCTGCTCTATATCATGCCTTCTTCACTCCCACATCTGTTCTCCATTATAGCAGATTATGCGAATGTTTCAGGTTATAAACTGAATGTTGGCAAAACAGAGGTGATGCCTATCAATTGTCCTGATGCGGAATTTGAAGTAACCACCTACGGAGTCCAATGGTCGGCTATCTCCATGAAATATTTAGGAGTTTATTTTGGACCCACCATTGACGACACTATTCAGCTCAATTGCGATTATCTACTTGATACCATTAAGAAGAACATCAGTAAATGGTCTCCACTGACATTGACATGGTGGGGCAGACTAGAGACCATTAAAATGATGCTGGCTCCCAAGATTAATTATATATTATACATGTTGCCTTTTTACCTACCTTTTTCTTTCTATAAGCAAATTGATTCCCTTCTCGGGAAATTTCTATGGAATTTCAAGCAGCCCCGCATTGCCATATCTAAATTGAAGTCACCTCGATCCTCTGGTGGGGTGAATTTCCCCTGTTTCTTGCAATACCTTCATGCTTTTATTATGAAACAGTGGATAGTGGGATATCATGGATCTCGAAGTGGAGACCCTCCTGCTTGGTTTCCCTTGGAATGTGAGCTCTATGGCAGACATTGTCTTGTGAACTTGGCAGGTACTGCGTTATCTAAAGCTGATCAGGCTGATGTGATCCTTGCTGCCTATAAGATTGCTATTACTACTGTGGACTCTACTTTCTCGTGTACTTGGAATGTATCAACTTTGATCCCCATTTGGAACAATGACCGGTTTAAAATATCAAAATCTACAATATCTTGGCAGGAATGGCAGAAAAGTGGTATCTGGCTAGTTCAAGATCTTATGAATGAAGAAGGCTGGCTGTCATTTCAGGATCTCTCGGCCTCTAAAGGCCTTGATAGTTCTCAATACTTCCGGTGGTTGCAATTGCTTCATTGTATAAGACACTCTTTGACTACACTTCCACTCTGCTTCGTACATACTCTATTAAATCTCCCAAAGCATCAATGTGGTATAAACTCCTGCAGAGAACGGATTATCCTGGTCCTCTTGAAACGGAAATTAAATGGCAAAACCAACTCAATCTTCCTTCTGATGCTATTGACTGGACTGAGTTATGGACAACTTTCTTCAAGTCCATTCGCTCTGCCTCTCTCCTCCAGTCCATATTCTTCGTGTTTCACAGAGCGGTATGGACTCCTGTACTATCCAATAAGATAGACTCGACTGTATCCAGTCTTTGTTGGACCTGTAAGCTGCATATGGGTACCTTGGAGCATCTTTTGTTTTCCTGTCCACGTGTTCGACCGTTTTGGGACAGGGTATGGTTTACCATATGTGATATATTAAACATCACTGACACTCTCTCTTTTCCTCTTATCATTAAAATGGCGCAAGCATTATCGGTCCCTGTAACCAAGACGGAGTCCCAATTGCTCACCATAATGCTTGCCCTAGCGATACAAACGATCCTCTACTGTTGGGAAGACTTATCCAAGGTTGATTTCCATATGTGGTGGAATGCTCTGTGCCTTACGGGTAAATATGAAAAAGCTTATGCTGAAAAGTCTCATACTATGAATAGATACCTGGATATATGGAAACTCTTAATTGATTACTGTTCTAATTGACCTTTTGTACTTTATAAGATTACTGACATATGAATGTATGATAAGCTATTACAAGATATACACAACTTCTCATATCTTTTTCTATACTCATGTATGTCTCTTGCTGATGCCTGTGCTTTGAATTCACATTGTGATTGTTCTGATATCTGTATTTTTCTGTACTTTAAACCCAATAAAACTTATTGAACTAAAAAAAAAAAAAAAAGTTGTAATGTCCTGTTCATGTTTCAGTTTTCAAGTCTTTTAACTCTTTAGAGTGTTCAAGTAATTTCCCTTCAATTTGCTGAAGATTGGGACTTATGGCCTTCACCAAACTGGCCATAAGATCCCATAAAGATTCCAGGGTTACCACTGAGGGTTTTTCAAGTGGTATTAAAGATTTGCTAGTGTAAGAGTGCTCACCACTCTGTAGACTTTCCTGTTGTCGACCCACTTGGCCCAGTCAATCCTCCAAAGTTGGAATTGCCCTAGACCTTTCAATTGGGCTCTCTTGAATTGGAGCTCCAACCTCCAGACTCATCGCTGAAATATTACTCGCCTCTGGAGAATGAAACACCCCAAGCTCCGGGGTTTCTAGACCCCCTTGGAGAGCTGGTAATCTGAGGCTGCAGGGGCGGGGCCCTTACATCAGGGCTAAGGGTTGTTTCTAGCCCAGGAGGAACTGCTACGGTCTTGCGTGTTCCCTGCGTCCTCTGCAGGCTGCTTCCCGACTCCACCGACACTTCCTGCATCCGTTTCAAGAGCTCCTTGATATTCCCGAAAATGGGCACCCCGGTGCGCCATGAGGCAGCAGCCGCACTCTGGCCTCTCCATTTCGGCATCTTGTAAGTAAAGAAATTGGCTTCAAAAAACAAGCAGCTCTAGAGCGATGCCCTCAGCACGTCCAGCCGGTCGCCATCTTGGATTATGCCACACTCAATTCATGAATAATTTTATAAACAACACAAGCACATTTAAACTGAACTCTGTAACGAAGCAGGAGCCAGCGTAAGTTCTTAAACAATGGAGTAACGTGCCAGATGCATGTGGAATAGTCTCCCGGAAGAGGTGGTGGAGACAGAAACTGTATCTGAATTCCAGAAAGTCTGGGATAGGCATGTGGGATCTCTTAGAGGGAGGAAGAGATAATGGTTACTACGGATGGGCAGATTGGATGGGCCATTTGACCTTTTTCTGCCATCATGCTTCGATGTTTCTACATGTGCGGAGCCAGCAGGGAAGCCCAAACAGCTGAGAGGTGGGTGATTTGTAGTTGGTTTTTTATGGCTTACAGATAGAATATATTTTTTTGTTTGAAGTCCACTGAGTAATGCCAAATTCTCTCTTGCACGGTGCTGAGAATGCTACCACTTCAGCATGCCCAATCCTGACCCACAGAAAGAGCAGAAGAACTAATACACAAACCGAACTTAGGTCCCCTCTGCACTACAACACATAATGCTACCACTCAGTCAGTCTGTAAAGCCAATTTCACAATATTTCCCCCCCCCCCCCCAAAGAAAACTGCCTTCATATTGTATAATAAGAACATAAGAACATAAGAACTGCCATCTCCGGATCAGACCTTCGGTCCATCAAGTCCGGCGATCCGCACACGCGGAGGCCCTGCCAGGTGTACACCTGGCGTAATTTATAGTCCACCATATCTTTATATGCCTCTCTTAAGGAGATATGCATCTAGTTTGCTCTTGAAGCCTAATGAGAAACGAATCCTCGGTAAATTGTCTCCCCGCACCCGCTGGCAACTAAATTCTGCAGCAGGCAGCAGAGCTCAGGCCTCCAGCAACAGCAGCACTTCACTGTGGCCCAATGAGAGGGCCAAGCCCACAAGCACACACTGCAGCGATCATCGAGGCCACTATCCTCCAGAGAGCAAGGCAAGCTCAAGGAAGCAGGCAAATAAATAAATGTAATTTTATCTTGGGTCACAGACACTGACCCATGACCCACGTGACCTGTCCAATATTGACGACTCATTTGACCCATGACCTGCAGACCCATTATCAGCTCCACTCCTCTGGAACCGAGAGACTTAGTAGCTCTGTTCTACAAAGAACCCTGGTGCACAGCCCCCAATCCAAGACTGTCACTGCAATGACCAGATTAAATATATTTGAAGGCTGGCTATAAAAATAGAGGAAAAAGTACTTTAGCGATTGTGGTGCCAGATCCCAGAACAGGTTTAGATTGAGCTGTACATATAAAGAGGAAGGAAGTTACTGGGTCTTCCCCCCCGCCAGCCCCCCCTCCAACTGAACAGGCTGTTAAGGAACTCTTCTATTTTTGGTTCTGTCCATCCTGTTATGGAATACCTGCTCATGAATAGCTGGAAAGCTGGGAGCCTGCCTGAGAATTTAAGCAAATGTGTTTTTGCACAGAACATTTAGTCAAGGCAATTAGACATGTGGGGAAAGCAAAGAGGGACTGAAACAAAGCACTTTACATACTCAGTGGATAAGACTGATATTGGCACACAGTTGTGACTGATGCCATCAACCCCTGCACGTGTTATCTTGCTACACCACCTCATTGCTGCAGGTCTGTGATAAAACAAGTGGTCCATATCAGTGTCAGCTTTCAACTGGTAACAGCTTCTTCAATACAATTGCGTCTTTGAGTCAAATGAAATGCACATTACACCCTCAATCTAATGAAAGCAGTAGTTTTAATAAGAGATGGCCATGGTAGCTGGAACATTTACTCTTAACAACAAGCTGGCAAAGCAAATGAAAAAAAAAAATTTGAATTGCATTTACATAATTATTTGGCCTTCAAAGATGTGCACCCTGCTGAAGCATTTCTCAAAATCTTCTTCTGTGCTTTGTCAGAAGGTATTACAGCAACACTCAACTGGATTCTCAGACTGTGTGCTCCTCATATTGTAGAGCTATAAGGACAATTATATGACACACAAAATTTACAGTATGCAATAAAGCAAAGAAACTTACCTGTAGCAGGTGTTCTCCAAGGACAGCAGACTTATATTCTCATATGGGAGTGACATAATCCACGGAACACAGCTATAGGAGGGGCCTTAGGCACCTGGGCCAATCAGGCCCTAGGATCCTGTGGGTTGGGCAGGGGAGGGGGCGGGCCCGCCTCATTTGGACGGAGGCGGGCCTGCTGGCCGGATGGTGCAAGGACCCGTCCGGCCAACTTGCAGGTAAGCCCAAGGGGGGAGGTGTTCCGGGGTGGGGGTGGGGTCCAGGAAGGAGGGGTTGGGGCGTTTTGATGGGGAGGTCGTTGAAGGGGGTCCGGCAGGAAGGGTTGGGTACCCTCCTGCTGGCGATCTTCGGAGGGGGGCAGGGCCTACCGGCAGGAAGGGTTAAGCACCTTCCTGCCGGCGATCGTTGGGTTCTGTGGGCAAGAGGGGTTGTGCACCCTCCTGCCGTGATCGTCAGGGGGGAGGGGGAAAAGGAGAGACTGGTGGCCATAGCCGCGGCTGCTATACTAATCGCAGCAGGGAGATCCCTTGCCGCGATTAAGTATAGTGGCTGCGTCTAAAGTAACCTGATTCTGTAACCGGTGTCTGCAACATAGACATCGGTTACAGAATCGGGTTTAGTTTGGGCGGGTGTAGGCCCAATTCTGTATAGGACACTCGGGATGGGTGTCCTATACAGAATCCGGGCCTAAATGTTTAGGCAGTGCCCAGACCATGCACAAGTTGGTGCTTTCCCGGCCGATTTTGGCTCACAGAACTATCAGTTCAGTAATAAAGCTAAGAAACCAACTAGGGGAAGTGGGTGGGTTGTGAGTATATATGTCTACTTTCCTAAGAGAACACCTGCTACAGGTAAGTATCTTTGCTTTGAGAACAAGCAGGCATAAAATTCTCACAAGTGGGATTCCTAAGTTGCCAGGATCATGACTCTGGAGAAGGATAATGGATAAATATACATAAGCCTGGTGAAACCCATGATGGTTGGAGGGAAAGTTGGCTCTCAAGAAGTAAAAAGATTCTGCAGAACTGCTTGTCCAAACCAACTATCTCTATTGGAGTTTTATTCCAAACAGTAGTGAGAAGTAAAGGCAGACTGAGGACAAAGTAGCCACTTTGCAGATGTTCTCAACAGATGCAACAAAGAGTTGGGAGAATCATGTAAGAGGTTTAGTCCAGAGCACATCTGCAGTCCAAGGTGTGAAGAGCTGCTTCTTCAGGATGGAAATATGACTTTGGAAAGAAAGCATGACAAACTATGGATTGGTTGAAGTGGAATTCTAAGACAACCGTGGGTAAGAATTTTGGATGACTTTGAAACACTATTAGGGTGGTAAAATCTTGTGTAGGGAGGATCCGACACAAGAGCTTGATGTTCAGTCACTCAATGAGCAGAGGTGAGGGCAATGAAGACAACAACTTTCCAAGTAAGACGTTTGAGAGCATGATGTAAGCAGCTCAAAGGGAGACTTCAAAGATTAGATAGTATCATGTTAAGATCCCAAGTAATAGGTGGAGGCTTGATAGATGGTTTCTTGTGGAATAGGCCTTTCATGAAACACGCTACCAAGGGATGTACAGATAGAGGTTTCTTGAGATAAACGCTAACCAAATCAGTTTTTAGACCAGAGGTAAAGAAGGTGGTCTAGTATGGATGGAAGTGGACATGTGGCAGGTTCCAAAAAAAATGCAATAGAGGGATAAGAAGTTTATTGGAACTTACTGTGTGTAAACCCTATATTGTAGCACTATGAATGTAAACTGTAACCCGTTCTCAGCTTTTTGGGGAGGACAATAATAAATAAATGCACGCCAGGAAGAAAATCTCTTCCATTTGAAGCTGTAACAGTGCCGAGTGGAAGGTTTCTTAGACATTTCAATGATAACAGATACTGCAACCAAGAGAGAGGAAACATTTACTTGGTTGTTGAAAGAAACCACGCTGTTAGTGTTAATGCATGGGGGTTGGGGATGAAGGAGGGATCCACACTCAAAAGGTTTATTCAATGAAAATGCATACCACTAAGTTACTCAATTTGAGGCCTTTATTGTTATAAAACCTTACCTTCTATCCATTCAGTAATGTCACTCACAAATATATAGGCCCCAGCACTGAACCCTGAGGGACTCCACTATTCACCTTTCCTTCCTCCGAGCGACTTCCATTAACCACCAACCTCTGGCATCTGTCTCACAACCAGTTTCTAATCCAGTTCACCACTTTGGGTCCTAACTTCAGCCCTTCAAGCTTGTTCAAGAGCCTCCTAGGAGGAACCGTGTCAAAGGCTTTGCTGAAATCTAAGTAAATGATATCTAGCATATGTCCTCGATCCAGTTCTCTGGTCACCCAATCAAAAAATTCAATCAAGTTTGTTTGGCACGATTTACCTTTAGTAAAGCCATGTTGCCTCAGATCCTGTAACCCATTAGATTCAAGGAAATTCACTATCCTTTCTTTCAGCAACACTTCCACTATTTTTCCAACAACCGAAGTGAGGCTTACCGGCCTATAGTTTCCCGCTTCATCTCTGTGACCACTTTTATGATTAGGGACTACATCCGCTCTCCTCCAATCCCCAGGAACCACTCCCATCTCCAGAGATTTGTTGAACAAGTTTTTAATAGGACCCGCCAGAACCTCTCTGAGCTCCCTCAGTATCCTGAGATGGACCCCATCCAGACCCATTGCATTATCCACCTTCAGTTTTTCAAGTTGCCCATGAACACTTTTCTCCGTGAACAGTGCAGAATCTACTCCATTTTCTTGCGTAACTTTGCCAGACAATCTCAGTCCTTCTCCGGGATTTTCTTCCATGAACACAGAACAGAAGTATTTGTTTAGCACGTTTGTTTTTTCCCCATCACACTAGCTTCTAATATTGATTAAATATAGCATGTTTTTAGCGGACAGCGCAAGAAGGATCATACTCGTATTTGTAAGTCTCTGCTCCAATAGCAGCTTACACGGTCATTCTTGCAATTTACACAAGGCAGTTTTTGCTTCCTTCTTTGATTGTTGCAAGTACCCTGCTCTATTCAGTGTAACAACCAACCCTCTAATGTTTTTTATTTATTTGGATTTATTAATCACTTTTTTCAAGATGAGATTCATCCAAGATGGTTCACAAAACACTGAATAGTAATCAGGTAGTCTTAAATATTTTTCCTATTTGTCCCAGCAGACTCACAATCTAGCCATGGTACCTGGGGCAATGGAGGGATTAAGTGACTTGCTCAGAGTCACAAGAAGCAGGCTGGGATCAAATTCACAACCTCAGGGTGCTGAGGAAGCAGCTCTAACACCTCCATACTACCTGTTCTGAACAGGATGACAAAGACATGGGCAGAAAAACTAATGCTGCCATCTTGGCACTTTTCTGAGACGTCCACTTTCTTATTTCATTAATTCTGCCATAACACTGTGGGCAAAACCTCCACAAAATGGGCTGATTTTGCAGAATGGAATTTTAAAGCAAGATATGACCAGTCCTCCAAACTGTTCTATTTTTGTAAAATGCCATACCCACACAATTTTATATGAAAAATGTGAGTTGGTGGACAGAGAACTCTGCATTGTGATGTAGAAAATATTTGTTAAGAAACATTCAGAAGCTATCTAGATTATAGTTTGGACTAATATTAAATAAATGTGCCAACTGATGTTAGAATGCATAATTTTATTTTATATCCTTTTATGAAAGTCTGTAAAATGATTTTTATTTACTTACGAATGTAAAATAATCACCAGGAAGTTACGCCAGAGGAAAGGCTCGGAATTCACACGAGCAAGGGGAATGAGTCACTGCCAATGAAGACCTAAAGGACTGAAATGCACCTTGGGGGATAGAGAGATGCCAGGTGGGAAGGGGAGCAGTACTGTCATGCCCACACAGTTTGAACTCAGGCCTGCCCACAATTGCCTAGGGCCCTGGTATAGGAATCACATATAAATGCGGAAGTATATGAACCTCAAAATTATGTGACAAAAGATCGGGATGGTGCGTGACAAGAGTGAAGAAGGAACTGTTCTTGAGAAAGCCGAGTGGCAAAACATGTTGAATGAGTCCCTTCCCGATGCAGATACGCAAGCTTGTTTTTCAAGGAATATACCGACTGGAAAAACGGTGGCAAATTGTTGGTAGATCATTTTGACTTGGTTGTTTTAAAAGTAGCTCGCAAGCCAAAAAAGTGTGGGCACCCCTGGCCTAGGCTATCTGTGTAGGATAGGCCCATTCTATGGAATTTACTTATTTTAAAAATTTCTATACCGTTTGAAACTAAACAAAATCATTATAACATAGACATACAAATAATCCTTAAAAATCATATCTACAAACTAAAACCATGTTAAAAAGATCGTGAACAGTTCATCAGATTTCCCAGAGAGGGCAATCATTGACTAGAAAAAGGCATCTACAAATAGTTGCGTCTTGAGAAGTTTCCTAAACGTGCCCTTTTCATGACAATTTCGTACTTGGCCCTCAAGGGAGTTCCATATTTTAACTCCTGCACAGCAGAAAGTTATTTTGCCAGTCTCAACAAGCCTTAGGTTCGGGGCTATTGGAATCAACGATATCGCACTAACTTGGCTCTCCTCCTTCCTTAATGAAAGATCGCAGAGAGTACTATTAGGACACGCCCTATCTGAGCCCAAACCACTCCGCTATGGAGTGCCCAAAGGTGCATTGATATCCCCATTCCTCTTCAACCTCTATGTCTAACCAGTACTCGAAATCGCAGCAAACTGCGGCTCTTTAGCGACTTGAGTGCGGCTTTGCCAGTAGCCAAAATTTGGCTGAACAGAATGGCCCCAACACAGCAGCTGTTCTCACAAGCTGCCGGCAGCTGCCCCGAAGATTTCCCTCTGCCGCAACTTGTCGTTTCTGACAGGGCAGATCGCCATAAAGGGAAAGCTTTGGGGCAGCTGCCAGAAGTTTGTGAGAACGGCTCCATCAGAGCTGGATTAAAGGATAAGGCCCAAAATTGTCAGGGGGGCCCACCAGCTTTAGGGCCGTTTGGGCATCTTCCTCAACTTCGCTAGATTTGCAGCAGTCATTGCCCGGCCCCTCCCCCCTCAGCATCATCATCATCGTCCCAGGTCCTCCCCCCCAGCATCATCACCCTGGGCCCTCCCCTTCGACCCTCCGACCGCGAGAAAACCGACAAACCTCTGGCATCTCTAGCATCTCTTCCCTCTATGCCCTGGCAGCACTCTAAACAGGCTGCTTCGCAGTTCACGGCCTTCTGCTGGCGATTCCCTCTGCAGCGTCACTGATGGCATCTCAAAAGAAATCTTAATCGTTGTACTGCTGATCTTTGGCTCTTTTGACTAATGAGTTTGCCTACCCCTGCCTTAGGCCAACACAGAGACGCACAAATCATAAAACTCCATAACTGCCTAACTGAAAGCTCGAAATGGGGTAAGAGATAGGTATGGGCCCATTCCCCACATCAAAACTACAAATTTACGTCCCAAACAGATCACTGAGATCTCAAACAGAGAGACGGCTCACACTACCACCTGGTCGCTCGCTCGCTCAAAACTGAAACAGCCTGCAAAAGCTCCTATTCACAGTGTATACCCAGATTCTGGCACATCATCCCCACCACCATTAGATCGCTAAACAATCTATGGAACTTCAGGAAGGCCGTGAAAGCCTTCCTCTTCACAAATCCAGCTCCTTAATGTCCAACGCTACTCATGGGACCTAAACTGTCGACCACCAAACATGTACTCGCTTACAACATTAAAACTTTAATACAGTTCTGTTAGTACAGTGAATGCTGTCCTAAATCTATACTTCTACGAATATCTTCTACGAATGCCGCAAATTCTTCTAAGCTATGTCTGCAAAAAATGTCTTTAAATAATTTTGTCTTTCTATACTGTGAATGTACCTTTGGAACACATCCTGGGCTCCTTTGGGAGGACGGGCTAAATGAAGGAGTGAATAAATAAATAAAGTAAAGCTAGATTTTCAGAATGTAATGATCTATTTGGTATATAACTGAACATGTTAGTTTTAGACCAAGGATCTCAAAGTCCCTCCTTGAAGGCCAGAATCCAGTCGGGTTTTCAGGATTTCCCCAATGAATATGCATTGAAAGCAGTGCATGCACACAGATCTCATGCATATTCATTGGGGAAATCCTGAAAACCCGACTGGATTGCGGCCCTCAAGGAGGGACTTTGAGACCCCTGTTTTAGACAATTCTGGAATGTTTCCATACAAGAATGGATGGCAGATCATTACTATTTTATATTGTATTCTGAAGGTTACTGGTAGCCCATGCAATTGATGTAGAATAGTCTCCAATTAGTTTCCTCAAATCTGATGACAATGATCTCTTTCAGAAAATAGTGAAAAGCTATTTTTGTTGTTCCAGCAAGCACACACTTTGGGATAAGCTGTAATATAGCTTTATTGGAATTTTATTTTTCCATGGTTGTGATGTATGTTAGTTTTGTCCAAAACTCTGAGCGCTAGCTGTAACCCACTTAAGCCCAGATTCTCAAAACTTTAACGCAATTGCTAAACTGGTTTTCGATGGCTTAACCTGCACACATTTTAGCGGCGGATTATCAAAACGGCTTATCTCTGTCTTTAGCAAGCTTTCTTACAGTCTCCGACACAGTCATGCAAATGGGCTCTTCAACATTAAAATGAGCACTCCGGTGGATTCTTTAAAAATCGCCGAGCCATTCTCCAAGAGCGGTGTCAGCTTTTGGCGACAAAAATCAGCGACTGGTCCAGGGTGCCAGTACAGTGGCAGCACTGTTTAAAATCCTGGCAGCGGGAGAGATGCCCACTCTCTCACGTTGCCAGAAAACACTCACCCCCCAGCAGTGGGAGAGATGCCCATTCTCTCCTACTGTCACATAACATTCCCTCCCTGCCTCCAACCCCTCTCCCCTGTATCTTGAATTAGATGGCTGATCGGAGGGATACCTACTCCCTACGACCAGCTGGCTTGCCTCTTCAAAATGGGCCTTCCCCTCCCCGGTGCATCTTGGGATGCACCAGGGAGGGGCCTGAGGCTTTGATTGGCTCAGCTGCTGGGGGGGGGTTCGCTTGGCAACAGGAGAGAGTGGGCGTCTCTCCCGCTTCTTGGGGGGGGGGGTTGTTGATTGGCATCAGGAGAGATTGAACATTTCTCCTGCTGTTGATGTTTTTTTTTTCTTTTTGCATTTTTCTCTGCACATGTGCCCATCGCTATCACCAGCAATGGGCACATGCAAATTTAGCAAGTCTTCGCTACTCTCCGCCAATCTCATTTACATGAGGATTTTTGGGAGAATGGCTCGCTTCTTTAAATTTGCCACCAGAACGGCTACGATAATCGACAATAAACCTCTTAATCAAACTACCAATACAAAAATTTTGGGAGTCCTAATAGACAATAATCTCACGTTCCGTGCACAAATCAGTGCAATGGTCAAAAACTGTTTCTATAGGCTAAGAATGATTCGTTCACTTGTCCCCCTTCTTGATTCATTTTCCCTTAATACTTTAGTTCACTCCCTAGTAATATCAAAATTAGATTACTGTAATTCCTTATTAAAAGGGGCTTATCTAAAGGATATAAGGCGTCTTCAACTCATACAAAACACTGCAATAAAGATAATCTCAGGTTCAAAAAAATTTGACCACGTCACACCTCTACTTCAAAAAGCTCACTGGCTGCCAATATCATACAGAATTACATACAAAATAGCTCTTTTAGTCTTCAAGACAATAAAGACAAATACACCTGCATTTATAGAAAGGCTTCTGATTCCACATAGTTCGTCAAGAGTTCTTAGATCATCCTCTCAGTCTACTCTTAATGTTCCCTCTTTAAAAATTATCGGAACACGCCGTGCTTCTATCTTTTCGGTTACTGCCCCAACGATTTGGAACTCTCTTCCTTTATACTTAAGACTTGAACAAGATTTGCAAAAATTCAAGAAAAATTTAAAGTGCCTTCTTTTTAAAGAAGCCTTTAACTGAAAGTTTACTTTCACGGTAAAATCTTTTAGTTTCCAACCTCCCTTAAATCCAGACTACTAATTTCTCTCTCTATTGACCTTTCTTCAGTCCCTAATTCTTTTCCTCACACCCCCCTAATGTACTTCCCTTTTATGTACTTTTTCTTTAAAAATTGTATTTCCTCCCCTCTTTCCTACTGTTTCTAGTGGTTTTTAAAGTCGTTACCGTTGTATGTTTGATTAATATACTATGTATAAGTGATTTCTCGAAATCCTATTTTATCTTTTGTAAAACGCTTTGTAATTTGGAAAAGCGTTCAATCAAATAATATAATAAACTTGAAACTTGATAGTAGCCCGTCGTTTTTTAACGCAGTTTTCTGAGAATCTAGGCCTTTACAATATAGAGTTCATGGGCAGCTCATACCGATACTGAAGTATAGAACTTTGTTAAATAAATAATTTCTCCCTTTCCCCCTCCCCTGTGGTGTGCAGCATTTTTGTTCTTATCTTCTCCCAGTTGATGCTTTGGAAGAACCAGCAGAGTCCTTCACTCAGCAGTGTCCCTGAACACCAGTCTAGGGTGGAATAATAACTCTCCCAGCTGACAATGACTACATGTGCATGCTCAAATCCTCTGGTTCCCTCCCCTTAATTCATCCTATATAATAAAACCCTAACCACGCATGTGCACTCTTAACTGCGTGCTTCCGTGATCCATAGGTCTGTGGCATGTGCGAGTCCCCAGCCTTACTTCTTCCCAGCACCTACCTACACTCGCCGGCAGGACTGGCCGCCAGCACTGGACTCCCTGCTCTCCACAATATTCGGCTCCTCTCACCAGCATCGGAGAAGGCTTTCGACGCTGGCGGGGATCGAGAGGAGCCGCGGTGACACCTCACGGGAAGGGAAGCGCCGAGAAAATACTCCAGCCGCTATGTTCTTCGCGGTCCCGACTCCAAACCTGCTGATTCCAGCAGCGTGTGCAGCACTCTATACAGGCTGCTTCGGGGCTTTCTACTGCCCTGATTTGCTCTGCCGTGTCTCTGATGATGTCATCAGGGACGTGCCAGAGTAAATCAGGGCAGTAGAAGGCCCTGAAGCAGTGTGTATAGAGTGCTGCACACGCTGCTGGAATCGGCAGGTTTGTTGGGACCGCGGGAAGGGAAGGTGGGGTAAGGGAAACACTACTGCTGCACAGGGAAGTGGTGTGGGGGGAGGGAATGCTGCTGCTGTGGCTGCTGCACAGGGAAGTGGGGGGGGGATCGAAATGCTGCTGTACAGGGAAGTAGGGGGGGGAATGCTGCTGCACAGGGACATGGAGGGGGAGGGAATGCTGCTGTGGCTGCTGCACAGGGAGGTGGGGGGGGGGAAGAAAGACAGACAACGGGAGAAAGGCAGACAGAAAAAAAGAAGAAAGACACAGGGGCAGGGAGAGACACAGAAAGACAGACAGACAAAGGGGGCCAGGGAGAGAGACAGACAGAAACAAAGACAGCGGGAGGGAGAGAGAGACAGAAATAAAGAAAGACAGACAGACATATATTCTAGCACCCGTTAATGTAGCGGGCTAAAATACTAGTGTATATATATACATATACATACACACACACACATGATGAGGTGGTAGCAGGAATGTATACATTTGGAAGGCAGATTCTCCACCCCAACCAGAAAGGGTAGTATTTCATCTCAATGCCTGGCTTCAGAACAATTAAGGTGAAGAGAAAATAAGCAAGTGAGATTTTGCACATTTGTATCCCTAGCCTCTTCCTGGCTCTCAGTCTTAACCTCCTGGCTCTTGGTCTTAAAGGGGGGGGGGGGGGGTCACTCGACATTAAGTAAGCTGAACTGCAATTCAAGGGCTCAATTAGCTAAAACCATCAGGAGCTGCAGTTAAAAACAACAAGGCCTTGCCCAGTTTTGCAATGTAGCTGAAGTAGACAGGTCTAGAGCAGGGGCTGCAGCAGCTAACAGGTGAACAATGGATGCTCATGGGCAACTCATGCAGAGCTGTAAGGTCCTGAAAAGTGGGAGAGGTCCAGCAGGGAATAGTGTCAGCCTAATTTCAGTTTCAGGTAAGTTCAGGTAAATATTTGCCAGAGCTGTGGCCTCAACACCCTGAGGTTGTAGGTTCAAATCCATGCTGCTCCTTGTGACCCTGGGCAGGTCACCTGGTCTCCTCATTGCTCCAGGTACATTAGATAGATTGTGAGCCCACTGGAACAGACAGAGAAAAATGCTAGAGTACCTGAATAAATTCATGTAAACTGTTCTGAGCTCTCCTGGGAGAATGGTATAGAAAATTGAATGAATGTATAAATAAATAAAAAAAGCAATGACTAGGCAGAGGGAGATTCAGAAGCTAAGAGACAGTGCAGCTACTTCTGCAGAATAGTACAGACAGACCAGGCACTACAGATCCTCCTAGGACTTTCAACAACTACCAGTCCAGTTGCACTCCTGCCCAAGTGAGATTTGGGGTATGGTGGGAAGGAGAATAGGATGACAACTGGTAGTGGGACATAGAGGAGTTACAAAGGCTCCTTATCTAGCTGGTAATATTGTGATGGGATTGGTACCTGAAATTATCTGATACTTTATAACTGCCCTGTTATGACCATCAGGAAGGACATTATATCTAATCTAATCTTCCATTTGTGAGTCGCACAAGACTCAAGGCGACAGATCAAAGAGGAAGGGAAAGTTGTAGGAGAAGCAAGAGGAGGGACACAGAAGTAGGGGGTGCTATACAAAAACTAAGACAGTTAATTGTCAAAGAGGTGAGTCTTCAGGTTTTTTCTGAATGCGATGTAGTTTGTCTCTTTCCTGATAGCTTCAGGTAGGTCATTCCAGGTTTTTACACCCAGATAAGTTAGCAAAATTCGCTTGTAGTGAAGGTATTTTGTGGATGGCAGGTTCAGTTGGATTCTGTTAAGGATTCTTTTTGATATTGACCAAACAGTCGAGAATAATTGGATGAGAGGGGCTGCTGGGTTTCCATATAGAATTTGGTGCAGGATACATGACAATTTGAAAATTATTCAGGATGATATTGGAAGCCAATGTAGATTAGTCTAACGGCTGTGTTCTGGATGAGTTGCAGTTTGTGGATAAGAGTAGTGTTGATGCCAAGATAGGCAGAGCAAAGTGGTGTGGGTGGAAGTATGATCTTGTGAGTCGCAGTTGACGCATAGTGTAGATGGTCTTTTTCCGAAGGCTAGATATTTGTGGTTCCATTGAGAGAGTGTCATCTAAGATGCAGCCTAGTACCCTGGTGGATTTTTCCATTATGAGAGTGATGCCTGATGAAAGAGTGAAGTTAGATATATCAACTGCATAAACCATAATAGTGCTTCTCAACCCTCTCCTGGAGGTGCATCTTGATGGTCAATTTATCACTGTCACCACAATGAATAAGACAGATTTACATATGATGGGTCTCTGCTATATTCTTATCTTATGCATATTCATTGTGGTAATCCTGAAAAACTAACTTGCTAAGTTTGCCTCTAGGAAAGGAACGAGTCACTGATCTATAGGAAATGTACTGAATAAGAGATTATATGGGTTGAAAAAATAAATATTGCCAGCTATCCTTGTTCAGTCATTTGTTTTTAGGTTTTTTTCCCTGGGGGGGGGGGGGGGAGAGAAGGAAATAGGGAAATTCCACATGCTTTCATCCTCAGGTGGATCCACCAGGCACCATGCATTCAGGGGCTGATAGAGACTCTTACTAGGTCAGACAAGACCCAGAGGCACCCACAAGGGGGAACTATAGTAGGATAAAATGCATAGCATATCTGCCAACTGAGCAATCTGACTAGATGCCAAGTGCCCCGTCCTGCTGTAGCCCTTTCAGGACCAAGGGACATATTTGTCCCATAACTTTAAAATCCTATAAATTTTGATTGGGATAGTCTACAGTTCTAAATTTGATATGTACGGATTCCATATGATACTGCCTTTATGTAAACAAACTGGTTCCGACATTCATTCATTAGCGTCGTTGCCAGATTGACGTGAAGATTCACTTGCCACACTGTCCATAAGCCAGAAGTGTGATTTTTTTTAAAAAAAATAATGATATTTCACAATCAATTTTTTGGCATCTGCAAGCCCTTTTTACCATAAAAATGTCGTCAAAACCACAAAAATTGGCCTACGATCCTTATGGTCCTGAAAGGGTTAACCAGTAAACACTGACATATAAAGGAGATTTTAATGTTTCAGAATCCACATGAGAATGCCCAGAGAGAGAGCTACTTCCTACTGACCACTTAGACCTATAGGTGAAAAGCATCTGTCTCCTGTCAATACAGCACTGTGCAAGCAATTTACAGGTCATTCTCTTCGGCTACCTGTAAATAAATTTATGAAAGATTGAACATTCAATGAAAATTATATTTCTTCTTTATTATTGCAAAGTAGATTTGTTCTGCCAAAGAGCAGCAATGAAATTAAGCCTCCACTAAAACTGGCAGGTTCAGCTGTACAGCTTAATGGATTTCTTCAATTTGGCACTGCAATCAAATCTAATCTTGATGGGACCACATTATCCCGGCTCAAGAGATCTGCCTCTAAAAAGAACAAGTAGGAGACAGTGTGAAATGAAACACAATAAAAATCGGGTCTCATCAAAGAGAGATAACACATGATTGCAAATAATGTTTCTGAGCTCAACTGAATTACTGTATAGATTTCTTTTAAACTAAAGCCCTTCTATAAATATTTTTTGTCTCTTCACCATGCTACCCTTTTTACTTGGCTGTACTAGTATATTCCAGCGACAAAAATGGTACATACAGGACCTTGAGTAATAAGCTGCATTACAGTGATTCCTCGTTATCCGGACTTCAAGATTTAATGGACAAAATATTCAGCATCGGACACTTCCGAGAATTGAAGGGCATGGCTCACTGCCTGTAAAACAGAAAGAGCTGTTTCCGGCAGCAAAATAAGCAGAGCGCAGTCATGGATAAAAAAAATGAAAATGCGTGAACTTGCGTATTAAACAAAAACTGGATCTCATCGAGAAATTGGAATCAGGTGTATCTGTGGCGCGTGTTTGTGAAGAATATGGTGTCAAAAAACCCCAAAAACAAACGGTATCAGACATTCGCAAAGCAAAAGAAAAGCTGAATAGTTTTGCTTTGTCCAGCGATATGGTCCATACTTGGTCAAAAAAAAAAATTAAAATGGCACAAGAATCTTCGCTAGAAGAGGCTGTAATAAAGTGGTACGTTCAGCAACATTCTTGTGGTGTAAATGTACGAGAGGTGGAATTAGAATCTGCAGCAAAGACATTAGCAAAACATATGAACATTGATATAAAAATTAGTGATGGGTAGTTGTGGAGATTTTGAAAAAGACATGGACTCATGAACAAACAGACTTACGGTGAAGCGTGGAGTGCGCCGACGGAAGAGGTTGTACCGTTTCATCAACACTTATCTAATTTAATAGAAGAGGAAAATTTTTCTCATATAAAGCTGACATTTCAATAAAATGCCCCAACCTGACACATTGTCAACTGCAATACAGTAAATTTGTTTTTCTTATGATACGTTTATAAATACATTTTACTTTTACAAGGAGTCCTTCACTGTGTGGATCTGATGCAGTATATCATTTTGCTTTTTTACAGTATTTTAATTTCTTAATTCAGTGTAAACCAAAAATGCACCTATTTCGCCTCCATTTTAGGGACAATCGCGTTTAACGGACATCCCCCCGAGCAGTCCGTTAAATCGAGGGTTTACTGTAATATGCAGAAGTCCTGGATTTGGGAAGGGCAAAGCCAGTTTTGGTCCCCTGGCCATCTGTGGCTAGAAAAATAACACACTGAGCACCATACTAGCAGTGCAATTCCATTTTCAGTCCTATTAAGACGTTTCCTTACAGAATCTGTTCACTTGATTCAATTTTGTGTATCAATCCTATGCATCAAGTTTGCAGTTCTTTGTCCAGTATTAAAGTCAATATTCATCCACTCAAACTTTTTTCATAACGATATTTTTTTTAGCATACACCTTTCCAGAAGTTCAAGATGAGCTACAGACAAGTACAGTGAGAACTTCTCGTCTCCAGAAGCTCTAAGGGGCTCTTTTCTTAAAGCTTAATGTGTGCTAAATGTCATGTGGCCTACAGGTGCACATTATTTCTGCTAGTGAGAACTAAGCTTTTAATAAAAGGGCCCCTTCGTTTATACCTGGAGGGTTAAGTGACTTGCTGAAGGCCACAAGGAGGGTTAGTGGGATCTGAACTCTGAAGAGTTGCTATACTAGGACAGATCGAAGGAATATACCCTAGGAATAAGCAGTGAATTTCCTCAAGTTCATCTTAATAATGGCTTATGGACTTTTGTTCTAAGAAATTATCCAAAACTTTTTTTTAAAACCCTGCTACACTAACTGCTTTCACCACATTCTCCATCAATGAATTCCAGAGTTTAATTACACACTGAGTGAAGAAATATTTTCTCTGGTTTATTTTAAATCTACTACTTAGTAGCTTCATCGCATGTCCCCTAGTTCTAGTATTTTTGGAAAGAGTAAACAAGTGATTCATATCCTCCTAGCAGTTTCTTTCTGTCCCTTTGGGCCTCTAGCTCAGTTGGATCCAAGAATAGAGGCCTGGAATAGGTTTGGGTACCACTTCTAGAGCTCAATGAATTCAGCCTGTCACCAGTAAAGTCCATATTTAAAGTGGGGAAAAAGATGGACATTTTTTTTTCATTATCCATAAAAACTGCTTAAGTACATCTCCATAATCATCCATATATCAGACTTTGATCAAACCTCTTTACCCAAAAGGAGAGGTCACTAGCCATCAGTATACTGTACTTGTTTGGAAGGGAACAACAAAACATTTCTGGGAAATTGTTTGTCATATTAAACCTTATTAAAGGCTTCCGAGTAGAACACATATATTTCCCTCCTTCCCTCTATCCTCCATCCTTGTATATTAACCATTTGCATTAATGCCTGCCATCTCTCCAAGGAGATCTATTTGTCTTAATTACCATGACCTAATCTCTCCATAAAACTGTACTCTCAAATAACTCTTCCAAGCAAATCAATGATAAGCAGCTTGTTTACTTATAAAAAAAGAAAAAAAGTAGTTTCCAGATATTACAGAGGCTACAGACACCAGATGGAACATTCCAGTTTCCAGTGTTGTGAAGAACATGTAACCAGTGCTGCAGAATTCCTCCATCAAATCCATACCCCTAGTATTGTAGAGAAACATAATAAATAGTTACTCATTCTGTGGAAAAAAACTGGCAGCAATAGCAAATAAATTATCAGTCTATTTGGGTGTGGGTGAGAAAGGACCAAAGGCTAGATTAGATGCACATTAGCACGTATAAATGTATATTCTATTATAGGTCCCATTTTATGCAAGTCATAGGCAGCCAATGCCTCAGGTGTTATGGGAGGATAAAATGGGTCAGGACTAGGGCGGGGTATAGAATGGAATAGAGCAAATTGAAATCCTATGTCAGGAGTAAGAGGACTTCAACACTGCAAGGAAGGAGTCCTTCACTGTGTGAATCTGATGCAGTATATCAGCTGTCTCCCCAGTTCCCCTGATAATATGCATACTGAATGTTTTTTTGTTTGAGGGGGCCCAAAAGCTCCACTCTATACCCTGCATATTCCACCCCAGACTCCGCCCAAACTCCACCCCCATAATATTAGTACTAATTGTAATGACATTTCTTCCATTCATTTTTCATATTAACAATACCTAATGATAACCACAAAATTAAACTACACGATGCGCTTTGTATACAGAGAAGAGTTTAATTAACTATTATTTATATTCTGCTTTTTTCAGAGAGGTCAAGGCAGATGATTTTAAAATATGCAATGTCACCTATATAATGGCAATCGCATGACAGTTCATGCATGGAGTGTAGCATCCTATCTTTTCAGTTAGGTTTAGGTGCTCAAATTTTAAATTAAATCCTACATTCTAATCTACTCGCCCCCCTCCCCAATGCTCTCCTCTACAGTCCCCCCATGTTTTCCAGTCCCCTCCCTGATGATCTCCTTTACAGCCCGCCTCCCCCCCAATTTCTCCAGGCCACTCCCCAATGCTCTCCCAAGAAGCCACAGTGCAACACTGGAGAAAGAGAAAAAGTAATACCACATGCTCCCTCATACTGTGCAAATTATAAAGACTGCAGAAGTAAATGTCAAACACTGATATATTACAATTATTACACTATAGGTTAACAAGTACAAATAAAACAAAATTTGGGTAATATGATACCATTTTATTGGACTAAATACAATTTTCAATTAGCGTTTAGGAGGCCAAAACTTCTTTCCTCACATGAAAAGAGTATACAGCAATTATGGTACTCTATTCTGACATGAGGAAGGGAGGGGTTGGTCTCTAAACCCCTTCCCTCCCTTCAACAGTCTGCCCTTTCTTTCTCTCCCCCTTCCATCCAGAGCTTGATATCCTCTCTCTCCCTTCCATCCAGGTTCTGTCCCTCTCCTACCTTTCATTTAGATCTGTTTCCTCTCCCTCTTCTATCCAGTATCTGCCCTCTCTCTCCCCTTCAATCCAGCACATGCACCCTCTCTCTACTTCCTTTCATCCAGTGCCTGACCCCTCTCTCTCCCCTCCCCTTTCCATCCAGCACCTGATCGCTTATCCCCCTTCCGTCCAGTGCCTGATCTCTTCTCCCCTCCCTCCATCCTCTCTCCCTTATATCCAGTTTCTGCCCCTCTCTCTCCCTTCCATCCAGAGTCTGCACCCTCTCTCTCCCCTCCTCTTCCACCATGCCTGACCTTCTCTCTCCACCTTCCATCCAGTTCCTGACCTCCTCTCTCCCCCTTCCATCCAGCATCTGCCTCCTCTCCTCCCTTCCATCCAGCCCCTGCTTCCTCTCCCCAATCCAGCATCTTCCCCTTGCACCTGACCCCTCTTCTCCCTTCCCTTGCATCCAGTGCCCGACTTCCTCTCTCCCCCATCCACCAAGCATCTGCCCCCTCCTCTCTTCCATTCAGCATCTACTTCTCCTCTCCTTTCTATCCAGTATCTGCCCCCTTTCTTCTCCTTCTGTCCAGTGTCTGCACCCTCTATCTCTCCCTCCCTCGCCATCCTGCAGCTGACACCCTTTCTTCCCCTTTCCTTCAATTCCCCTTCCTTCTCCTTCTATCTAGCATATCTCTACCCCTCTCTCCAGTGGCAGCAAAACAAAGATAAAGGCGTCACAGGGCCACTCTCTTCATGCTTGCAGCTGCTGGCCCTGCCCCCTTCTGATATCATTTTCAGATCTGGGACAGAGCCAGCAGCCGTGAGGATGAAGAAAGCAGCCCTGCTGTGACGCCTTTCTTTATCTTTGTTTTGTCACTGTAGGGAGATTTTGGAGAGGCCATGGCCCTTGTGTTCCCCCTCCCCCGTTCTGGTACTTATGATACTGAATACATGCCAGGAATTTTGTGCCAAACAGATTTTTTTTTAATGCATCAAAATACAACATATTAAACACAACAATATTTGCAGAATTCTGGAAACACAGTATATGCAAGTACTTTGACATTTGGCTCCCAGACAAGCATCGTCCTATTGTCCATGTGAACAGCAGTGTTCAGCAGCACTGTCACAGAAATCTTGAGGTTAATAGCAACCAATACCCCTCCTCTAAGGATTGGCCAGCTGCAAGCAAATTATTTCTCATGTGAGCGACTAGTTCTAAAAACCAACAATTTTCCAGATCTGCAAGTATTTTTGTGAGCAACACTCCTAGAATTTATGAACAAATTGCTCATATGCACAGCTCAAATCCGAAACTCGGTCGGCCTCTACCGTGCTCCACCCATGTACATACCCACTGAAAAAGTATGCATCATCAAAGCATAGTGGAGGGGTGGCCTAGTGGTTGGAGCTGCTCCCTCAGCACCCTGAGGTTGTGAATTTGATCCCAGTTTGCTCCTTGAGACTCTGGGCAAGCCACTTAGCTCTCTATTGCCCCAGGTGCCACAGTAACTGGAACAGATAGGGAAAATACTTAAAAGTACCTGATTACTATTCAATGTATTGCAAACTGCTTTTGGTGAATCTCTTCATGAAAAGGCAGTTAATAAATCCAAATACATAAATTCTATGACAGTCTCCAACCTTTTTCATATAAAGGGCTGCAGTGTGAATGTAAAAAAGCTCCACCAAAGGATTTCAAGCTTGTACATGTTACCAATTTTGTATACTGCCTTGACCTACTTGTTCAGACTGGGTATTAAACATGAAAAACTAATACTAGTATTGATTCTACAATACTTCAAGGATATATACATTAAAAACTCACTGTATTTTGGATTGTCAATAGTAGTAAATTACATAAATGAGATACCCAAGTAACAAAATTGTTTGCAATTACTATATCAAGAGGGCAAGATTAAAATCAATGCATTTATAGGATTTGAAGATCAGCCTCCTGTTTGAGGGCCACAATGAAGGAGTTTGGGGGCCACGCATCAGAGACCACTGCTGTGAGATATCAGTTATGTGCTAAGTATCCACTTACACATGAAAATGATTAGAACACTAAAACTAAGTGGCACCTTACAGAATCACCGCTTAGGCGCAACAGTTTACCTGGACTGAATGGAAGCATTCCCATTGTCACGGGTGGGAAAGAGTGCAATTACATGCATTATTTTGAAAACTCAATAGTATGCATGTAAATTAATCAGAGCATTTGTGTGTGCTAAAGAGTTTTAGTTTAGCTGTGAATGTACGTGCGTAATTTTCTTAGGGCAGTTTTCAAAATAGAAGCATGGGTATGCTGCCATTTTTAAAATCCATCAAAGGATTAGGTCCAGCATTGAATATCTGGGTCAAATTCATTCTACAGCATTCAGTGCCTTTAAATTTGATGTCTGCCACAGGCTGAATATCAGCTCCCATATTTGTATTCATTTATAAAAAAAAAATAAAAAAATGAATGCATCATACCAGTCTTCTACAGTCATGCTTAGCACAAGGTAAAAGACAAAACAGAAGGCCTCTTCCCTTGTTTAAAAGTAGAGAATGACACGGTGACAAAATTCATCACTGTTCCCGCCCCTGCGGATAACCGCGGGAAATAATCCCATGTCATTTTCTAGTGTCTATTTCAACCTCAGTCCTTCTACACCAGCATTCTTCAAAGCAAAGCTGGGCCCATTCATACTCTGATTCTTATGTGAGCCAAGGATAATAAAGCCATTGTGACATCACTGATGTGATTGGCTCTTAGGCACTGGTGGAATGAGGCATTATGACATCACAATATCTGCTCTGGATACCAGAGACTGTCATTCTGTAGTGTCTATCTCAACCTCAGTCCTTCTACACCAGCATTCTTCAAGGCAAAGCTTGCGGGTCAGTGGTTGTGCCCAATTATACTCCGATTCTTCCCTCTCTCTTTAAAGAATAACATGAAGATGGTTTCCCGTGGTTATCCGCGGGGACGGGAACGGTGATGAATTTTGTCTCTATTTAAAAGAAGACTGAAAACCCACCTTTTTGATATCTTTCCGTCCTTAACTCTACTCCTCTGCCCTCCAACCCAGCCAACTGATTAACCCTTCCCCTTAACTGTATCCATGACATCCTATTTGTCTTTGGGAAGCAGAGCTGAGCTTGTGATGTCATAATGCCTCATTCCACCAATAAGAGCCAACCTCCTCAGTGATGTCACAATGGCTTGATTGTCCTGTACTCCCCTCTGCCCTCCAATCCAGACAGCAGATTAACCGTTCCCCTGAACTGTATCCATGACATCCTGTTTGTCTGTCTTGACTGTTTAGATTGTACGCTCTTTCAAACAGGGACTGTTTTCTTCTTTGTGACTGTGTGCAGTGCTGTGTGCATCTGGTAGCACTATAGAAATAATTAATAGTAGTAGTAGTAGTAGTAAATCAAAAACAGAAAAAATCCCCCCAAACACTAAATTCTCAAGCAGAATCACTATAGAGGAAATAAAGTATTGTAAGGATTGATAATGACTTCTTTTGATATTCTTTTAAACATACACATCCAGGGTGGGAGGGGAGGTTTGTTATGAAATTGATTTAGGGATTTTGTTTAGGGAATTCTTGAAGGTATCTAATTTATTGAATACTAGATGGGAGGGTGGTGGGGGGGGATACTTTTTCATTAATACATGAAAGTTTAATGTGCTTTACTGTTAATATCATATATACATGTATTTACTGGTATGCATAGGGATGTTTGGAAATTGAATAAAGATTAAAACAAAACAAAAAAAATAAGTTCTAAGGTAAGGAGCTCGACATCAGCTAGATTCTATACAATGCCCAGCTGCCTGTGTTGTCCAGAAAAATCCACTTACTCAGGTCTTAGTAGGGCAATTCGGACTGAGGTGCGAAGGGAGAGAGAAAAGACACACAACAAGGATCATATAATGTACATAACTGAAGCTTCAGGGAGATTCATCCAGAAAGTCTCACCCTAGACCACAGAATTGGTGCCTTTTATTGAGAAGTTTATAAGCAAAATAACAAGCAACGGTCAAATCATTGGTATCACATGTCATGTCATGTCACAGCTCAAAGGATCAAAAGTGCACATGGTCATATGGTCAATGGACCATAGTCAGAATTATGTCACCAAACCTTTTTACCTTCTGGCAGGGACTAGATCAGTGTTTACACCACCCAGCAGGCTAGAACCTTTATTCTGTCAGGGGAAGTGCACTAAAGTTACCCTCTGAGTATCATATACACATGGCTAAGAACATAAGAAATGCCGCTGCTGGGTCAGACCAGTGGTCCATTCTGCCCAGCAGTCCGCTCACGCAGCGGCACCCAGGTCAAAGACCAGTGCTCTAAATGAGTCCAGCCTCACCTGCGTACGTTCCAGTTTAGCAGGAACTTGTCTACCTTCATCTTGAGTCACTGGAGGGTGTTTTCCCCTTTAACAGCCTCTGGAAGAGCGTTCCAGTTTTCTACCACTCTATGGGAGAAGAACTTCCTTACGTTTGTACGGAATCTTTAGAGAGTGCCCTCTCGTTCTCCCTACCTTGGAGATGGTGAACAACCTGTCTTTATCTGCTAAGTCTCTTCCCTTCAGTATTTTGAATGTTTCGATCATGTCCCCTTGCCTCCTCTTTTCAAGGGAGAAGAGGCCCAGTTTCTCTAATCTCTCACTGTACGGCAACTCCTCCGGCCCCTTAGTTCTGCATTGACATGCAAGTTCAGTGTCCCTCAGGAGGTCACAGTACCCCCTGACTTGTTTGCTCAGTTCCCTTATTCTCACCCAGCTTACAACACTTTTACGAAAGACTTCCTACAGATGTTCAGGATACTAACAAAACAGACTTCTAATGCCTGTCTTTCCTGACACTTGCCCAATATGCTTTTTTTGAGGGTAGAGTTCAAGCTTTTAACATAGCTAGCCATGGCAGATCTTAGCTGATTTAGCAGAGCAATATTTGTTATGTCTATATTTCACTATATATGTTTTCAGCTAATCCTCACATAGGACCAGATTCCCTAACCTTCCGATCTGTGGGCGATTGGAGGCAGGCCAACTGATTCACCAACCATCTTCATGCAAATGGGGGTGATCGGAGGCACGCCCCCATCCGATGACACGGTTCGCTGGGTAGAGATCCCAATGCATGCGCAGACCACCTACTTTGCCTGTAGATAGTCTGCGCAGGTGTTTGCTGTCTGGGTTTTTTTTTTTTTTTTACTGGCCCCAATTCTCCTGCTCTCTGCCGCCCTTCCCTGCAGTGCGAGCCCGTGGTTTTAACCTGTGGGTTTAAAGTGAGTTAAAACCACAGGCTCGCACTGCAGGGAAGGGCGGCAGAGAGCAGGAGAATCAGGGGATGCAGAGAGAAGGAGAGCCGGGGAGGCAGAGAGCAGGTTTATTTCAGGGCTGGCAGGACAGTTGGAAAGGACGTGAGCGACTGATCCCCAGCAGTCGCTTCTTGTTGATCAGCCAGCCCAGTCGTTGTTCAAGATTTTGTTTAGTGAATCGCTGTCTGCCTACTCTGCATGCCATTTCCCCTCATTTGCATGCACAGATCGGAATCGGATCGGCACAGAGGTTAGTGAATTGGGTCGTAGGAAAATCGGGTTGCAAACCGATCAGTACACGATTGGTTTGCTTACTGAATCTAGCCCCATAGTCCCTTTCAGGGTCCACACCTGGATGGGGGTGGGCAATGCAGAAAGCAGCCGTGGGCTGAACGCATCAAGTAATGCAGAGAGGACTTGTGAATGGGTGTTAACTCACACATAACACACACTTACATGTTGCATTAAAATGTATGCTGATATGTCCGCTCACTCTT
Source organism: Geotrypetes seraphini (assembly GCF_902459505.1). Lineage (NCBI taxonomy): Eukaryota > Metazoa > Chordata > Amphibia > Gymnophiona > Dermophiidae > Geotrypetes > Geotrypetes seraphini. The sequence goes on from NC_047101.1 coordinate 47,565,354, forward strand.
GACATGGGTACAATGTAAGAATGTTTTCCCTAGGGTCAAGGGTGGCATAGGTATTTTGTGGAGAGGATTTCTTGCCCGTCTTTGAAACTTAACTGCTAGTTTTGTCTTGCTTTGCAAGCAGAAGGAAGCTCTTGCAAATTTTAAAGGAGATGGAAAGTAACAAATGTGCATGTGTCAGAATAAAACCACAAGTGAAAACACAACTCGGCCCATGTTCTGTCTGTCCTAATTAGATTGTAAGCTCTTCTGAGCAGGGACCATCTATTACATATTGAATGTACAACACTTTCAGCGCTAAATATAGTAGTAGTTTTTTGTTTGGACATGTACACAAGAAGCCACATTTACCATAAAACCTTATGTGCATGCATCCACATACTCAATCTCCCCTCCTTTTCTTTCCCATGCATACAATTAGCTCCTTGCATGCTGCAATATTACACTCATGGTATAAGCCACCTGCTCAGACATCTACAGGTGGCTCTATTACAAGACTTCCTGCATTGGTCTCTTGGCTATTTGCTTCTGCATACAATTGAAAAATCTTGCACTGTAATAATGTAAATTGTAACCTGTAAACTGTATATTATGTATATTGGTACAGTAAAACCTTGGATTGCGAGTAACTTGGTGTGTGTGTGTTTTGGAAGATGAGCAAAATATTTTATTACATTTTAACTTGATAAACGAGCAAGGTCTTGTAATATGAGCACGCACAGTACACGCACATGACCACTGAGCCGATGGTTCTTCTCTCTCCGATGCTGCGGGAGTGTAGCGACTGTTCTAAACTAGCGAGGTCTTGCATGATGCACGTCACGTCAGAGTGAAAGTCATCCTATACAATAACCCTCATCCTTTCCTCTCTCTCATCTCCCTCACACCAGTCACGATTCTTTTACTTTATACAATACAGTACAGCATTTAGTATTAAAGTTTTTGGAATATGGAATGAATCGTTTCAGTTTCCATTATTTCTTATGATGAAATTTGCTTTGATATACATACGAGTGTTTTGGATTACAAGCATGTTTCCGGAACGAATTATGTTCGCAAACCAAGGTTTTACTGTATTAAGATCCCTAGTATGTGTCAAGTTAGGATAAAAACCTGTATTGAAAAAACTTGTACTATAATCCGTTAACTGTATATTACGTATGTTAACCTGTAATCTTTTCTTAGCTCAGGTGGGGAGAATGGGATAGAAATCGAATTAAATAAATAAATAAGAATGGGTAGGTCATGTAACAGGGACAGGAGGTAACCCAGCTGTGATAATGATCTGGATCCTTCTTTATCCTATTAGTAGGTTTCAATCATGTCCTGGAATAGAATAAGCTGATTGCTCCTCTGGTATTATTTGCTCTTTGTTGTTCCAATCCAGATCAGATACCATGGTATCTCAAAAGAGATTAATTTTTTTTTTTTTTTTTTAAACAATGCTCTTTTCTTAGATTCCCACAATGCCTGGGAAAAAAGATAACAGAAAAAATAAGCTTAGAAGCCTAAAACAGAAAGCCAAGTACGGAACAGATTCCATTAAGCTTTTTGCAAACAGCTCCATGAAGTGTTATGTACACAGAGAGAAGCCTATTGCTCCATTAAGTGGGCTATAAGAGCTCCGGATTAGTGAAATAAGGCTATACCATTTCTATCAATTATACCACAGAACAATTAAAACAGCCACAAGACAGCATCAAATTCCAGAGGGTTTCAGTCACTAGTCAGGAGAGAGAGATGAGGCACAGCCCCGATCAGTTCATATGCTGCTTTTTCATTTCAGTGCCATACCATTTTCTAATACTTTTTACTTCCACTAATTCCTCTTAAGTTCTGATTACCAGCCCACAAAAGGGCATGAATGCCTCTCAATATAAAGAATTAGTCCTGGAGCAAATTTAGTAAATTTCAATAGGTGAAACAGAGGCGTTTTGACATTTAAGGGAATATCATTGCAGTCATTCTGTTCTGACCCGAAGTACAAGGCTGATAGCTCCAAAAGGCTAGTTAAGAAATATATTAAGTCAGTCCTATTAAAAAGAAAAGTATTACCTAAGTATTATCTGTTTTGATGTGCCCTGTTTATGTGCTGCCTTATTAAATGTATTTTGAGCTTAATAAAGGAAAAATAAATCTCAGAGAGCTATTTAGCAGATCGCATTAAGAACGTCCATAGAACTCAGATCTATTTGAAGCCCAAACTAAGCTCAAAAGTGGACCTGGTTTTCATTCGCCTACAATATAGGCATCCTATGGACGCCCTAGGTCACTCAGTGCTATGTAAAAGAATCGAAGGATGCCCAAATTGAATCATTGCCAAAACCACGCCCATTCCACACCCATACCTAATGAGTTAGGCGCGAGTTTTAAACATGGGCATCCATGAAATTGTGGCTGCGTCTACAAAGTGGCATCTATGGGCTAGATTCACTAAAGCCCTCTTACCTGTCCGATCCTGTTCTGTTCCGGTGTCTTGCTGGGCGACCCATTCACTAAAGGCTCCCCCATGCAAATCACCTAATCGTAAACACGCCCACAAGTAATCCCACGGACTGCTGAAGACCAATCGCGACGCATGCGCAGACCATCATTGATGGCTGTACTTGCGATCCTGCATGCGCCACTCTCCTGCACCAGCGAGAGAAGGGGAAGGGTTGGGGAAGTAATGGCAGGCAAGCAAGGCAAAGGCGGACTGGCTGCCAGACTACGGAACTGAACACGAAACCCGCCCCGACTCTCCTGCTCTCTGCTGCCCTTCCTCGCAGTGCGAGCCCGTGGTTTTAAAGCGGGGCTGCACTGCAGGGAAGGGCGGCAGAGAGCAGGAGAGTCGAGGCGGCATTTTTCCCCACAGACTCAGCAGGCTTGCTGCTTGAATACAGGAGGCAGGCAGGGCGGCAGGCAAGCAAGGCAAAGGCAGTTGAATCCGTGCATTTTAATTTGTGATGTACATTTTTGTTTCCAGGAAGAACAACTTATCCTTTCTTTTTCCCAGAATACCGGTCTCAGGCTGCTATATTTCCGATGCACGCTGAGAATGAAAGTTCCACTCACAAGTACGAGACTGAGCTTGTAACAACAGCAAGGCAGAGAATAGAGGTTTTTTAAAGCGCGTCTTATTAATTTCCCCCAAGGACTGTTGTTTCTGCTAGCTTGCTCTTGCTTAAAAAAATGCAAGTGGTCAAACTGCAAGCAGGGAGTTTCAGGGCTGGTATTTCAGCGCAGGAGAGAGCAGGAAAGGAGTGATCGACTAGTCCTCACCAGTCGCTTGGTTTCGGATCGGCCAGCCCAATCGGTGTGCCTGAAAAATGTTGGTGAATCACTGCCTTGCTAGATTTGCATGCCATTTCCCTAATTTGCATGCACGGATTGGATCGGGTGCAGACAGGATCGCCAAGAAGGTTAGTGAATCGGGTCGGGGGTCGTAAAGGGGTCGCAAACCGATCGGTACACGATGGGTTTGCTTAGTGAATCTAGGCCTATGTCCTTTGGACGCCTAAGTTAAAACCCTTAATTGGCTCATTAACCACTTAGATTGGACGCCTAAAGCACACCTAACTTTAGGCATGACTTAGGCACCCTTCATAGAATCGGAGCCTTTGTGCCTAATTTAAAACAGATTCCTGTAATATAGGCCAGGGTTTTAAAGGCCTACATTAAAGGCACCTAAGTCCTTTAGAGAATCAAGTCTAGCAACGTCTAAGCCTTTCTCTGCCCCTAAACATGCCTAATTTGGAGTTAGGCGCCGCTAGGCACCTATCTTTTGTAGAATCACACCTGAGATAGGTGCCTATCATGGCCATGATGAGCCATATCAACTTTTGGATTTTCTACTGTTATTATTAAAGCTGTTGACTACTTACATTGACTGGATCCTCTTTTGGCTTGGCACCTTACTTCCTCCCCATTTTTTTTGTTATCTCACACTCACGAGGCGGGCATCTCCTTTCTGCTCCATCCTTATTTTAGTGCATACCATAATAGTAATGATTCTCATTCCTAAGCCAAGGTATGTGGAACATGGTTTCAGGCCAGGGGCGTCCAACTTCAGCCCTCGCCAGGTCAGGTTTTCAGGATTTCCCAAATGAATATGCATGAGATCTGTTTGCATACAACGGAAGTAGTGCATGCAAATAGGTTTCATGCAAATTCATTGAGGAAATCTTGAAAACCCAACAGGATTGTGACAACACTGGACAATCCTTTTTCAGACTAAAATGCACTATAGTGTTTGCATTGTGTCAAAGAGAGCTTCTTTTTGAAGTTCATAAGATGTAAAATGGATAAGTAATGTATCCAGGTACGCTTGGAAGTTCTTTTTGATCTTTGTGTGCAGAGTAAAATTGCCTTTTAACCAGCACATATTGCACCAGGTCTCAATAAGTAAATAACCCCCCCAATGTTTCCCTTTTAAAATACATAGGTACAAAGAATACAACTTAAGACTTATACCCTGCTCTTTGTGTGGATGGCTATTCAGGAAAGACAGCACCAAAATAATGCCACACTTTTGGGAAGCCCATGTATGTGTGATACATAAGAACATAAGAAGTTGCCTCCACTGGGTCAGACCAGAGGTCCATCGCGCCCAGCGGTCCGCTCCCGCGGCGGCCCATCAGCCCCATGACCTGTGAAGTGGTTTCTGACTATTCCTATAACCTACCTCTATTGCTATCTATACCCCTCAATCCCCTTATCCTTTAGGAACCTATCTAGTCCCTCTTTGAACCCCTGTAGCGTGCTCTGATGTCGTACTCCCCCCCCAAAAAGAAAAAAAAGGGCAAAAAATAGCCGGGGGAAGCAAGGGATAAGGGCAGAACCGGCCTGAATATTATTTGCGGTTTTTCCATATTCGCAGGCCGGCTCTGCCCCTAACCCCCGCGAATACGGAGGGGGAAGTGTACATTAAACATGCAAAAGGCGGTCCCTGCTCCAAAGAGCTCACAATGTAATTATGACGAACAGGACATAAAGGGTGAATCTATACTCAGTGTTGAGGTAGGAATTTAGAGAGGGAAAGCTTCATTAGCCAGTTAAAAAGGACACCAGAAAACTTTTCACCCTCAGAGCATGTACATGAGGACAGGTTGGAGGCGTTCCATGGAGTAGCAGTGGGGATGAGGGCGCGTTTTGAGCAAGATTATTTACATCACATTATCATTTATATACCGCATAATTTAATATAGTTTAATGCGGTTCACAACTTTAAGAGTCTTGAAACAATCTCAGGAGCTACCAAATAGCAAATCCATATGTCCTGGTTGTGCGTTACAGAAATTTATCAAATAAATGGGTTTTCAAAAGTTTCCTGAAATGTTTATACGATGTAGCGTTAGCTATTAGCCGACTAAGGGGTCCTTTTACTAACCTGCGGTAGCTGTGCATGCTAAACGCTAACACATATATCCTATGGAAACGTTAGCACGTGCTCATTTTTGACACGCGCTAAAAATGGCTACCGCACCTTAGTAAAAGGACTACTAAATTCCTTGTCTCCGATGGCTGTCTGATACGAGAGCAATCTATCAAAAAGATTTTTATAGCGACATTCCTTAACAGTAGGATAGAAAACTTTGGGACCGTTTTGGTACTGCCACTGGAAAGTGATCCTTCAAATAATTTGCCATAAGACCAAATAACACCTTGTAACATAGGGCTCCTTTTATCAATCCGCGCTAGCAGTTTGACGTGCGTAATAGTGCGTGTTAAACCGCCGGCCGCGCTAGCCGCTAACACCTGCCTTGAGCAAGCGGTAGTTTTTTGGCCAGGTGGGGCTAGCGCAGCTTGATAAAAGGAGCCCATAGTAATCCAAACTTGACTATAACCCTGGCTTCTACTGGAGGGCAGTGCAGTTTCCTGTAAAAAGGAGATACGTGATCCTTTTTTTTTTCAGGTTAAAATTTTTTTTTTTAAACTTGTTATTTATTTAAATTTTCATCAAATTTTTACAAGAAAATAACTTCTTGTTACAGAAATACAGTGTAGTGATATTAATATAATCCAAAAATACAAAAGTGGAATAATTTCAGATTAAAAATTAGCCTGACATCTGTATTCTGGATCAGTCGCAGCCTACGTAAATTACTCTTAAGGCCAGCCTAATAAATGATGTTACAATAATCAAGGACTGTACCAGCAGTCTAAAGGCAAAATGATCAAAGTCTGAGCATATAGAGCATAACTTCCAGAGAGTATAAAACACTTCCAGGCTAGCTGATTAGTATGTTTTTTTTCATAGATAGGATTTTTTTTTTTTTTTAAATTGATCAACTGCCTTTCAGGCTGACATAACCCATCAAAGCAGTTTACACAAATTAAAACCAAAAGCAAAACTGATAATCAAACATAAAAACATCTAGCAAATAAGCACAGGTGAGAGTTATACTTCTGGAGAGTAAACTTACGTAGAACAGGAGGTACACATAGTAATATAGTAAATGACGGCAGAGAAAGACCTGAATGGTCCATCCGGTCTGCCCTGTAATCTCATGTATTACAATTTCATCATTAATTTAAAATGTCTTTTTTTTCTTTGTTATTTCTGGACCATAGACCATAGAAATATACCCGTTACTGTCCTTAAGTTCCAACAATTGGAGTTGCCACCAAAGCCCACTCCAGCCCATCTCCTTTGTGGATTCAGACTGTGAAAGTTTGATCATTTATATTCTAATTAGCAATCCTCTGTGTTCATCCCATACTTTATTGAATTCCATCATGGTTTTCCTCTCCACCACCTCCCTCGGGAGGGCATTCCAGACGTCCACCACCCTCTCCGTGAAAGAGAATTTCCTAACATTACTCTTAAGTCTACCACCCCTCAACCTCAATGCATGTCCTCTAGTTGTACCAATTTATTGTGCAGAATACAGCTATCAAGATTATCTATGGCGCTAAGAAATTTGATCATGTTTCATCTCTCCTGTTCAACGCACACTGGTTACCCGTTGAACATAGAATTAGTTACAAAATCTTACTCTTAACTTTTACAACACGTTCAAACAATCAACCAGAGTTCATCGATAGACTCTTAATTCCCTACAGTCCTTCCAAATCGCTTCGTTCAATGTCACAGAATCTCCATCACTAAAATCAATCAACACGCTGAGATCCAACAACTTCGATGTCACTGCACCTTCTCTTTGGAATTCGCTACCTAATCATTTACGCATCCAATCCGTATTAAATCAATTTAAAGCAATATTAAAAATATTCTTGTTCCAAGATGCTGTTGGACAATAACTGTTGGACAAGCGTTATAGCTTTTTACCCCAACCTATTGTTTTTTCCCCTTTTACTGTGCTCTCGAAGATTGTAGTTCTTGCCCTTCTTTCCTAACTGTGTGAAGTTAGTACATATGTTTTGTTATGTGTTTTATGAACCTATCCTGGTTTTGTTTAGTATTTTTAACTTTAATTATTTTTATGAAACTTTTTTATTCTGTACACCGCCTAGAAATTTGATTAAGCGGTATAATTTTTTTTTAAAATAAACTTGAAACTATTTATTTGTTTTTCTATCCCATTGTCCCAAAGAGCACAGAATGGGTGACAGGTACCTTCTTTGGTCCTATATTAACATTACATTACGTTACATTACAATACTGACTTCTATTCCGCCCGTACCTTGCAGTTCTGGGCGGATTACAAAAGAAACAACTGGACATTTCCAGGAGAATTACAATATAGGGTTTTGGATTACAGATAAGATGACTGAGAAATTACAATTTAGGGTACTGGATACAGAAAAGATGTCTGGGCTATTCCAGTAGATTTACAATTTGGGGAGCTGTTTACATGCAGTTATATGGAGAATACAAAAGAGACTGAATGGGCATTTCCAGGAAAATTGCAATTTAGGGTTATGGGTTACAAAAAGGTGGCTGGACAATTCCAGTAAATTAACATGATTGAGGCATTGAGGAGAAAGAATAACATGAGAGGAAGAAAGGTTTGAGGGGGAAATTACACAGAAAGGGAAGACCAGGGTTAGAGTTAAGACATCTTTCAAATATTTAAATGCCTGTATCACATCACCCCTGTCCCTTCTCTCCTCCAGAGTATACATGTTGAGGAGGGGGAGGAAAGTCCTTTAAGCTCAGGTGAAGACCCCTGAGAATTTCTCTGTCACAGCAGTAGCAGGCCAAAGCAAGGCCAGTACAGCTAAGACCTAAAATGGTTGCTGAAAAAGCAAATGGGCTCTCTGTCTAGAAATTGTCAACTCTGAAAGACGCTGTGAACTCTGAAAGGCACTTCTGCTTTTTCTTAGAAACAGAGGGCGTAGTTATAGAGAAAAACAATTATTATTTTTTTTTTTTGTAAATAAATTTTTATTTTTAAATTCTTACATCAAGTGAAATACATGTATTACATTCAATTATAATAGACACTTGAAATTATTAATAAATGTTCTTACATTGTAAATTAAAATATCTCTATCAGAATTATATAACAGAATATTATTGCAAAAGTTTTCCCTCCCTACCCCCCCTATATGCTCTGTACATGTGTTATAATATCTGATCTGTAGAAAAATTAGTCAATGGTCCCCATATTTTATTGAATTTTTGAATATATCCTTGTTGTAATGCCAATACTTTTTCCATTTTATATATATTACAAATTGAATTCCACCAGAAAGTGTAATTTAATTTAGTGTAATCTTTCCAGTTCTGAGTAATTTGCTGAATGGCGACCCCTGTTAATATTAATAAAAGTTTATTACTGTTAGCTGATATCGGACTCTGTTTTCTCATTGCTGTTCCAAATAATATTGTATCATATGAGAGTCCAACATGATTTTCTAATAAATTATTAATTTGGGGCCAAATTAATTTCCAAAAGGAATTAATACAGGGACAAAAGAAAAGTAAATGATCCAATGTCCCCACTTCTATCTTACAATGCCAGCATCTATTAGATTTACTACTATTTATTTTTTGTAATCTCGTAGGGGTCCATAAAACTCTATGTAATAAAAACAACCATGTTTGACTCATAGATGCTGACCTTGTAGTATGTATTCTCCAGGACCAAAATTTTTGCCATTGAGATGGAGAAATTATCTGTCCTATCTCAATACTCCAAATGTCCCTAAGTCCTGTTCTCTTTTTTTTGTTTAAAAAGCCATATATAATCTTATACCATTTAGCGGCTTGGTGTCCTTGAAAATCCGTTTGAAAACATAGGATTTACAAACTATACTGAGTGTTAAGAAGAAGACAGGAAAGAACCAAGCACAGGAGAGAGCACAGCGCCTGCACACATAAAGACATAAGACAAGGGAGAGGACATCTAGTGGACGCCGAAGAAAGAGAAATGGAAGCAGCAGGAACCCGGAGGAGCTTCCCAGTGTACTGCACAGAGTGTCATATGTATGACTACCTTCCCTCGGGAAGGCAGGCATACATATGCAGTCGGTGTCAGGAACTGGAAAGCCTGAAGAAGGAAGTTGGTCGACTGCAGTGCAGGGTTCAAGAGCTGGAGGGACTCCACATCTCAGAAGCACCTTTCGAGACAACTGAAGACACTGCAGGAGAAAGCCACATCAAGGAGCAAGTAAGGGAGCTCGAAAGATTCATCGAGGAGGCCTACAGGCAGGCAGAAGAGCAGGAGCATCAGCAGCGCTGGAGCGAGGAAGCTACGGCTACACAAGATGGAGGACATGGGCCAACAGATGGAAGACAGGGGCCAACGGACGCCGAGGATGAAGGATCACATGGAAGATTCATGCAGGCAGAGAGGGCGAAGACTGACGGGTACCCTGAAAGAGAAGGACTGAACCACGCCGAGGATACAGATTTGAGACCAGTGAGGAAGCTGAAGAAGGAGAAATCTGCAGTCGTCGTGGGAGACTCAATCCTGAGAGAAGTGGACAGTCACGTAGCAGGAGGGAGAGAGGATCGGCTAGTGACCTGTCTCCCAGGAGCAAGAACGAAGGACATCTCCGACAGAATCGAGAGGATCCTGGATGGCGCGGAAACAGAAGAGACAGCAGTGATAATCCACGTGGGAACAAATGATGTCAACAGGAGAAATTACAGCAGGACTACGCTAATTGAACAGTTCAAGATCCTAGGAAGGAAACTGAAGCTGAGGACACAGAAGATAGCTTTCTCAGAGATTCTGCCAGTACCGAGGGCAGACGTGAAGAGGCAGACCGAGCTACAAGCAATAAACACTTGGTTGAGGAGATGGTGCGAAGAAGAAGGATTCCTTTTTGTAAGAAACTGGACAACTTTTTGGGGGAAGAACAAGCTCTTCAGGAGGGACGGACTACACCTGAGCAAGGCAGGAACGAGACTGCTAGCAAACAACGTCAAGAGAGGAATTGAGCAGGCTTTAAACTGAGAAGAAGGGGAAAGCCGATAATCGACCTGACGTCGACGGTTCGGACAAGAGTATCCAAAGAAGATACTGAGCGGGAAAAATGCTGGGAACAGGCAAGAGATGAACAACAGAAGCTGTTGACCAACAAAAAGGGCAAACAGATAAAATTAGAGGAACAGGAGAGATCAGGAAATCAGGTTGCAGATGAAAAAGATACACCAAAACATGAGGAAGAAAAAAACAGAAAAGATACACCAAAAAATGAGGAAGAAAGGAACAGAAATGAGGGACTGGCAGCCCAACTAGGGGATGGAAAGAGGAGCAAAACACATGTAAAACCAGCAGAGAAAAAAAAAGACCAGGACTTAAATTGCTTGTACGCTAATGCAAGGAGCCTAAAGACCAAAATGGGAGAATTAGAAGCCATAGCCAACAAAGAAAACCTAGACATCATTGGAATCACGGAAACATGGTGGAATGAGGATAACCAGTGGGACGTAGTACTGCCAGGGTACAAACTCTATAGAAGAGACAGGACCCACAAGAAGGGTGGAGGAATAGCACTATACATAAAAGACACCATTCCCTCGTCCGGAGTGGATATAGAACCAAAGGCGGAAGGACTGGAGTCATTATGGGTCAAATTACCAGGAAAAAGTGGCCTTGACATAAGATTGGGTCTATACTATCGTCCACCTGGACAAACGGAAGCAAACGACAAAGATCTGGCAGCAGAACTGAGGCGGGAAGGCAACAACAAGAATGTGACAGTAATGGGAGATTTTAACTACCCCGGGATAAACTGGAATATTGGAAACTCAAACTGTGCGAGGGAAACAGAATTCTTAGAGGCTGTGAGGGACTGCTTTATGGATCAGCTTGTCAAGGAACCAACAAGAGGATATGCCACTCTTGACCTAATCCTCAACGGAATAGGGGGACCTGCAAAAGAAGTGGAAGTAGTAGGACCACTAGGAAACAGCGACCACAACATGACCCAGTACAAATTAGGAGTAAGTACAGCAAAAGGGAAAAGAACCACAGTGACAACGTTCAACTTCAAGAAAGGAAACTATGATGCTATGAGAGCAATGGTTAAAAAAAAACTTAGAAACAGCTCAAGGAAAACAGAAACTGTAGAGCAAGCTTGGTCTCTATTCAAAGGCACAGTGCAAGAAGCACAACATATGTACATCCCCAGATTTAGAAAAGGGTGCAAAAAAAACCGAACAAAAAACCCTGCATGGATAAACGACGAGGTGAAGAAAGCGATAGGAGACAAGAAAAAATCTTTCCGGAAATGGAAAAAGGACCAAACTGGGGAAAACTGGAATGAACACAGGAAACGCCAAAGAGAATGTCATCAAGTGGTTAGGAGAGCGAAAAGAGAATACGAAGAGAAACTGGCCAGGGAGGCAAAAAACTTCAAATCATTCTTCAGATACGTTAAGGGGAAGAAACCAGCGAGGGAGGAAGTAGGACCTTTGGATGATGGAGACAGAAAGGGAGTGATAAAGGAGCAAAAAGAGGTAGCCGGCAGGTTAAACAAATTCTTCTCGTCAGTCTTCACAAGCGAGGACACATCCAGTGTACCGGAACCCGACGTGATCTTCCATGGTGATCAAGAAGAAAAACTGTCAGCAATAGAGGTGAGCCATGAGGATGTCCTCCAACAGATAGATAGATTGAAAAGCGACAAATCACCAGGCCCGGACGGAATCCACCCTAGGGTACTAAAAGAACTAAGAAATGAGATAGCGGGAATACTCCAAAGAGTTTGCAACCTATCCCTGAAAACTGGAGAGATTCCGGAGGACTGGAAGATAGCAAATGTTACACCTATCTTTAAAAAGGGGTCAAGAGGAGACCCGGGAAACTATAGGCCGGTAAGTTTGACATCGGTTCCAGGCAAGATGGTAGAAGCACTGATAAAGGACAGCATCTGTGAGCACATCGAAAAAAATGGGCTGATGAAAGCGAGCCAACATGGCTTCTGCAAGGGAAGATCGTGCCAAACAAACTTACTGCACTTCTTTGAGGGGGTAAACAGCCAGTTGGACAAAGGGGAACCTGTAGACATCATTTACCTTGACTTCCAAAAGGCCTTTGACAAGGTACCCCATGAGCGGCTGCTTAGGAAGCTATGGCACCACGGGGTGGAAGGGGACGTATACAGATGGATCAAACACTGGTTGGCAGGCAGGAGACAGAGGGTTGGAGTGAAGGGTCACTACTCGGGCTGGAGGAAAGTCACGAGCGGAGTTCCGCAGGGGTCTGTACTTGGACCGCTGCTGTTCAATATATTTATAAATGACCTGGAAACGGGGACGAAATGTGAAGTTATAAAATTTGCGGACGACACTAAACTCTGTAGAAGGGTTAGAACTACGGAAGAGTGTGAGGACCTACAAAGGGACCTAAACAAACTGGAGGAGTGGGCGAATAAATGGCAGATGAAATTCAATGTAGGGAAATGCAAAGTCATGCATATAGGGAGAAAAAACCCGATGTTCAGCTACCAAATGGGGGGATTAGTATTAGAGGGAAGTAACCTTGAAAGAGATTTGGGTGTACTGGTGGATACAACAATGAAGTCAACGGCGCAATGCGCAGCAGCCGCGAAGAAGGCAAACAGAATGTTGGGTATTATTAAAAATGGGATTATGACCAGAACAAAAGAAGTCATCCTGCCGTTGTATCGGGCAATGGTGCGCCCACACCTGGAGTACTGTGTTCAGTATTGGTCACCGTACCTCAAGAAGGATATGGCAATACTTGAGAGGGTCCAGAGGAGAGCGACACGAATGATTAAGGGCATGGAAAACCTTTCATACACTGAAAGACTGGAGAGGCTAGAGCTCTTCTCCTTGGAAAAGCGGAGACTCAGAGGAGACATGATAGAAACCTACAAGATCATGAAGGGCATTGAGAGAGTAGAGAGAGATAGATTCTTCAAATTCTCAAAACATAAAAGAACAAGAGGGCATTCGGAAAAATTGGAAGGGGATAGATTCAAAACAAATGCTAGGAAGTTTTTCTTTACTCAGCGGGTGGTGGACACCTGGAATGCGCTTCCAGAGGACGTAATAGGACAGATTACGGTAATGGGGTTTAAGAAAGGATTGGACAAATTTCTGTTGGAAAAGGGGATAGAGGGGTATAGATAGAGGATTGCTGCACAGGTCCTGGACCTGTTGGGCCGCCGCGTGAGCGGACTGCTGGGCGCGATGGACCTCGGGTCTGACCCGGCAGAGGCATTGCTTATGTTCTTATGTTCTTATGTTCCATTCAGGGAACCCTTCCTGAATAGCCTGCTTCAATTGCATCCATTAAAAATATTGTGTCTTGTCTAATCCAAATTTTTGTTGCAATTGTGAAAAACTAAGCAGTGATCTTTTAAAGATCGTATACCTGCTATTATCCATTGTTTCCATATTATTTTAAATCCACCAATTTTGATCCTGGAGTTTACCCAAATAGATTGATTTAAAGATTTAGCCAATGGATCTGGTGATAAATTGCTTATAAATCTTAGTGTTTTCCATGTATCTATTAGAATTCTGTTGTCTTTATATCTCCTAGGCATTGTTATACTAATTAAATGTTCTGGATGTAAAGGGAACATGAGCCGCCATTATAAATATAACCAGTCAGGTACATTTTCCATGAGATCTGGGAGGATCCAATACATACCCTGTCTTAAAATATAGGATTGATGGTACCTATAGAAATTTGGAAAATTTACCCCTCCCTCTTTAATTGTTTTTTGTAATGATATTAAAGCGATTCTGGGTCTTTTCCCAAACCAAACAAATTTTGTAAGTATACTGTTTAACTTTTTGTAAAATGACCCCTGAAAAATTATTGGGATCATACTCATTTGATATCAAATCACAGGTAAAATCATCATTTTAATTGTTTGGACTCTTCCCCACCAAGAAAGATGTAAAGGATTCCATTGCTCACACATTTCTGTTATTTTTTTTAATAAAATTTTTTCATTTTCTTTTACTGTGTCCTCAATTGTATTTTTTATAATAATTCCTAAATATTTTAGTCCTTCTTCTTTCCATTTAAATGAATATGAGTCAAATAATCCCTTATTACAATGAACATTAATTGGGAGAACTTCAGATTTTTCCCAATTGATTTTATATCCAGAAAATTTTCCAAACTTTTCTATTAAGTTAAGTAGACATGAATGGTGTCTTCTGGTTCTCTTAAATATAGTAAAATATCATCTGCATACGCAGATAATTTAAATTCCCAATTAGAAAATGTGATTCCCCTTATTCCCTTAGTTTGATTTATTGCAATTAATAAGGGTTCCAGAACGATATCAAAAAGTAAGGGAGATAAAGGACAACCCTGTCTAACTCCCCTTAGCAAGTTAAATTTATCAGATAAGTTATTGTTTATATTTAATCTTGCTCTAGGGGAGCTATACAGCGTTTGAATCATTTTAATAAAACCAGGTCCTATACCAAACCATTCTAAAGTTTGATACATAAACTTCCATTCCACTCTATCAAATGCTTTTTCTGCATCTAATGATATTAGAAAAGCTGTATCATTCAAATTTTTTGCTAAATTTAAAGAATTAAATGCTAATCTAGTATTATGTGAAGAATGTCTTTTAGCAACAAATCCTGTTTGATGTACATCGATGATAAAAGGAAGAGCTTTTGCTAATCTTAAAGCTAGTACTTTAGCAATCAATTTAGTGTCTACATTTAATAAATATATAGGCCTGTAGTTTGTTATCAATGTCGGATCCCTGTTTGGTTTTGGCAAGACAATTATAACAGAATCAGCCATAGTTCCTGATATATTTCCATTGTTTATTTGATATTGATATAAATTTAATAGATAAGGTAATAAAGTATTTTGAAATGTTTTATAAAATTCAACAGTATATCCATCTCCACCTGGAGCGGATCCAACTCTAAAAGCTTTCAATGCTGATTCTATTTCTTTTAAAGATATATGTTCTTCTAAGCTTCTTTTTATATGATTCGGAATATTTGGTCCAATAAATGATTTCCATATCGTTCTGCAGATCAATCCACACACCAGCATGATCTGAAATGATAATAGGATCAATAATTGCTTTCATCACTTTTTGTGCTATATTATTAGAAACAAATATATAATCAATTCTTGAAAAGGATTTATGGACCCGAGAACAAAAAGAATATTCCTGATCATTAAAATGAAGGATACGCCATATATCTATTAAATCACAAGATTGTATCAAATTGTCTAATCCTAATGATTTCATAATTTTACTTGGTTTTTTATCCAAAATAGGATCCATTACAGCATTGAAATCTCCAGCTACTACTAAATTAGAAGCAGCCAGTGGTAGTAATATCTGCTGAATATTTTTGAAAAACTCCATTTGATTTGAATTAGGAGCATATAAATTGAATAAATCCAGGGTTGTATTTCTCAGATCCATTTTAATATGTACCCATCTTCCTAGTGAATCAAATTTTATTAACTTAAAATCTGCTATACATTTTTTATTTATGAGAATAGGTACTCCTGCTTTTTTTCCAATAGCCGGTGCAAAAAAACATTTGGACACCCAACCCCCTATTAGTTTATTAGATTCAATATCTGACAAGTGCGTCTCTTGTATGAAATAAATATCAGCGTTTTGCTTATGAAGAAAATCTAGTATTTTCTTTCGTTTGATTGGATGGTTAAGACCATTGACATTAAGAGAATAAATTTTAAGAGCCATCTAATTTAATAAGTAATATTTGAAGTAGAAATCTATAATAAAATTTTGATCAGACATCCACACATGTTTAATATTTATTCCTTTATTTATTATTAAACCCTTACTTTTATGATTTTCTTTAATTAATTTCATCCCCCTTTTCCTACCCCCCTCCCCTCCCTCCCCATTTAGCAAAAGTAGTGTATACTTGGCCTCACGCATATCAAGATCAGCCATAACACACTCCAAGAAGACCATATAGCTTTCCAAATTCAATTTAAGTCACTAAATATTAAAATAATATTAAAATGTAAATAATTCATATATTATATATCTATGAATTAAGTCAGTTTCATATACATTTCTTAGGATATTTTAAAATTCTATATTCAATACCATTAAATCATTAATATCTTTTTTTTTTTTTAATTTTTATTATTGATATATTTATATCTCCTCTTTTCTGTTAAATTTAGATTGAACATTTTAAAGAAACAAATAAATAAATATAGTATTTATCTTTAATTGTAGCTAAAAAGCTTTTTTTTTTCCCCCCCCCCATCTTATATTTTATCATAGTAATATCATTAATATGGGAACATAATGATATAGGAACAATAGTTTCATAAGTAAAGAATCTCCTCCCCCAGGAGAGATCACCGCTAAAATCACACACCAGTCAAATACATCGTTTTTTCACGTATCTGTCTCTCTCTTCCTCTCTTCTCACTTTTATTTTCTTCTCTTTCCTTGTCTTCTTTCTTCTTCTTTTCCTAAGGAGAATGGATTGAATAGTTCTTTACGATCTTCCAATGTTCTTGTAATCCAATTTCTGATTTCTTTTTCTTCTTTTTTCTTCTTATATTTTATGTTATACGTTCATATTGTGTTTCCGGTATGTAAAAAAATCCATTTCCTGTGTTCCTCACGCAGAGACCTTCGGGATTGTAAGTTTTTAAGTTTTTAAGACATTTTGAAGAGAGAAGAGGAAAAACAATTCAAACAAGCATATATATATGTCCGGTGTGCGACTCCGCAGCAGTCCCCCCATAGGAAAAGAAAAACCTCATCTGAAAAACCACTTTCCTCAATTTTTTTTTTTTTTATAATACCTCTGATATTCCCATCAATCTATTCTGTCCGTAATCAAATTTCAAAACAGGCTTTTAGTTATATTATCTTTTCTATATTAAAATCATCTAAATTTTTGTTAACTTTCTTTCTTTTCATATTGTATATTATAATTATAATTATTTCCTGTTAAACTTACAAATATATAATTGCATTAAGCCATTTAATATCTTCATTTAATATCTTCATTTGCATTATAGAATGTCTATTACATTCTAGTTCTATTGTAAGAGAGACGTTGAAAAGAATATATTTGAAGCTAATTAAAAACATTCTAAATCGTTGCATTTTGAAATATAGTAAATTTCTTCTTTAAAGTTATTTTTTCTCTATATAATTAATATATGATGATATAATATAATATATTTTCCAACAGTTCTAACTAATAAGTTAAAGACATATTATTCAAAATTAGGATGACATAGGTACTTCTTGAGTTTGAATAAATTTCTCTAGTTTCTCAGCATCATCAAATGTAAAAGTTTTATTTCCGATGGTAACCTTCATGTTTGCGGGATACATTAAACCAAACTTTGCACCCAACTCTCTTAGTTTTGGCCTCAATTCCAACAACTTTTTCCTTTTTATCGCTGTGTTTTTAGCAAAATCAGGAACAAAGTGGATATAAGCATCTTGATATTTAAGACCTTTATTTTGCTTTGCTAGTTGAAGTATTTCTAAGACCTGTTGGTGGCGCAATAGTTTGAATATAAATGGTCTTGGTCCATGTTGATTTTCTCCTCTCTTCATAGGCACTCTATGTGTTCTTTCTACCTCTATGGGATATTTTGTTTTTATCGGAAGTAGTTTGGGTAACAGATTTTCAATAAAGACTACCGGATTTCCCTTTTCTGCTCCTTCCGGTAGTCCAATCAAACGGACATTACTTCTTCTTTCTCGATTAGAGTAATCTTCAATCTCTTTAGTAAGTATTTCTATTTTTTTTCTATCCGTTCGACTGTAACCTGCTTCTTCTTCTACAAACATCATTCTTTCTTCTAGATTATTTGACTTTAATTCCAGGAGATCCATTTTTTTGTTTAGCGTTGAAACGTCCTCCGATATATTCGTAACTTTTTTTGTTAAAACTGATAGCATTTCCTTTATTTCCTTCAGTTCTTTTATTATTTCTATATCTGTCATTTTTGAACCTGTCTCCTGTTCCGGTTTTGCTCTTTTACTGCTACCAGACAACGCAAAGTCATTCTTGTTTTGTTTTCCTGTTGCCATCCTTTTATCTTCTCTTCTTTATTTAATCCAAGCTTTTTTCTTATTTTTTTTTAAATTCTTTTAGACTTTTTGCAGATTTTCAAGGTCTTTTTCTTCGGAGCTCACTTATTAGCCGACCTTCCTCATGCGCGTCCAAGCCACGCCCCCTAGAGAAAAACAATTCTGATGAAAAATATAAGCAGCATGATAACTTTATGACAGTTTTATCAGAAGAAAGATGAACCACGGACAGAAGTATACAAGAAGGCTAGCCACAGAGCCGGAAAACCGTTAGGCCCAGATGCTCAAAAGAGGAACTTGGTATATTAAAAGGACATTTACGGGGAGGTGAGGGAGAAGCATATGGAAAAAGCGTGACACAGAATCACTCAATTATATTAACCAATCCATAGCTTAATATATGAAATAATGAATATGATTAACCAATGAAAGTGTGAAATGTAACATGCACCAACGTGGGCCAGAGCTGCCAGAATCATATAAAAGACCATAGCTTCAGAACTCATCGGAAGTTCTCCATCAGTCTGGCCAGCCTGGTGTATGCTCTATCACTCTGTATGCTGTGTGATTTGTTCCTGTAAGCTATTACTACTTGATTATTAAAACTCATATTAGTTGTAACAGCATAAAGAGAGTTGAGTGGTCTGTCTGTGAAGGCCTAGGGTCTTCAATGTTGAAGTCTTCTAGTCTCTTCTCATACTTCTTTTGGCACGAACCTACCATTTTCATTGCTTTCCTTTGTACTCCTTTTACACAGGCATTTATTTCAAGTCTAATCTATAAAGAAACAGATGCCCACTTTTCTTTACTAGTTCAACGTTAAGAAATGTAAAATATTGCATGTGGGAAGCAGAAACCTGGGGTACAACTATAAGATGGGAGGGATGTTATTGAATGAGAATACCCAAGAAAGGGACTTGGGGGAATTGGTGGACATGACAATGAAGCCAACGGCATAGTGCGCAGCAGCTGTTAAGAGAGCGAATAGAATGCGAGGTATAATCAAGAAGGGTATTACTACCAGAACGAAAGAAGTTATCCTGCCGTTGTATCGGGCGATGGTGAGTCCGAATCTGGAGTACTGCGTCCAATATTGGTCGCCATACCTTAAGAAGGATATGGCGTTTCTCGAAAGGGTTCAGAGGAGAGTGACACGTCTGATAAAAGGTATGGAAAACCTTTCATACGCTGAGAGATTGGAGAAACTGGGACTCTTTTCCCTGGAGAAGAGGAGACTTAGAGGGGATATGATAGAGACTTACAAGATCATGAAGGGCATAGAGAAAGTAGAGAACATAAGAACATAAGCAATGCCTCTGCTGGGTCAGACCTGAGGTTCATCGTGCCCAGCAGTCTGCTCACGCTCACACGGCGGCCCAATAGATTCTTCAAACTTTTGAAAACTACAAGAACGAGAGGGCATTTGGAAAAGTTGAAAGGGGACAGATTCAAAACGAATGCTAGGAGGTTCTTCTTTACCCAACATGTGGTGGACACCTGGAATGCTCTTCCAGAGGATGTAATAGGGCAGAGTACGGTACTGGGGTTTAAGAAAGGATTGGACAATTTCCTGCTGGAGAAGGGGATAGAGGGGTATAGATAGAGGATTACTGCACAAGTCCTGGACCTGTTGGGCCGCCGCGCGAGCGGGCTGCTGGGCACGATGGACCTCAAGCCAGCGAAGGCATTGCTTATGTTCTTAAGAGGCTGAAAATGTGCTTAGTTCAAGTTCAATTGTATATGTGCACTATGCAGTTTGTGCATGTAATTTGCAGAATCTCAATTAACTGCTGTTATGTACATAGATACAGAGTAGCATCAACACCACTAGTCAACAATTGGACATTAATGCCTATTAGCAGCTAATTATGTTACATTATGCATATTACTGACAGCATTAACTTGTGGGCACAAGTTTATAGAATTAGGATGCTAATATACTATATAGTTAAAGGAAGGAGCTTCTCTGGAAAGTCCCAGTCACAAGAATACAACTCGTTACTGTATTTTCTCATATATATCTTGCATCTGTATATAACCTGTGGGTAAGCATGCTTTTGGTTTGTAAATTGTTGTATAGCCTGTACCCATGGCTGTACATACAGGTAGACCAGTGTCATGAGGAGAAATATATTTTGTTTCCTTTCTATTGTATTTTTTTTGATATTGCTGAATTGTAATTGCCGAAATAAAACAACTTTAAATAGTTAAAAATGCAATGTTCCCGCTAAGCTGCGCTGGCGTGCGCTGGCGCACAAAATATTAGGTCGCAGCGCACAAGTTTCTCGTCACAGCGCAGGACCGGCAAGATTGACTCATTTGAACTTCTGCAAGATCAGCATCAGAAGCGTGCGCTGGGCCGGAGAGATCTTGGGGAGCCTCCGACAGTGGCTTTCTCCCCTCTCTGCAGCTCTCCTTTACTTCCCAGCGCAGCGATTCACGAAGGCAGCCTCGGGGCTTTTGCTGAGTCGCGGCTGCCTCTGATGATGCAACTTCCTCTTTCCTCAGAGGCGGCGCGACACAACAAAGGACCCGAGGCTGCCTTCGTGAATCGCTGCGCTGGGAAGTAAGAAGAGCTGCTGGGAGGGGAGAAAACCACTATCAGTCTGGGAAGCTGCTGGGCAGGGGAAAAAAGGGACAGCTGCTACTGGAAAGGGAGAAGGAGAGATGCTTCTGGGAGGGGAGGAGGGAAAGGAATCTGGGAAGCTGCTGGGCCAGGAAAAAAAAAGGGACAGCTGCTACTGGAGAGGGAGAAGGAGAAGGAGAGATGCATCTGGGAGGGGAGGAGGGAAAGGAATCTGGGAAGCTGCTGGGCCAGGAAAAAAAAGGACAGCTGCTACTGGAGAGGGAGAAGAAGGAGAGATGCTTCTGGGAGGGGAGGAGGGAAAGGAATCTGGGAAGCTGCTGGGCTAGGAAAAAAAGGGACAGCTGCTACTGGAGAGGGAGAAGGAGACGGAGAGATGCTTCTGGGAGGGGAGGAGGGAAAGGAATCTGGGAAGCTGCTGGGCTAGGAAAAAAAGGGACAGCTGCTACTGGAGAGGGAGAAGAAGGAGAGATGCTTCTGGGAGGGGAGGAGGGAAAGGAATCTGGGAAGCTGCTGGGCTAGGAAAAAAAAGGGACAGCTGCTACTGGAGAGGGAGAAGGAGACGGAGAGATGCTTCTGGGAGGGGAGGAGGGAAAGGAATCTGGGAAGCTGCTGGGCTAGGAAAAAAAGGGACAGCTGCTACTGGAGAGGGAGAAGGAGACAGAGAGATGCTTCTGGGAGGGGAGGAGGGAAAGGAATCTGGGAAGCTGCTGGGCCAGGAAAAAAAAGGACAGCTGCTACTGGAGAGGGAGAAGAAGGAGAGATGCTTCTGGGAGGGGAGGAGGGAAAGGAATCTGGGAAGCTGCTGGGCTAGGAAAAAAAGGGACAGCTGCTACTGGAGAGGGAGAAGGAGACGGAGAGATGCTTCTGGGAGGGGAGGAGGGAAAGGAATCTGGGAAGCTGCTGGGCCAGGAAAAAAAAGGACAGCTGCTACTGGAGAGGGAGAAGAAGGAGAGATGCTTCTGGGAGGGGAGGAGGGAAAGGAATCTGGGAAGCTGCTGGGCAAGGATAAAAAAGGGACAGCTGCTACTGGAGAGGGAGACGGAGAGATGCTGCTGGGAGGGGAGGAAGGGAAGAGAGTTACTGCTGGACAGGAGGCTGGGAGAAAGAAAGAAAGGGGGCAGGCAGGGAAACAGAAGGAAAGAAGAGAAACAGAAAAAAAGAAAGAAAGGTCAGGGAGAGAGGAAGAAAAAGTTGGGGGAGGGAATGAGGTGTGGAGGAGAGAAAGCATACAGGCTGATAGAAGGGAAGAAAGATTGGATGCACAGTCAGAAGAAGAAAGTGCAACCAGAAATCAAGGTAGGAAAAATGATTTTATTTTAAATTTAGCAAAGTGGAGGCAGTATTACCACAGTTTTCAAAGGAATTTGCCCAAATAACTTAATAGTTAACTGGGTAAATTCCCAGAGATGAAAACTTCCCTTCACTTACTATGCACAGTTCTGAATTTATATCTGCTGTCTATATTTTACAATATGGTCCCCTTTTACTAAACCGCAATAGTGGTTTTTAGCGCAGGGAGCCTATGAGCGTCAAGAGCAGTGCTGGGCATTCAGCGCAGCTCCCTGCGCTAAAAACTGCTATTGTGGTTTAATAAAAAGGATGGAGGGTATATTTGTCTATTTTTGTATGCTATAAAAACCAAATACAGAGAGAGACTGAGAGCTGTTGACGAAGAGCTACGTGTGTGTCTTTCTTCCATTCCAGCCAGAATATCAGCTTTGTGTTCAGCCAAACAGGCCCAGGTTTCGCACTGAATAAAGTATTTTATAATTTTTATAATTTTTATTTCATAATAAAGTAATTATAAAATACTTTCTTTGTGTTTATTTGATTCCTATTCAAGAGAATTACTTTATATATAGTCAATATAGGCAGAGAGTTAAATTTTTTAACATTTTCTAATGGTGGTGTGCCTCGTGATTTTTTTCATGAAACAAGTGTGCCTTTGCCCAAAAAAGGTTGAAAAACACTGGTCTAGAAATTGAAAGCATCAAACGTATTGTCTTCTGGACTGTTTTTAATTTACAGTTTACACATATGGATGTAACAGACATAACTACATTTGTTGTAAAACATTTATTAAGATATCATTTCATGCCTACAATTTCTGTGTTCTTAAAAATATTATTTAACGTTATTTAATTTAGCGTGTAGGCCTAAAATTCCTTTGAATACCTCGTCCTCATGTATCAGCAACTTTGACAACATATTTATTTGGCTCATAACTTGCTGGCGCCCGATATTTTTAGCTCACAGTGAAAAAAGTTTGCTCACAACACCCGCCCGCTTAGAGGGAACACTGGCAGCAGTACCTGTTGTTTAAAATCATCATTCTGCATGTAAAAGCTTATATGTCCCACATTCAAGTACAACCCATGCTCCTTCAGAATGTAAAATCTTATATTATCATTTCTCTTCCTTGCATAATAGCAAATCTTGTTTACAAAATTATCCCCAAATATTTTTTTTACGTTCTCTTTATTAGTGCTTAAATACAAGTAATCTAATACTACTAAACCCCCCCCCCCCAAAAAAAAAAAAAAACCAAAACCCACATTTAGGGCTCTTTTTACTAAGCTGCGGTAGCGTTTTTACTGCGTGCTGCCCCCCCCCCCCCGCACTATGCGGAATAACGCCAGCTCAATGGATGCGTTAGCATCCAGCGCGCAGGGCACTGCTGCGCACGCTAAACCCGCTAGCGCAGCTTAGTAAAAGGAGCCCCTAGTAGTAGCAATTCAGTTCAAACAGAACATATGCTCACAAATACAAGAAATGTATATAGAACATTGATCCAATGCATTAATACACTCCCTAATGTACAAGAGTGATATAAGTCAAGAACTATCAATCATAATTGATGTAAAGTGAAGCACCTCAATCTTTTCTTGTTTTCTCCCCAACACAATCATCAGTAATTATAATAACATAAAGAAACAAATTGAGTAGTATCCCTACATCATACAACCTTCTTCTTGTAAGAATCCCATTATTAACTACTGAGATTGAATTTCTGAAACAAGAGTTTTAAACATTTTTTTAAAGATAGTAAAAATAATCAGATCATATTTGAATCGGCAAAGTTTACAGAAGCAGCCTTATAAGAAAAAAAGTGGTAAATAGTATTATTGATAAAGGCATCTTTTTGATTCAGCTGTGCTGGAGAAGAGGGATGCTAGTTCTGAAGAGGGATCTTGGTGGTGAAAATTTTAGGCTGTTTGGAAACTTATTGGCTATCCCTGCCTCACAAAGATTGAAGTCTATTGAACAGGTAATTTCTCTTAATAGATTGGAGTCTATAGTTTGGCATTCTAATAATTTTTCAGAGTTTAATATATTTATTATATTTGGTTTTGTATCTACTGGATACAAAACCAATATCTTCTTACCTAAACCAGTATCTTCTTACCTAAATTGTTTTCATCAGTGTATAGCCTAATTCAATTAATCTAGCTTCTTTGTATGTTATCCACTATGAACTAATTGCTGCCAATAGTGGAATATAAATTATTTAACTGTAACTGTATAATGGGGAGGATCTTGACTTCTCCTTTTAAATAAAACTGTTTTCTTGTCCAAATTCCAAAGTTTTCTGACAAATAATCCTGCTCCCTTAGCAAGACCTCGGAGTCCTCAAACTCCATAAAACAGCATACCCAGATTAATAGAACAAGTTTTGAGTAGAAGTATTCCGCCTCCAGAAAACCTGCACCCCTTGACATGTCCAGAACATATGACCTAAGGTGGCTCGATGGGTGTTACACTTAGGACATCTACCATCTGTCTGCATCCCAGCCTTAAAGGATCTCCATAGAGAAACATGAGTGCGAAGTAGAAATCTATCAGAAGCATATTGGGGAATATAAGAGAAATGTCGCAAAACACATTGTTGCAAAACCTCAGCTATGACAGATGAACCTAGATCATTAGTCCAATCCTCAGATAGCATATCTAGTGGCATCTCTGGGAGGAGATCTATCAAAAACTGATGAAAATGACTAAGAGATACCCTCATATCTTCCCACAATCCAAGGCATTGTTTCAAAGCCTGAGCCAGATCCACCCTTTAGTCCCTGTTATCAAAACTCATTATGTAATGGTGAGCATGATAATATGCAAAAAGATCATAAGGCATTAAATCGTACAATAAGCGGAGATCATCAAAAGAAAGTTTTCCTTGATCATCCATAATATCTCCCATTTACCGTAAACCAATTGCAATCCATCGTTTAAAAGATTCCTCTTCCAGTCTGGGCAGAAAGCTAGAATTACCCTGTAAAGGCAACAGAGGTGTTACCAAAGCATTACTTCCTAATTTATGACAAAACTGTCACCAACTACTTCTCATATATGACCAAATGATGTTCTGAGGTATATTTTCTGTCAATGCTACAGTCTTAGCATGAAGCAACCAAGAACCTGCTCATCATGATCCATCTCAATAGATGCCTATCATGGGCCATAGAGGGAAGATATAAAGAAGACCCTCCTTTGGCCAGGGCTGCACCAACGCATCTAAGCCTTCGATGCCTGACTCGTGTCGGTGGCTGAAGAACTGATCCAACTTTTTGTTGACTGCCGATGCCATGAGGTCGAACGTCAGAAAACCCCACTCTTCTACTATGCAGTTGAATGCTCTCTGGGGTAGGGACCATTCCCCAGGATCCAGAGTCTGACAACTAAGATAATCCACCTGGATGTTGTTCACTCCTGCCAAGTACGCTGTTGCAAGTGCCATGAGGTTACTTTCTGCCCATCGAAAGAGGAGCTTGGCTTCCTTGTGCAGAGGCATGCCCCTGGTGCCTCCCTGATGACTGACATAAGCCACTACCATGTGTTCTTCAAGAAGACACACACAATCTGATTCTGGAGAAAATATTTGAAGTGGAGGAGAGCCAGTTGAATCGCCCGAAGTTCCAGGCAATTGATTGCCCATTTTCTCTCAGAGGGGGCCACCAGTCCTGATCCAGACTGTCCAGGCAAAGAGCACCCTAACCGAACAGACTGGCATCTGTCGCCAGGATCATTCATTCGAAGATCTGAAGAGGAAGACCCTGGGATAGAGATGGCGTATGCAACCATACAGCTAGACTCTTCCATGCCTCTGCTGTCCAGGGAAGCCAGTCATGCAATGGCTCCAACAGGAAATAAGCACATCCCGCAGTGGGCGCAGATGGACCTTGGCCCAAGGAACTACATCTATGCTTGCAACCCCCCAGGACCTGAAGGTAACTCCAGGCTGTCTGAGCTGGAGTCTCCAGAAAGCAATGTTACTTACCGTAACAGTTGTTATCCAGGGACAGCAGGCAGCTATTCTCACTAGTGGGTGATGTCATCAGACAGAGCCCCGGTACGGACGTCTCACAAGCACGTGTTGCTTGTAGAAACTTAAAGTTTCTAGATGCCTGCACCGCGCATGCGCCGGTGCCTTCCTGCCCGGAGATCCGGGCGTGTCTCCTCAGTACAGGTAGCTAGCCTGAGAAGCCAACCCAGGGGAGGTGGGTGGGACGTGAGAATAGCTGCCTGCTGTCCCTGGATAACAACTGTTACGGTAAGTAACATTGCTTTATCCCAGGACAAGTAGGCAGGTATTCTCACTAGTGGGTGACCTCCAAGCTAACCTCAGTGGGATGGAGGGGGAGTTGGCGACTTAAGAGAATAAATTTTTCAATACTGTTTGGCCAAACTGTCCATCCCGTCTGGAGAGAGTATCCAGACAATAATGTGAGGTGAATGTGTGAACCGAGGACCAGGTGGCAGCCTTACAAATTTCCTCGATTGGTGTTGATCTGAGGAATGCTACTGAGGCTGCCATTGCTCTGACCTTATGGGCTGTGACCTTACAAGGAAGTGATAATCCAGCCTGGGCATAGCAGAAAGAGATACAAGCCGCCATCCAATTAGAGATGGTGCGCTTTGATACGGGTCTTCCCAACTTGTTAGGATCGAAGGAGACAAAAAGTTGAGGAGTGGTTCTGTGTGGCTTGGTGCGATCCAGGTAGAAAGCCAAGGCACGTTTACAGTCTAGAGTGTGAAGGGCCGATTCTCCGTGGTGAGAATGGGGCTTAGGGAAGAATACTGGAAGTACAATGGATTGGTTGAGATGAAATTCGGAGACCACCTTAGGCAGGAATTTCGGGTGAGTGCGGAGGACCACCTTGTCATGATGGAATACTGTGAATGGTGGATCCGCCATCAATGCCTGGAGTTCGCTGACTCTGCGAGCGGACGTAAGGGCTACAAGAAAAAGCACTTTCCAGGTGAGATACTTAAGAGGGGCCCTGTTGAGTGGTTCAAACGGGGGCTTCATGAGATGGGAAAGGACTACATTGAGGTCCCAAACTACTGGGGGTGGTTTGAGAGGAGGGTTAACATGGAAGAGTCCTTTCATAAATCTGGCGACCACCGGATGGGCCGAGAGGGGTTTCCCTTGTAGGGGCTGGTGGAACGCCGCAATAGCGCTCAGGTGGACTCGTATGGATGTGGACTTGAGCCCAGATTGAGATAGGTGCAGGAGATAGTCCAGCACGGAGGATAAGGAAGCTCGCTGAGGTTCCTTTGACTTAGAAACACACCATGAGGAGAATCTGGTCCATTTCTGGAAGTAGCATTGTCGAGTGGCGGGCTTCCTGGAAGCTTCCAAGACCTCCCTCACTTCTTGTGAGAATTGGTGAGGGGTTACGTTGAGAGGAACCAAGCTGTCAGGTGGAGAGACTGCAGGTTGGGATGAAGTAGTGATCCTTGATGTTGAGTAAGTAGTGAAGGAAACACTGGAAGTGGTACTGGTTCCCTGCTGCTGAGTTGAAGTAGGAGGGAGAACCAAGGTTGTCTGGGCCACCGAGGAGCTATTAGAATCATGGTGGCCTGTTCGAGTTTCAGCTTGACCAGAGTCTTCTGGATCAGCGGGAATGGTGGGAACGCATATAGAAATCGTTTCCCCCAGTTCAGTAGAAAAGCATCTGCCTCGAGGCGATGAGGAGTGTAGATCCTGGAGCAAAACTGAGGCAGTTTGGAGTTGTGGGGAGCCGCAAAGAGGTCTATCTGAGGCGTCCCCCATTGCGTGAAGATTTGGTGAAGGGGGCTGGAATGGAGAGTCCATTCGTGCGGTTGTAGCAGACGGCTTAGTTTGTCTGCTAAGACGTTGTTCTCCCCCTGGATGTATATTGCTCTGAGTAGGGCGTTGTGGCGCACCGCCCAGTCCCAGACTCGTAGAGCTTCCTGGCAAAGGAGGGCCGAGCCCGTGCCTCCTTGCTTGTTGATATAATACATGGCGGCCTGATTGTCTGTGCGAATGAGGATTACCATGTCGTGAAGTAGGTGTTGGAAAGCTTGGAGCGCATTGAAGATGGCTCTGAGTTCCAGTAGATTGATTTGGTGTAGTCTTTCCGCACTGGTCCAGAATCCTTGGGTGTGGAGACCATCCAGGTGGGCCCCCCATGCATAATTCGACGAATCGGTTGTGAGAACTTTCTGATGGGGGGGAGAGTGCATCAGCAAACCTCTGGATAGATTTGAAGAGGTCATCCACCAAAGTAGAGACTGCCGAAGAGCAGGTGTGACTAAGATGTGTTTGGATAGTGGATCGGACGTCTGATTCCACTGTGATGCCAGGGTCCACTGGGGGATCCTGAGGTGGAGTCTGGCAAAGGGTGTCACATGTACTGTGGAGGCCATATGGCCCAGGAGCACCATCAGTTGTCTCGCCGGTAGGGTTTGGCGAGTAGACACCGACTGGCAGAGATGAAGAAGAGACTCCATGCGTTGCAGAGGCAGGAATGCTCGGAGTCGGGTGGTGTCCAGGACCACTCCGATGAAGGGGAGGGACTGGGTGGGTTGTAGATGAGACTTGGAAAAGTTGATCTCGAAGCCCAAATTCTGGAGGAAGTAGGTTGTAGCCAAGGCCGCCGAAGTGACCTCTGGGGCTGACGGGGCCTTGATGAGCCAGTCGTCGAGGTATGGGAACACCTGTAGACCCCTGTCCCGGAGTGCTGCGGCCACTACCACCAGGCACTTTGTGAAGACTCTGGGGGACGAAGATAGGCCGAATGGTAGCACTCGATACTGTAGGTGCAGATTTCCCACCCGAAATCTGAGGAACTTTCGGGAGGCCGGGTGAATGGGGATGTGAGTGTAGGCCTCCTTGAGATCCAGGGAGCATAACCAGTCGTTCTGCTCGAGGAGGGGGTATAGAGAAGCCAAAGTCAACATGCGAAACTTCTCTTTGACCAGAAACTTGTTGAGGGCCCGAAGGTCTAAAATGGGTCGCAGGTCGCCCGTTTTCTTCGGGACGAGGAAGTACCGGGAGTAAAACCCTCGGTTCGATTGGTCTGACGGGACCGGCTCGACAGCCCGAAGCTGAAGTAAGGTTTGGACTTCCTGAAGAAGAAGGGAGGTCTGCGTCGAGCTTGAAGGATACTCTCTTGGAGGATGGTCCGGGGGGACCCGATGGAATTGAAGAGAGTATCCTTCTCTTATGATGGTGAGGGCCCATAGGTCTGTGGTTATGGCCTCCCATCGATGGTAAAAAAGATGGAGGCGGCCCCCTATGGGAGAGGCCGAGGTTATGCTCCCGGGAGGGGCGTCAAAAGGGCTGGGGAGCCTTAGGTGCAGCCGGTGGCTGAGGTTTTTGCTGAGACTTCTGGGGAGGTTGTCTCTTCGCAGACTGTCTCGCAGCAGGCGTTTGTCTGGGCATGTAACGCCGCTGGTAAATCAGGGGTGGCCTGGAAGGTCGAGACTGTTGAGGTTTGGGTTTGGGCCGCAGGATGGATTGAAAAGATTTTTCATGATCCGACAGCTTCTTGGTAACAGTTTCGATAGACTCATCGAACAGGTCAGCTCCAGCACATGGTACGTTGGCGAGTCTGTCCTGGAGGTTGGGATCCATATCGATTGTACGGAGCCATGCCAGGCGACGCATAGCTACCGCGCTTGCGGCGGCGCGTGCCGAGAGTTCGAATGCATCGAAGGAGGATTGCATCAGCTGGAGGCGTAATTGGGAGAGGGAGGCTACCACTTCCTCGAACTCGAATCGAGCTTGGTTGTCTATGAACGGAGTGAACTTGCGGAGCACCGGCAAGAAGAACTCCAGATAGGAAGAGAAAAAGAAATTGTAGTTTAGCACCCGTGACGCCATCATGGAGTTTTGGTAGAATTTTCTACCAAATTTGTCCATCGTTCTCCCCTCTCGGCCCGGCGGTACAGAGGCGTAGACCTGGGAGGGATGAGAGCGTTTAAGGGAGGACTCGACCAGTAGGGATTGGTGGGAGAGTTGAGGGCCCTCAAACCCTTTATGGTGCACGATGCGGTATCGAGCATCGAGTTTGCTGGGGATCGCCGGTATGGAATACGGTGTTTCGAAGCACTGCATGAAGGTCTGGTCCAGTAATTTGTGCAAGGGGAGCCGAAGCGACTCCGTTGGAGGGTTAGGTAAATGCATGGTGTCCAGATACTCTTTGGAGTATCGGGAGCCCGTGTCAAGGGTCACATCCAGATCATCCGCCATTTGTCGGAGGAATGATGAGAAGGACAATTGTTCCGCCAGCGTCGATCTGTGGGACGGGCTGGAGGAGGAGGAGGCTTCCAGGTCCATGGACATCGGGGAGTGGCAAGGAGAATCGGGCACCGATGTCTCCTCGTACTCCGGGCCCCCCGGAGGGGACACCTCTGATGAGGAGTATCCCCTACGTTGCAGTTTTTTCTGCGGTGACACCTCCGAATGGCGTGAGGAGTGCCAGGATGAGTGTCTCGATCGGTGCCCGTCTCGGTGGCGAGACGGGGATCGGGATCGTCTGTGCATCGCATGGTCTCCCGAGGCCCCCAAGTGGATAGGGCTGGAAGCGGTGGATCGCAACTGGGTTTGCGATGCGGGTTCTTGCAATGCTACCCAAGTACCCAAGTACCCAAGTACCCAAGTAAGGAGTACGGAAGAACTCTTCCTGACTATGCCCAGGGCTTCGAGTATCGATCGGAGGTCTGGTCCCATGTTGGCGCGGAGGCGTAATGGGTTCTAATGGCGGCATATCAGTAAGCGAGGCTTGCCGCGTGGGCATCGCCGCCCTCCCCCGTTCGTCCTCGTCGGTTGTCGAGGTCGAACGGTGTGGGGGAGGGGGAGGGGGCGGACCGCCCCTTTGGACCGGTACCGGGAGGTCACCCTGTATGGCAGTGATGAGCCCGGGTCCGATGGTCTGCATGAGCTCAACGAATTGAGCTTCCAGCACGGACCGTAGCGAAGCCGATAAGGAGGGATCCGCACCGAAAGGGGGTCCTCCTGCACGGACATCGCGCTCCTTCGAGGCCGAGTGCTTCTGCTTAGTAGCTTTCGGCACTTTGATGACCACTGGTGGCACTGTGGAAGGAAGAGGTACCTGAACCGAGGAGACCGGGGCAGGCACCGACGTCGAGCTCGTGGATGGTGTCGGGTTGAGCGATGCCGGTTTCACCACACTCGATGCAGGAGGGGTCGATACCGGTTTCGCCCGAACCGGGGAGGTATCAGATGAAGTGGAGGCTGAGGGATCCTTAGCTGCGTCCATCTTGAACATCGATTCCCACAATAGGCAACGCCGCTTGAATGAGCGTGCCGTAAGGGTAGAGCAAGGCCTGCACGATTTCGGGATGTGGTCAGGGCCCAAACACTGCAAACAGCGCCAGTGAGGGTCCGTGAGTGAAATCGCGCGTTGGCACTTGCTGCACTTTTTAAACCCGGTGATTGGCCGGGACATAGGCCGGAAAATCTCCGCCGCGAGGTCGAAGCCAGTGGGCCTGAGCCACGTGGCCGGCCCGTTCGACCCGCCGGAGGAAATAATCTTCTTTTTTTTTTTTTTTTTTAACTGAAAAAGAAAAGTACTGTTAACTGTAATTAAAAGAAAGCGAAAACGTGGACAAGGAAGGCAAATTTAACTGAATTCAGCTAGCGCATGATGAAGTTGAACTTCTCAGCTCCGCGGAAAAGAAAGAACTGAGGAGACACGCCCGGATCTCCGGGCAGGAAGGCACCGGCGCATGCGCGGTGCGGGCATCTAGAAACTTTAAGTTTCTACAAGCAACACGTGCTTGTGAGACGTCCGTACCGGGGCTCTGTCTGATGACATCACCCACTAGTGAGAATACCTGCCTGCTTGTCCTGGGATAAAGAACCATATCAAATGGCAAAGCTTATTCTGGCATGAAGTTGGCAGATCACCTTGCTCTGTCTTCTGGTGAAGCGAATTCCCAGTATTCCAAGTCCTGCTTTGGCTCGAGGTGACTCTTTTGAAAGCTGAAAAATGAAGGTGACTCTTGGTGTTCAATGCCCTTTATTATATCACAAGACTCGACTGTACTCATTTTGGTGGCATACTTTATGGCGGTTTATATTCGGGTCAGCGCCCCCCTCCCAAACTTATTGCAGGCCACCGCCAAGCTCTGCACCCTGCCCCCTCCCCGCCCTGTCTGTCGTACCTGCTCTACCAATCCCTGGTGGTCCAGATGTGCAGTGGACAGGAGTGAGCTTTCCGCACTCCTGCTCTGCTGCTAACCCGGTTGGTTGATCGCTGTCATGGCTGCGGCGAGTCCCGGTTTCTTCAGTCCTTTTGGGAGGGAAAAATGGAGGGCTCGACTTATATTTGAGTATATACAGTAGTCCCAATACCAATGTGAGATTTGGGAGTAATTGTTAAAACTGTATTGCTACTGTTAATAGTCCAATCACTTATGTTAGATTTGTCCTTTTGTATATGGGAATTGTCTTATCAATGTAAGAAGTCTGAATCTTCACTATTAGAAGTTTTTCTCAAACTATCTTTTCACTTATCACTCTTAGAAGACTTTACTCAAACTTTCTTATTGCTAACTTATATTGTTTATGTTAACTTGTAACCCATTCTGGGCTCTTTTGGGAGGATGGGCTAAAAAAAAAGTGAATGAATGAATAAATAAATAAATTAAATGTTTGACAATCTACTAGCGATGCAAGCAGCGAAACTGGACCATATCATCTCCAACCAGCTGATAACAACAAACGACTTCAAATCTTTTCGTAACGAAATCAAAACCCAACTAATGAAAAAATTTATCCAGATGTCCTAACTCTAACCCTGGAGTCCCCTCCGTGTAATTCCCTCAACTGTAATTCACCAATCTTCTTGTAATTCTCCTGGAAATGTCCAGCTGTCTTTTGTAATCCGCCCAGAACTGCAAGGTACGGGCGGAATAGAAGTCAGTAATGTAATGTAATATCCATGATGACTAGTATCCATGATGACTGCGTATCAACAGGTATAGAAAAAGATCACCACCTGGCCATGAAATGTGTGAATGATAGTTTGTGTGTGGGAACTGGGTACATGTTGTATTTCAGTTATATTTTAAATTAAAAAAAAAATAAAAAATAAAAATCATAATATTTAGACACACAGTACAATTCAACTCAGTTCCCAAATTCAGGTATGGTACTATAAAAATTTGCATTCAATTATCAAGCTTGGTCCCCACTTCTGCATGTGCCTCATTTTCACATTCTTAGTATCATACACACACAACATTATAAACATGCGTGCATATTCTATGCTCAGTCAGGACGTGCGAGGCAAAACATTTGCTGTAATGTATTGGGGGAGGGGTTAAGTCAATACTCAGTAGCACAAGATCTCTAAAGTTTAAGTGTGTGGTGCATCAGAGCCATTTAAGAGGGACTATGCACTTGTGCTCAAATTGACAAAGTAGCAAGATATCCTACACTAATTGCTTACAAGTCCCAGCAGTCTTTATTAAAAAAACGCTGAAAGTGAGTGGTACTTTCCTTTCTGCTTGGATATTTGAGCTACACATTAGTGGCTTCAAGAGTGCATTTACTCTTCCATGCCCGCTGCCGAAGCCAAGCCTCACACTGATGAATCTTTCAACCCAGGCTAGATTTAAAGGAAATAACAGAATAAATTCTGTAGTAGACCACGATCAATCATAGCTCTCATTCCCCGGCTCTGAGAAAGAACAGTCCGCACAGGAGGCCAGACTCACAGCTTAATCTATTCAGGTGAAAGTGACAACAGAGCTATATTACCTTTGAAACAGTGGCAATAAACAGGACTGAGGATTGGTTCCCTCTCCAGTTATAATATACCCTTTTGGAGGCTGTACAGTATTTGCCTACAAAAGGATATATCCAAGTACATCCAGACAGTAGAGATGCAAAAGGGCTTCTATAAAGAAAGCACTTAGCCCATAGAGAATGTGATCTATTGATTGCTTTTATGTGAGCTTGGTTCCCCCCCAAGGAGCCAGGAAGCCATCATAAACATTAACCCAGTCTGATTAAAGGAGCATTATGACCATGACTTGATGGTTACAGATGTGATAACCAAGTTTCCAGAATCCTACTAAAATGCTGATATATTAAACCAAAACCTTCAGGATACATAAAATATGGCAAGATCTATATGCTGACATTTTATACTGCTGGTAGAATTCTGCAACTGTGCAGATCTGACTTGAAAATGTAACTTGAAGAACTAGTTTCTATACTTTTTGCATCTGCATAAATTCCCTGTAGAGAATTGCGGGATATAAAACACTGTATGGTATGGTATGGTAATTCCCCAGGCATGCAGAATTACCTGTGCTCTCCCTCTCTGCGGCTCAAATCACTGCTGGCAACATCTTCAAGTAGCCTGAGTAGGCTGTGCAGGCTTCCCTCTACCACATTCCTGCCCTCAATGCCACTTTTTCTTCAGTGGGAACATGGTAGAGAGAAGCATGCAGAGCCAGAGGTAGGTTGCCATTGATTGGAATCAGTATCGTTGAGGTACACAGGCTGCTGGATTGGAGAAAATGAGGACAGGGTGAGAGATGCTGGCTGGGAAGGGGAACAGTGGTGAGATACTGGTTGGGAAGGGAACAGGGGTGAGAGAGATGCTGGCTGGGGGCGAATAGGCGTCAGAGGTGCTTGCTGGGGGGGGTGGATAGAGGTGAGCGAGATGCTGGCTGGGGGGGAATAAGAACATATGAATTGCTGCTTCTAGGTCACACCAGTGGTTTATTGTGCCCAGCAGTCCACTCACGCGGCAGCCCTCTGGTCAAAGACCAGCACCCTGAGACTAATCCTACCTGTGTACGTTTTGGTTCAGCAGGAACTTGTCTAACTTTGTCTTGAATCCCTGGAGGGTATTTTCCTATATGACAAATCCGGAAGAGCATTCCAGTTTTCTACCACTCTCTGGGTGAAGAAGAACTTCCTTACGTTCGTACGGAATCTATCCCCTTTCAATTTTAGAGAGAGTACTCTCTCGTTCTCCCTACCTTGGAGAGGGTGAACAATCTGTCCTTATCCACTAAGCCTATTCCCTTCAGTACCTTGAATGTTTTGATCATGGCCCCTCTCAATCGCCTCTGTTTGAGGGAGAAGAGGCCGAATTTCTCTAATCTTTTGCTGTACGGTAACTCCTCCAGCCCCTTAACCATCTTAGTCGCTCTTCTATGGACCCTTTCAAGTAGTACCATGTCCTTCTTCATGTACAGCGACCAGTGCTGGACGCAGTACTCCAGCGTCCAACACTGGTCGCCATACATGAAAAAGGACACGGTACTACTCAAAAGGGTCCAGAGAAGAGCGACTAAGATGGTTAAGGGGCTGGAGTAGTTACTATACAGCGAAAGATTAGAGAAACTCGGCCTCTTCTTCCTTGAACAAAGGAGATTGAGAGGGGACAGAGATGCTGGCTGGGGGGGGGGGGGCGCGGAATAGGAGTAAAATAGATGCTGGCTGGAGGGGAGAATAGCGGTGAGAGAGATGCTGAGTGGAGGGGGGGAATAGGGGTGAGAGAGATGCTGGCTGGAGGGGGAAATAGGGGTAAGAGATGCTGGCAGGGGGGATAGGGGTGAGAGAGATGCTGGCTGGGGGGATAGGGGCGAGATGCTAGTTGGGGAGACAGGGGTGAGAGATGCTGGCTGGGGAACATGGGGTGAGAGATGCTGGCTGGGGAACATAGGGGTGAGAGATGTTGGCTGGAAGGTCAGGGATAAGAGAGATGCTGGCTTGGGGAGGACAGGGGGTAAGAGAGGTGGCTAGGGGGTGGGGGTTAGAGAAATGCTGGCTGGGGGGACAGGGATGAGATATGCTGGCTGGGGGGACGGGGTGAGAAAGATGTTGGCTTGGGGGGACAGGGGTGAAAAGATGTTGGCTGGGGGGACGGAGGTGAGAGAGATGCTGATTCAGGGGGACAAGGGACAGAGAGATGCTGGATCAGGGAGAACAGGGAATGCTGGCAAGGGACAAATCGGGTGGACAGAGTGAGAGGTGAGATATACTGGTTGGGGAGAGAAATTCTGGTTCAGGGGGATGGAGATAGCGTGAGATATTGGCTGGGGGTGTTAGGGGGAGAGAAAGATTCTGGCTTAGGAGAGAATAGGGGATGGGGAGGGGAGAGTGAGAGATGCAGACTTGAGGGGTAAGGGAGAGAAGCTGGCTCAGGGGTGGAAGATCCTGCACACTGAGAGGCACAGCAAAACAAAAAAAGAGATCCTATATGGGAACTGAGGTAGAGACAAGGACACTGAAGAAATGCTGGGCACAGAGAGGGAGAAGAATGCTTGATGGGGAGAGAGAGCATTGAGAGAGGGGCATAGAAGGACTGCTAGTCACAAGGACATTGCTGGAAAAGGGGTGATTCTGACAGAGGTATGATGGATGCAGGGGAATGGAGAGAGACACAGGGGAGAAGGTCATGATAGAGATAGGAGATAGATACTGGACAGGACAGATAGGAACAAAATGTTAAATGGACAGGTGATCCTGGGAAGACAGTTATGAAAAAAGAAAGAAAAGCAGAAAAGGGACTCTGTGAATGGGTCATTCCATGCCAATTGGTCTAATGGTCCCCACCATTATGTTTCAGATTTTGTTCAAAATTTGCACATGGAATAGTCAAGATACTAAGAGATTTTTCCTAAGGTTTTAGATTCCTAACTGCAATAGTCACTGAGCTAGGTCCACTTGTCTGGCTAGATGTTGGCAGCATTACGCACAGTAATGAATAAAGTATAATTTTTAGCTGTTTGTAAAACTGACAATAATTGGACAAGCGTGCTAATTATTGGTAGTCCGTGGTCACAGTTTGTTGCAACAGATTTTGACCAGCTTATCAGCTGCTATAGCTTCAGAGCAAAAGTAAATTAGATTTTTATCCTCTTTGCATTGGGCAGTACATTCTCAAATTTGCAGCAATTCCGCATGAATAACTGCATCATAACATTCCTTCAAATTTCGCATCTTTGAACAGGGGCTGAAATTCGTCAATTTTCAGGGTCAATTATATAAAAAAAGAGTCTACCTATATCTTCCTAAAAGCAACACTGAAACAAATGTACAAATTCACCTCAAATTAAGGAATGCCACATTCACTACTTTATTGATGGCTATAGTGCTTAATACAAAACATTTTAAGACTTTTCTAAATTTGTGACACCATAAAAGAGATTTTGGAATGACAGCTGAATGGATTTTATTATTTTATTTTATTTTTGCTACAAGTCACCATGTGATAGTATTGGAGGTACAACAAAGCACTTAGCAGGTAGAGCAAACTAGCAGCATTCACTTCAATGCCGATTTTCATGCCAAAAGAACTTTTTGACTTTTGCAATGAAAGTATTCATGGAGTTCAATTTGCTTTAAATCAGCAAAGAGCAAATTGAACAAGAAAGAATATTGCAAGAGGAAAGATTCCAGCATGGCCGCACTTTAGCAGGAACAAGAGAAAATCATCATTTTTTGCCAATCAATGAAATGACAGTTCAGGTCAGCAGGGTTTCAAATGAAGCAGCATCATTTTAAGTCAAGATTAGTGACAATGATGAAAAAGGAATTCTAGCAGAAGACCCTCAGCCAGGGCAATATATTGCTTGTATTTATGACAAAGAGTGCTGGATTTGAAACATATGTGAAACCTCCACTGAACATAGAGATGCTTTAATAAGCTTTATGCATCCATGTGGCCCAGCAAGTTCCTTTTACTGGCTTTCAAGAAGTGATACTTGCTGGGTTCCATAGCAGCATATCATTGCTGTTACTTCAGCTCCATCAGTGACATCATCTGGTCGGCAGTATAGTTTTCCTGAAATTAATTAGCTGCAGATTAATAAACTCTCACAAAAGTTGAAGTAGTCCAGATAATGCAGGCTTGGGTTCCTAAAAGAGACCCACAATCAGGCTTAGGATCCTGTAGAAAAGAAACCTACAAACAGGCTTGGGAACCTGCCACCAGTAACTATTGGGTATGGCCCCTATGGTGATGGGGATACTGGTTTGCTCATTTGGAAACTAGTAGTGGCCAACACCTATTTCATACATATTTTCTAGCTTTGTCATATGTGTATATTATGGGCCGTGCATATAAAATATCCCACACTTTTAAGCAAATTTATATTTCAATAAGGGTTGCATTGCAAAAAAAAAAAAAAAAATCTTGTAGAGTAATATTTCCTCTTTCAGATGGTACTACTAAGAAAATGATTAAAGCATAATCTTTTTTTTATAACTGATCCTAAAAATTGACTAATTTCAACCCTTATATGAATGGTGCAAAAATTGAAGGAATGTTCTGATGCAGCTCTATTCATACTGAATTGCTGCAAATTTGACAGTGTAGTGTCCAGTGCAAGAATAATGTATGATAAAAATCTGAAGTCTGTATCTACTTTTGCTCTGGAGCTATAGCAACTGATAAACTGGTCAAAATCTGTCACAGCAAACTGCGACAAGTTTTAAAGGCACATTTTGCGCAAACGTTTTAAGCAGGCTTTTGCATCACTGAAAATAACATAAAAGGTTGCGCTGAACTGCCAAAAATTAGGATTTCTCATCAGTTACTGTCAGCTTTATGAGCAGCTCTCAAAGAGGGCATCATTAAAAATAATAATAATAATCTCTTTTTAAAATGGTACTGCGGTATAAATACAACTACAATCTGGACTGGAACAACAAAGATCAAATACTAGAGGAGCAATCCACTTATTTTATTTTAGAAATATACTAATAAGATAAAAAGGATTCAGGATCCAGATTATCATCTCAGTAGCAAGCTGGCCTGAAAGCAAGCTCATGGAAAACACATATGCAAATCCCAGTGAAAACTACCTAAGCTTTTCCTGTGCTTTTGAGAAAACAGGGAAAAAGTGGTTTTCAGTAAAATGTGGGGGGTTACAACCCCCAAACCCCCCACAACGCGGTGCGATCTCTATTAAGTAAAGTGGGAGGGTTCCCCCCACACCCCCCCCCATCGGAGCCCTAAAAACAGTAATTTTATGCAGCGCGCACCTCCACGCGGCGCTCAATTGTCTGGGCGCGCCTTTGTCCCGGCGCGCTTTTGACCTGACACCGTTATTAGGATATAAGTCTATATTGTCTATTAGGTTGTTGTTTATTGTAAAGTATATGTTTTAAATTATAAGAACATAAGAACAGCCTTACTGGATGAGACCAATGGCCATCAAGCCCAGTAGCCCGTTCTCATGGTGGCCAATCCAAGTTCTTTTGTAACTTGCTCAGAACTATACAGGATGTAGCGAGTAAGAAATTATTTACATAAATAAAATTTAAAAAATACTATTTTATCTGATAGTAACATTGTAAATGAAGGCAGATAAAGATCCAAATAGTCCATCCAGTCTACCCAACACTCAAATGAATTATTAATTTATGATTAAATTGTCTTTGACATTTCTGGGACATAGACTGTAGAAGTCTAATCTTATCTTTATTAATATTTGATATACCAGGAGTGGCTTAAAATTCAGATAATGAAATAGTAATATATACAGTGCTCCCTTGAAATTTGCAGGGGTTCCATTCCACGAGCACCTGCATATTTAAAAAAAAACAAAAAACGGAGAGGGTGAGAGCCAGAAGGTATTGAGCATGCGCAGATGCTCAAGGCCCCGCAGCAACCCAGCAGAGAACCAGCGGCAGGCACTTTCAGCTCCGGCGCACGGATAAGCACAGGGCCAGTCAATGGGGGGAGGAGGCGATCTCGGTGGCCTCAAGGAAGCAGCAAAGCCGGTTCCCGGGGTGGGGGCTCGCAAATCGAGTTAACGCTCGGTTTGCAAGTTAGTTTGCTCGAGTGTTTTGCTCGTCTTGCAAAACTCGCAAACCAAGTTACTCACAAACCGAGGTTTGACTGTATATCAAAGCAGAGGACATAAATAACCTTTGCCAATGATGTCTGCCCGATACTGTCCTTAGGTTCCAATTACTGGGGTTGCTGTCGAAGCTCGCTCCAGTCTATCTTGTCATTTGTGGAATACAGACCGTAAAAGTCTTCCCAGCACTATCCTCACATTCCAAATTACTGGAGTTTCTGAAGAAGAGCTCCCGAGCCCATCCTAAGCCAAATTGCCACATACAGGACACAGACCGTGCAAGCCTGTCTAGTACCAGCTTTAGTATAATTCACCAAGTTTGCTACTGGTATTTTAGTATAAAATATTAACATAAAGAACAAACCAAAACTTATAATAAAATGTTATCCAAACAAAAAAAAAGAAATATCCCAACACCAGATCACTTTCATAGACATGCTTCCATCCAGCATTCCCATTTCTCCAAAATTTACCTCAACTCTTCGACATCCCCCTCATAAAACTACCAACCCCATATCAAACATGTTCACTGTTTCAACCCTCCCTACCCCCCAAAACAAACACACTACATCAGTATCATTCTTTTGCTGCCCCAGCAATAGCGTAACGAGGATGAGAGGTGCCTGGGGTGGGGACGCCCCTCCCCTACCTTCTTCTCCACTCCCTTCCCCTTTCCGCTCTTGCCCTTCTCACTTCCTGCCATGCGCACGCACCCCTT
This sequence comes from Geotrypetes seraphini, assembly GCF_902459505.1. Classification (NCBI taxonomy): domain Eukaryota; kingdom Metazoa; phylum Chordata; class Amphibia; order Gymnophiona; family Dermophiidae; genus Geotrypetes; species Geotrypetes seraphini. The sequence goes on from NC_047101.1 coordinate 47,606,180, forward strand.
CCCCCGTGCCTTTTTAACATTTGCTTGTGCCAGCGTTGGCTCTTCCTCCGACGCCCGTTACTAGGCGCGGATCCAGGAAGTGACATCAGAAGAAGAGTCGGCATTGCTGAGAGTAGCAGGTTGGGCTGTGAACATTAAAAAAAGTATGGGGAAAGGGAAGCGGCACACATACAGTAGCAGTAGCGGGAGGGGCGGAGAGGAGGATGGGTACTGGTGCCCCCACCAAGAGGGCGCCCGGGGCGGACCACCCCTCACCCCCCCTTACTATGCCACTGTGCACCTTTAACTAAATTACAGCTAGCCCGAACTAAATCTTCAATATTGACACTTTTTAAAGAACAGCCATGCCTTAATAAACCAGAAACAAAGGATAATCCATCATTATCCAAGGCAAATTTCCTTGGGAGTTGTATTCCAAATACTAAGCAGACAAAGCACTATTATCCAGCATCCTTAATTAAATATGCTAATTATCTGAGTTTTTCAGTCAAGTACTTTTATTAAAGAAAAACCAAGATCATTTTTTTTTAAAGCATTATACAATATTTATTCATCGAAATCCAGTGGTTAACAGAAACATAGAAACATTTTGGCAGATAAAGGCCAAATGGCCCATCCAGTCTGCAGCAACCACCATCTCCTCCTCTCCCTGAGAACTCCCACATGCCTGTCCTACTCTTTCTTGAATTCAGACGCAGTCCACCACCTCCACTGGGAGACTATGGCACGTATCTACCATCCTTTAAAAAAGTATTTTCTTAGATTAATCCTGAGCCTATGATCTCTTAACTTAGACTCTCTCATTCTGGAGTCTTCTTTCATTTATTATTATTATTATTTTATTTCTTATATACCGCCAAAGCCGTAGTGGTTCGAGGCGGTTTACAATGAAGAAGGGCTGGACAATCAGCGAATAGTTACAAACAGTGAATACAGATACAACAAAGAATCAGCGAATACGGTTTACAACAGAGAAGGGCAGGTCAATCAGCGGGATGTTACAGTCAGCGAATACAGATACAATAAATATGCGTGTGCGGGGGAACGGGCGAAATAGGGACAAAAGTGGGTGGGTAGTGCGGAGGGTAGGGAAAGAGAACTTCGGGAGCAGGGGAGGGAGGGCTAAGTTGTAGTTCGGTTGAATAGGCTAGTTTTTAATAATTTTCTGAAGTTTAGGTAGGATGGCTCACCTGTACATTAGTGCCATGGAGATATTTAAATGTCTCAATCATATCCGCTCTCCCCTACTTTTCTTCCAAAGGTCTATAAGTCTGTCCCCATATGCTTTAATGGTATAGGACATGCAGATCTTTCAATGGTCCCACCACCTTGCTCCTCCCTCCATGCATATATCATTTATTCCTCAATCCATTTTACACTATACCCCCATTCCACACACAACCCATCCCTTCACACTCATAAGAACAGCTATACTGGGTCAGACCGATGGTCCATCTAGCCCAATTTCCTGTTTACAACAGTGGCCAAAGGCAGCCTATAAGTATCTGGCAGAATGCCAAATAGTAGCAAGATTCCATGCTACCGATCCCTGGGCTTCCTCTGTATCTGTCTCATAGACTATATGCTCATCCAGATATGAAGTGGGGACATTAGACTATCTCTTATTTCAATGTCCACCGATACTTAATTTTTGGAAATCAATTTGGGGGAAAATAAATTGTGTCTTAGGAGTCTCTATTCTATTGTCTTATAGGTGATTCTATTTGGGACTAAAAGTTCAATAGATAGCAATAAAGAGAGACTTCTTATTACGACAGGTTTGGCCATACAAATTAATTACTAGAAATTGGAAAAACTGGGACCGTCTAAATTTTACCTTTTGGTGGGAAATAGACAATGACACGGTGACAAAATTCATCACCGTTCCCACCCCCGCGGATAACCGCGGGATACCATCTTCATGTCATTCTTTAAGGAAAGAGGGAAGAATCAGAGTATGAATGGCCACAACCACTGACCCACAAGCTTTGCTTTGAAGAATGCTGGTGTAGAAGGACCGAGGTTGAAATAGACACTAAAGAATGACAGTCTCTAGTATCCAGAGCAGATATTGTGATGTCATAGAAACATAGAAATAGACGGCAGATAAGGGCCACGGCCCATCTAGTCTGCCCACCCTAATGACCCTCCCCTACCTTTGCTTAGTGAATAGAACCCACGTGTCGATCCCATTTGGCCTTAAAATCAGGCATGCTGCTGGCCTCAATCACCTGCAGTGGAAGACTATTCCAACGATCAACCACCCTTTCAGTGAAAAAGAATTTCCTGGTGTCACCTCGTAGTTTCCCGCCTCTGATTTTCCACGGATGTCCTCTTGTTGCCGTGGGTCCCTTGAAAAAGAAGATATCTTCTTCCGCTTCGATGCGGCCCGTGAGATACTTGAACGTCTCGATCATGTCCCCCCTCTCTCTGCGCTCCTCGAGCGAGTATAGCTGCAGTTTGTCTAACCGTTCTTCGTACGGGAGATCTTTGAGTCCCGAGACCATCCGGGTGGCCATTCTCTGAACCGACTCCAATCTCAGCACATCTTTGTGATAATGTGGCCTCCAGAATTGCACACAGTATTCCAGGTGGGGCCTCACCATGGATCTATACAATGGCAAAATGACTTCTAGCTTCTGGCTGACGAAACCCCTGCGTATGCAACCTAGGATCTGTCTTGCCTTGGATGAGGCCTGCTCTACCTGACTGGCAGCCTTCATGTCCTCACTGACGATCACCCCCAAGTCTCGTTCTGCTACCGTTCTTGTTAGGATCTCACCATTAAGGGTATAAGTCTTGTATGGATTATGGTTGCCTAGGTGCATGACTTTGCATTTTTTGGCATTGAAGCTAAGTTGCCAGGTCCTAGACCAGCGCTCCAGTAGGAGTAGATCGTGCGTCATGTTGTCGGGCATTGAATCTTCGTCCGTTGTGCATTTGCCCACTACATTACTTAGTTTGGCGTCATCAGCGAATAATGCTATTTTACCTCTAAGCCCTTCTGCCAAGTCTCTTATAAAGATGTTGAATAGGGTCGGGCCTAAGACTGAGCCCTGTGGCACTCCACTGATCACCTCCGTCATTTCTGAGGGGGTGCCGTTCACCACTACCCTTTGAAGCCTACCACCAAGCCAGTTCCTAACCCATTTCGTCATAATGCCTCATTCCACCAGTGCCTAAGAACCAATCACATCAGTGATGTCACAATGGCTTCATTATCCTTGGCTCACATAAGAATCAGAGTATGAATGGCCACAACCACTGACCCACAAGCTTTGCTTTGAAGAATGCTGGTGTAGAAGGACAGAGGATGAAATAGACACTAGAAAATGACATGGGTTTATTTCCCACGGTTATCCGCGGAGACGGGAACGGTGATGAATTTTGTCACCGTGTCATTCTCTAGTGGGAAACACTCTGTTTATACTATCGATATGAAAGAATGTTAGCAGAGCAATCAGAAGCAATCAAAAATTTTATAGAAATTTGGAGTCCAATAAACACATTTGGTAATCACCTTAAAGATTAATAATTTACCTACCAGATTTAGTTATCTTTACTCTTTTGCACACACATCCAGGACAGGGAGGGAGGATATGATTACTTGATTCATGTTTAAGGAAGTATATAAGTGCTGTTTTGCTTTTGAAATTTTGATTGTATACTGATTGCACTTGTTATACGCTTTATAAAATCAATAAAGAATTTAAATAAATAAAAATCCAGATATGCTAATTGCTATAACCACATCTGCTGGCAATAAGTTCCAGAACTTAAACTATTCATTGAGGGTGATATTTTATAAAAACGGTATCTAAACCGGCGCCCAAGTTAATTGAGAAACACTGTTTAAAATTGCAAAAGTGGTAAAACGCACCTGCCAGTGCATAAACAAAAGGTGCCGGAATCACACCTACGTAAGCACTTTAGGCTGCCGAAAACCAAAGTAGAGGTGGCCACGGCGTTAGACGGCCTAAAGCATCTAAGTAGGCATGATTCACGCAGATAGGTGCCAGAAAACCCTGGCCTACATTTCCAACCCCTATCTTTGCCAGGGGATCCTGAAAACAGTGCACAGCTTGCCATAAACTGATCACAGCAGGGGAATCCCTGATCAGCTGAGTCGGCAGGACTCCCAGAAACTGAGGATTTGGGGAGTCCTCCTGGCTCAGCTGATCAGCGATTCCTCTGTTGCGATCAGCTGAACCGGCAGGGAGATCCCTATTTCCTCTCTCCCACCCACTAATCCCCCCAGCCCCCTCCAAAGAAAATCCCCTCCCACCAAGCCCAACACCCCTCCACACACACCCATCCCCCAACCCCTTTTCGTTACATCCCACACACACCTTTGGATGTAACATCAGCAGGAGGGATCTTACTAGAGGTCTGCATGGGAACGGAGACCCCGCGGGTCCTGTGGGGATCCCCCCTGACCCACGGGACTCACACAGGGTCCCCCTCTGGCCCAAGGGACTCCCACAGGGATGGAAGTCTTTGGAAGCAGGGTTCGACTTACTGAGGCCAATTCCGACGCAGCTGAGAGACCAATCCGGTGCCATGGTGGAAACAGTCATGCAGAGCAGTGAGCTCAGCACGCACACAGCTGAAAGCCTTGCTGATTGGTCTGGCGGCGGAGCAGGAACAGCAAGCAAGGATCTCAGCTGTTTATGTGCTGAGCTCACTGCTCAACATGTACACAGCTGAGAACCTTGCTTGCTGATTGGTTGGAAAGGCTAGAGCGAGAAGACAATTATTTAGTGATCAGCCCAGCACCCCGAAGGCCCTGATACTGGTGAGACTCATCTCTAACTAGAAAAGAGTGACCCGAGGAGGCACGAGACAAGGAATCGAGCGATTTTTTTTTTCAGACCCGAGCCAAGGATGGAGCAGCAGTCAGCACAGCAGGCATAAGGAGATGTTTCATAGATGCAGGAGGATTCGGCAGCCGGCAGTCAGGTAATTAACTTAAACATAAAAGAAACTATGGAATTGATGATCCTGATGAAATCTTTTACTGGGTTTTATATTTTCATATTGTGTTTTATTTTTGAATTCATCTGCACCTCTTTCATATAAAGATTTCATCAGGATCATCAATTCCATAGGTTTTTTTTGTGTTGTGCTGCTGTTTTCCTAGTAGAATCTCTGGTGGAACCCTTTTTTTGTTTTTCTGTTCAGGTAATTAACTTATAAACCCCCTTTTCTACTAAGGCTGACGTGTCCATTATAATTCTATGGATGCGTTAGCATTTAGCGCACGCTAAATCGGCTAGCACGCCTTAGTAAAAGAAGGGGTTTATAAGTTAACTAGTGTTTAAGCCCGTTACATTAACGGGTGCTAGAATAGATGTGTAGACTTTTAGCACAATGGGTCGCTGAGGCATTTCTTTCTTTCTTACTTTATGTTTTCTATCTCTCTCCCTGCCCCCCTTTCTTTCTGTCTCTGTCCCCCTGTGTGTCTCTGTCTCTTCCCTGGCCCCCTGTCTTACTGTCTCTCTCCCTGGCTGTCTGTCAGTCTTTCTTTCTTTGTTTCTGTATCTTCTCCCTTCGCGAGTGTGGGGCAGTTGTAGGCGCGCATGCGCACTCCTTCCGGCCACGGACATACGGAACACGCAGGTAGGAGTGCGCATGCGCCACTTAGGGTTTTATTATCTAGTCATTAAGCCCATTACATTAACGGGTGCTAGAATATATGTCTGTCGGTCTCCCTCCCGCTGACTCTCTCTCTCTCTCCCTGGCCCCCTTTCTCTGCCTGTCTTTCTGTCCCTCTCCCTGCCCCTGTGTCTTTCTTTCTTTCTGTATCCCTCCCTCCCGCTGTCTGTCTGTCATTTTTTCCCATTTCCCTGTGCAGCAGCATTTCCATCCCACTTCCCTATGCAGCAGCAACAGCATTTCCCTCCTATCCCCCCTCTTTCCTGTGCAGAAGCAGCAGCGGTATTTCACTTCCCCTCCAGGTCTCTGTGTAGCAGTAGCAGCATTTTCCCCCACCCCCCTTCTCTTCTCTTACCGCGATCTGGCCTGCTCCGTTCGGCCCCTCCCCCTTCTTTTATTGCGTTGTCCTGCTCGATCTGGCCTGCTCCTGACCCTCCCATCCGACCCTCCCTCCGCCGACAAACCTCCCGGCTCCAGCCGCGTAGGCAGCACTTTAAACACGCTGCTTCGCGGCCTTCTACTGCCGATTTCCTCTCCCGCATCTGTGTCCGATGATGTCATCAGAGATGCGGCAGAGGAAATCGGCAGTAGAAGGGCGCGAAGCAGCGTATTTAAAGTGCTGCCTACGCTGCTGGAGCCGGGAGGTTTGTGGAGGGTCAACAGGCAGAGCGGGGCTGCTCTCCACCACTCAGTTGCTGCCACTGGAATGCAAACAGGGCCGCGAATGTGGGGCAGTTGTAGGCGCGCATGCGCACTCCTTCCAGCCACGGACATACAGAACATGTAGGTGGGAGTGCGCATGTGCTGCTTAGGGTTTTATTATAGAGATTACCTGAACAAAAAACGGTTCCACCAAAGAGATTCCACAAGGAAAACAGCAGCGCAAACACAAAAGAAACTGTGGAACTGATGATCCTGTCAGAAGTGATTGCTGCTTTTTATGGGGACGGGCGGAGATGGAGGGGATTCCTCGCGGGGACAAGTGGGGACGAAGGTGATCCTGGCGGGGACAAGTGGAGATGGAAAGGATCCTGGCAGGGACGGGCAGGATTTCTGTCCCCACGCAACTCTCTAGATCTCACACCCTCCTGCCGATAGGGCCACCTCTTCAAAATGGTGGCCCTTCCCCCTCTTGGGATGCTCTGGGAGGGTCTAGGGCCCTAAGTCAATCAGCTGATAGCAAGTCCTGGACTATTTAGATTTTTGAGGCATGATTCTCGAACAGGTGCCATTGTGTGATTAATTCATTTTAAAAGTATTACCCTGTAACTTCCCTGATGTCCCCTAGTCTTTGCACTTTTTGAAAGAACAAAAAAATATTGATCCACTTTTACCAATTCTAAACAACTCAGGATTTTATAGGCCTCAATCATATCCTCCCCTCAGCTGCCTCTCTTCCAATCTGAAGAGCCTTAACCTCTTAGAGGAGTTCCATCTTCTTAATCATTTTGGCCGCCCTTCTATGAACCTATTTTTCTACATACTACTCACTCTACTCCTTCCTCACAAATTACTGTCTTGTTTCTAGATCAAATACCAGTGCCTGAAGTTGATGTTGTTGAAATGAACTGCCCCTTCTCCATCTTATCACTGACCTTCCACCATTCTTCCTTTCTTACATCTATATGTTGATTAAATAATAAACTTATCATTCTAGATAGCAGTTCTGAAAATCTTCCTTCACCCAGTGCCAGGGCATGATTTCAAGGGAGAGGGGGAAGGGCACTAACTGGAAAAGGGGAGGAAGGGATCCTCTGCTTCCTCCACTTGGCGCAGTGGTTAAAGCTACAGCCTCGGCACCCTGGGGTTTTGGGTTCAAACTCATGCTGCTCCTTGTGGCCCTGGGCAAGTCACTTAATTCCCCCATTGCCCCAGGTACATAGATTGTGAGCCCACCAGGACAGACAGGAAAAAATGCTTGAGTACCTGAATAAACTCATATAAACCATTCTGAGATCTCCTGGGAGAATGGTATAGAAAATTGAATAAATAAATAAATTTTAGGCTTCTCCCCTCTGTTGCTTCTCCTGCCTAGTGGCCAATTCCAGACCATCAGCAGCAGAGCCAATAGCAAATTTCAGCACAGGGTTCTCCTAAACTGAAAGGACCTTGTGGTGCCCTGCCCCTTTTGCATTGGCTTCCCATCACCATGAAACATAAGCGGGGATGGGAAAGCTATTCCACACCGCAAGACCCAATGGCATGGGATAGCTTGCAGACCCTGCCCTGAATTTTGCTATCAGTGGTTGCTACTTGATAATTGGCTGCTATGCAAGGTAGTGGTCCTGTGGTCTCAGGTCTGGGCTGAGGCATGATAAGAGGCCCAGAGACACCTCAAGATCTATAAATATCCAGTCCTATAAGCCATTGGCTATGTTGTATATGCTTATTGTTTCCAGTAGTGTGGTGCCATGGAGATTAAATAAAGCACAGTTACTTACCGTAACAGGTGTTATCCAGGGACAGCAGGCATATATTCTCACATGTGGGTGACGTCATCTACGGAGCCCCAGCGCGGACACCTTTTCAAGCAAACTTGATTGAAGTTTCAAGTTTGCACACTGCACCACGCATGTGCATGCCTTCTCGCCCACTAGAGGGCGCATCCCACCTCGTGGTCCTCAGTTCCATAACTAGCAAAGAAGCCATCCCCGGGGAGGCGGGCGGGTTGTGAGAATATATGCCTGCTGTCCCTGGATAACACCTGTTACGGTAAGTAACTGTGCTTTATCCCAGGACAAGCAGGCATGATATTCTCACATGTGGGTGACCTCCAAGCCAACCAAAAAAGGGCAGGTGGGAGGATAGCAATTTAGGAAAACAGATTATGTAACACCGACTGGCCAAACCGGCCGTCGCTTCTGGACAAAGTGTCCAGACAGTAGTGGGAGGTGAACGTATGAACCGAAGACCAAGTGGCAGCCTTGCATATGTCCTCCACAGGTGTAGAACGGAGGAAAGCCACAGAGGCTGCCATCGCTCTGACCTTATGCCCCGTGACTCGACCCGGGGGCGGAAGACCAGCCTGAGCATAGCAAAATGAAATACAAGCAGCCAACCAGTTGGACAAGGTGCGCTTGGAAACAGGATGCCCTAAGCGATTAGGATCAAAGGACAAAAACAATTGATGAACCTTCCTATGAGACCTGGTGCGTTGGAGGTAATATGCTAACGCCCTCTTACAGTCAAGCGTGTGAAGCGCCGTCTCGCCAGGATGGGAGTGGGGCTTCGGGAAGAACACAGGAAGGACAATGGACTGATTGAGGTGAAAATCAGACACAACCTTTGGTAAAAATTTCGGATGTGTGCGGAGAACCACCTTATCATGATGAAACACAGTAAAAGGGAGGTCCGCAACCAAAGCTTGCAACTCACCAATCCGTCGTGCAGATGTGAGTGCAATCAGAAAAATTACCTTCCAAGTCAGAAATTTCAAAAGAGATTTGTCGATTGGCTCAAAGGGAGGTTTCATCAGTTGAGCCAAAACCACATTCAGATCCCACACGACGGGAGGAGGTTTCAGAGGGGGACAAACCCTGAGTAAACCTTTCATGAAGCGTGTCACCAAAGGATGGAGCGAAAGAGCGCGTCCATCCAGGTGTCGATGGAAGGCCGAAATGGCACTGAGATGAACACGCACAGATGTCGTCTTCAGACCAGAATTAGACAGGTGCAACAAGTAATCCAGAACCGAGGACACCGGAACCGAAGCAGGATCCAGGTGAGAAGATGAACACCAGGAGGAAAACCTGGTCCATTTCTGAGAATAACAAAGCCTGGTCGAAATCTTACGGGAGGCTTCCAACACTTCCCTCACGGATTGAGAAACCCGGGGCGAAGTCAAGGAGCAAGGAACCAAGCGGTCAGGTGTAACGACTGAAGATTGGGGTGCAGCATCGAACCCTGACTCTGAGACAGCAGAGAAGGAAACACAGGTAGAAGTAGAGGCTCCCTGGTACTGAGCTGAAGCAGCAGGGAGAACCAGTGCTGACGCGGCCACCGAGGCGCAATGAGAATCATAGTGGCTGCGGATGATTTGAGACGCACCAACGTTCTCATGATCAGAGGAAAAGGAGGGAACGCATACAGGAACCTCCCTCCCCAGTCGAGAAGGAAGGCATCTGCTTCGAGACGGTCCTGGGAGTACATCCGAGAACAATACAGGGGCAGTTTGTGAGTTTCCGGAGAGGCAAACAGATCCACTTGCGGGGTCCCCCAGCGATCGAAGACTTCGCGCAGGACTCTGGCGTTGAGCGACCACTCGTGCGGCTGCAGAAGCCGACTGAGCTTGTCTGCTAAGCAGTTCTGTTCTCCCTGAATATAGACCGCCTGTAGGAAGATGTTCCGGGAGATCGCCCACTCCCAAAGGCGAAGTGCCTCCGTGCAGAGGGGCCAAGAACCCGTCCCACCTTGCTTGTTCACATAGTACATCGCCACTTGGTTGTCCGTGCGAACGAGGACTACCTGGTCGAACGCTCGAACCTCCAGAAAGATGGCACGAAGTTCCAGCACGTTGATGTGACAGCGACGGTCTTCCGCCGAACACAGACCCTGTGTCCGTAGACCGTCGAGGTGGGCCCCCCATGCGTACTCCGAGGAGTCCGTGGTCAGAACCTTGCGACATGGAGGGACGAGAAATAGCAAACCCCCGGAAAGATTGGAAGAGTTGGTCCACCAACGGAGCGATCGCCGCAAAGAAGGAGTCACCGTAATGAGACGGGACACCGGATCGCAATCCTGGCGCCACTGGGAGGCCAGGGTCCACTGAGGAATTCTCAGGTGTAGCCTGGCGAACGGAGTGACGTGGACCGTCGATGCCATGTGGCCCAGAAGCATCATCATGCGCTGGGCCGACACCACAGGCAGTTGAGAGACCAGACGACCCAGCCGAACCAAGGCTTCCAACCGAGGCGGCGGGAGGTACGAACGTAGCCGCACAGTGTCCAGCACTGCGCCTATAAACTGAAGTGACTGGGCCGGGCACAACTGCGACTTGGGAAAATTCACCTCGAACCCCAGTCGTTGAAGGAAGGTGATAGACTGTCGGGTCGCTGAGATAACCCCCTCCCTGGTCGGGGCTTTGATCAGCCAATCGTCCAGGTACGGGAAAACATGCAGCCCACGAGATCTCAGGGCTGCCGCGACCACTACCATACACTTCGTGAAGACTCGAGGGGACGAGGCCAGGCCGAAGGGAAGGACCCTGTACTGAAGGTGCAGATCTCCCACCTGGAACCGTAAAAATTTTCGGAAGGCGGGATGCACCGGAACATGGGTGTATGCTTCCTTCAGGTCGAGGGAGCACATCCAGTCCCCTTCCTCCAAGAGAGGATACAAAATCGGGAGAGACAGCATTCGAAACTTCTCCCGGACCAGGAATTTGTTGAGCTTCCTGAGGTCCAGTATGGGGCGTAAGTCCCCAGTCTTTTTTGGGACCAAAAAGTAACGGGAGTAAAAACCCGTCCCCAGCTGGTCTTGGGGGACCGGTTCCACCGCCCGAAGCTTCAACAGGGCCTTGGCTTCGGCCAGAAGGATGGAAAGTTGGGCCCGATTGTAAGGGGAAGCCCCCGGAGGGTGATCCGGCGGCGCTGACAACAAATTGAGAGAGTAGCCCTCGGAGACGGTCCGGAGCACCCAAGCGTCTGATGTTATTTCGGTCCAAGCCGCATAGAAGAACCGGAGACGCCCCCCTATGGGAAGGGGTTCCTGTGAGATCGCGGAGGGGAACCTGCCCCATCCGCTCAGCCCGTCAAAAGGAGGGCGCGGGTTTGGAAGGACCCTGCGCCGGGGCTTGCGTCTGTCCTCCTCTGCCTCGCTGAGATGGGCGTCTAAGCGGCGGCCTAGAAAAAGCCGGGGTTGACTTTTGGGGATACCGCCTCGGAGGAGGACGGAAGGGTTTCTGCGGCGGGGGTCAAGGCTTGGGACGGACCAAGGAGGCCAACGAGCGCTCCTGTTCCGACAATCGTTTGGTTGCCGCCTCTAAAGACTCAAACAACTCGGACCCCACACAAGGCAAGTCTGCAAGACGGTCCTGCAGGTTTGGGTCCATATCGAGGGTGCGAAGCCAGGCCAGACGGCGCATGGCCACCGCGAAGGCCGACACCCTCGAAACCAGCTCAAATGTGTCGTACAAAGCATGGAAAAGGTACAACCGCAATTGAGACAGGTTGGACATAAATCAGATCGCAGGAGGATAGAGAGAAACACCTGGAATGCTCTCCCAGAGGAGATTATGACAGAATTGACCATCCTAGGCTTCAAGAGCAAACTAGATGCATATCTCCTTAAGAGAGGCATATAAGGATTTGATGGACTATAAATTACGCCAGGTGTACACCTGGCAGGGCCTCCGCGTGTGCGGATCGCCGGACTTGATGGACCGAAGGTCTGATCCGGAGAAGGCAGTTCTTATGTTCTTATGTTCTTATGTTGTCAAATCCCGCCTTTTGGGAGTCCGGTAAGGAGTCACGATATTGAGGGAGGTCCTTCACCATGCCACGCAGATATGAGGAGAAGGTGAAGGCATAATTTAGTACCCTGGTGGCCATCAGGGAATTAGAGTAGAGGCGACGGCCAAACTTGTCCAGGGTCCGACCCTCCCTGCCGGGTGGAACCGCCGCAGAAACCCGGGAGGGTTGTGACTTTTTCAGGGCAGACTCCACCAGTAAGGACTGGTGGGAGAGTTGCGCCTTCTCAAACCCCTTGGCCGGCACCGTCCTGTATTTAGCTTCCATCTTGGACGGGACGGACGTGACTGTAAGAGGGTTAGCCAGATTTTTCAGCCAGGTCTGTAGGAGGACCTTATTGAAGGGGAGCCGAGGAGCCTCCCTAGGTGGAGTGGGAAGGTCCTGCTCCTCAAGGAACTCCTTCGAATATTGGGAACCCGCCGTGAGGTCCAACCCCAGGGCTCGGGCCATGTCCTGCACAAAGGTTGAAAAAGAGGACGGCCTTGCGGGCGGTGAAGGGGTTCTCGACCTCACCGCCGAAGAAATGGGAGAAGCCTCGTGAGAATAATAATGGGGATCCCTGCCGGACCCCGAGCCCCACGAAGTCAGCTCCAAAGGCCTCGAGGGGGTAGGAGAACGTCCCCGCCTCTAAGAGCCTCTAGGCGAGGTAGCCGGAGTCCGGGGAATGGGGGCACTCTCCCTTTTCCTCGGCGAGGAAGAACGGGAAACCCTTTTAGCAGGGGACCGGAGAAGCCTCGGGTTATCGAGGCGCAACTCCGACACCTGCAATGCCTCGCCCCCGATCGGCGAAGAACGATCACACCGCCGAGGAGAGCCCCGCGAGCGCTTCGGCTTCCTCGGCCGGCGCCTCGTCCGAGGTCGAGTCGAGGGCGAGGAGCCCCGGGAGGACCTCGAGGAAGAGGAGGAGGAAATGCGTCGCACCCGCCGCACCTTGTCCCGAGGTCGCACGCTGCGCTCAGGCGGTGCCCCCGAGGCTGAGGTCGAGGGTAAGACCGAGGCCGAGGTCAGTGGGGCCCCGATACCCGAGGCCGAGGTCGCCGAGGCCGGGGCCTCCGAGGTCGAAGCAGCCGGGGTCGAAGCCCGCTGCAGCTGTTCAAGGGCCCCCGACAGCTCCGAAGAAATTAGAGCTCGTAGCAGGTCCTGAAAGGCCGGAATCCCGACGAAGGTCGGGAGATCCGAGTCCGGGGCATGCTCCCTGGAGGGCGACCTCGGTCTCGAGTATTCCCTCGGGGCGTGCGAGGTCGGAGCCTTAGGCGGGGCCGAGGACGACCCACCCGCCTTGGCCTGAGCAGAGGATGGCTTCTTAGCAGACCCTGTAGGGGATGGAAAGGAGGACTTACCCGAGGCAGGTTTTGTCCCCGACGTCGACTTCGAGGTCGAGGGACGAGGCGAAGCCGAGGCCCCCGAGGTCGCTGAGGCCGAGGTCAAGGCCGGGGCCGAAGCCGAGGCCGACGTCGAGGCCTTCACAGGCGCGGGGTCAACCACAAACAACTCCGCCATTCTCGCCCGTCGGCGGCGGAGAGCCCTGGGCTGGAAGGTGGAACAGCGGTCACAGGAGGCCGTAGGATGATCTGGGCCCAGGCAAATTATGCACCACTGGTGGGGGTCAGTTATGGAGAGCAACCGCTCACACCGGCTGCATTTTTTAAAGCCCGTCACAGGACGGGACATGAACGATGAAACAGGCCGGGAACGAGTGACGTCCCGCGGCCACGGCTGCCGGGAGCCCCCGGAGCCCAACGAAAAGAAAATTTTTTTTTTTTTTTTTTTTTTTTTTTTTAAAAACGAATTGAAACGACACGAAAAAAATAAAAATAGAAAGCACAGCGACCGAAAGGAATTCAGACGCGGTGGCAGAAAGGCAGGCAAAGGGAGCTCAAAATCCACAGGGCTTTCTGGCTCCGCGGAAAAAATTGAACTGAGGACCACGAGGTGGGATGCGCCCTCTAGTGGGCGAGAAGGCATGCACATGCGTGGTGCAGTGTGCAAACTTGAAACTTCAATCAAGTTTGCTTGAAAAGCTGTCCGCGCTGGGGCTCCGTAGATGACGTCACCCACATGTGAGAATATCATGCCTGCTTGTCCTGGGATAAAAGCATGTACATATTCCCTGCTTCTTGAAGTCCCCAACTCCATGCATGCATATGTTTGGGGTGGAAGGATGGAAAACTGTGCTACTCATTAGCTGAACATTCCATCTGGTTAAGTGCTGGCTAATGGAGCTTTTACTCTGCTACCGAGACAGAGCAAGACCAGGTCTTTATCAATGTTTGTTCCTTTATTATAGGATTCAGAGCAAACCCTCCCAAACTTATCACATTCATTGTGGCACATATCAGGAAATTATTTCCTTCAAATAATCTGATCCCATGACATTCTGAGTTCTAAATGTCAAAGATAAGAATCTTAAGGCTTTAGTTTAATTTTTTTTTTTTTGATACACTGCACTTTGAAATGTACAGCACAACAGAGCTGTTAAACATTTCAGAAACGAAAAGAAATACAATAACCAAAACCAGAATGGAACACAGGCGAACAGAGAGGGTAAACAGAAAGGGAACCTCACCAGCAAAACTGACTTCATCTAATCCTGGGATATTATGATGTTTCATTTGCCAATATAAAAATATTGGGGGGCAGGGGGGAGGGGTTTAATGCACTTAAATTTGTTAGGATTAATTTCACCTTATAACTCGGGTGGGAGGGCATTTCAGAAACAGGGACTTAATTTATGAAAAAGAAGATGGTCTTCTACACTCTGGATGATATATGAAGGTTGATGGCAAAACCAATTAAACCATATAGACCATACAGAAATGGTAGGGATGAGCATACTGGACCAGTACAAAGGTATCCCAGAGCGGAGTACCTTATGTACTAAACAGGAGAATTTCATATTGAATATGAAAACTGAAAGTACTGGAGTGATATGTTCACTCCAGTAAGGAGACGTGCTGCAGTATTTTGAATGAGTTGCAAGTATTGGATGCAACGCATAGGAAGACCTTGATATAAAATATTACAACAGACAAGTTTGCTGAGTATCAATCCAAAAGGCAAGATATAACAGTGGATATTCGGAGTTCAAAAGATGACTATCTTAAATCCTAGGTCTATTTTGCAGTCTTCAAGGGAAATGGAGCAATTACCTGCAGGGGAAAAAATACGAGTAGTAAAAGGGTAAATATTCAAAGGGATTTAACTGAGCAGGAGAGGATCTTATCTGCTTAAATCCCCTTCAGTGAGTGGAGAAGGGATAGTTAGCAGCACTGCTGGGTAGTGCCACTGAAAATCTCCTATAATCAAAGCAACACTGTCTGGTTAGGGCCAAAGTGGTTTGTAGATGGAGTCAGGACAGACCTAGAAGATATGGCTCCAGCCAAATTTGGCCAAAAATTGGCCAGTACTGCATAACTTCCAGGTCAACTTTCCTGGAGGAAAAATCCATAGTCTGTTATTGAAAAAGACATTGTTGGGGGGGGGGGGGGGGAGCCACTGTTTGCCCTGGATCGGTAGCATGGAATGTTGCTACTACTTGGGTTTTGGCCAGGTACTAGGGACCTGGACTGGCCACCGTAAGAACGGGCTACTGGGCTTGATGGACCATTGGTCTGACTCAGTAAGGCTATTCTTATATTCTTATGTTCTCCATATTGGAAAAATTTAAGGCACTTAGCACTTCTTTCAATAATGATATGTTGACACCTTGCACTTCTGGTGGGATTTAACATTGGTATTTATTTATTTGTATAGTTTCTTTTATTAGATTTTGAAGTTCTGAAAAGTTTTTGTTAAGTATCTATTTATACAGGACTGATAATCGCCTGATTGAGTTCTCGGTTTGGCTATTAAGTATATAAAAAATTGCATCCATGGTACCATCTATTCTTGCGTTAAATTTAATAATGAATACTCCAATGCATACTCAACATCTTTTGGGATTCCTCAAGGATCTATTTTATCACCCCTCTTGTTTAACATCTTTCTCTCACCACTATTGAATCTTTGCCAGTCTGTTGGCTTTACTGTTTTCTCGTACGCAGATGATATTCAATTGATTCATCCTCTTAACCCTGAAAATCATGAAGACATTACATCACTAAATAAAAAACTTGAATTAGTTCAAAACTGGCTCAACAAAAATAAATTGAAGTTAAACATAAATAAAACAAAAGCAATGATTTTTACCTGGAAAAATGATATCGGTTTGAAGTCGGCATTCATCCTTAACAATACCCCAATAGAAATCGTTCCCAAATTAAAAATCTTAGGAGTTATAATCGACGACAAATTTGAATTCAAAGACCATATCAATAACATAGTTAAAATATGCTTTTATAATCTACGCTCGATACGATCTATTGCCAAATTTCTTGAGCCCAAATCGCGTAATATCTTGATTCATTCACTAGTAATAGCTAAAATGGATTATTGTAATTCTTTACTGCTTAACATTACTCAAAAAGAAAAACGACGTCTGCAAATTATCCAAACTACCGCTATCAAATTGATTTATAACGCTAGAAAATATGATCATGTTACACCATTATTTATTGACGCTCACTGGGTCCCTATTAGCCATCGCATATGGTTTAAGGTTATGTTGCTTATATTTAAAACTTTGGCTTACAACGAACCCCAGTTTATATAAAAAATGCTAATTCCCCACAGCTCTGCGCGTGCACTCAGATAATCTTTTCAAAATCTACTAGTTGTTCCTTCTCTAAAAATAATAGGCACACGAAGATCAGACATGTTTTCTGTAATCGGTCCCCAATGGTGGAACTCTTTGCCTCAACATATCAAAAACGAAAAAGATATCTCTTCTTTTAAAAAATCCTTGAAAACACACCTTTTTAAAGATGCTTTTAACATTTAAACTTTTTTTGATTTTATGATATTTTTTTTTTAATAACTACCCTGTTTCCTTTTGTTTTTTCCCTTATTTGGCTTTCTCGAAATAACAGATGTATCTATCTTTTTATCCTCCTCCCCTTCCAACTAATGTCTGTCTTGTCTTAATCTCAATGTTTATGTATTTTGTATTTATTTTTAATTCTATCCTATTTTATAATTATGTACATCGCTTTGTAAACAGATTCAGCGATTCATCAAATATTTAATAAACCTTGAAACCTTAAACCTTGATTCATTAATTGTTTTCCCAGGTACTTTAGCTAGATTATGAGCCTTCGGGACAATAAAGGAATTTCTAAGTACCTATCTTTACTTATCTTATTTTATTGTATCCTTAATGTATATTTTCTGTAAACCGCTTCGAACCTAACGGTATAGTGGTATATAAGAAATAAATTTAATTTAATTTAAATTAAATTAAAATCTATACCAGTGTCATAACTAAAAGGTTCAGGTAGTCTCCTATTGATACTCTTTTGTAAAGATATAAGTTATTTGTTGCAAACTATACTAATCCATGAGAAAATTCTTTATAAATTCTAAATTCATGAGTTATATGCTAGTTATGTAAATATTTGCTGAAAGAACTCAGCAGCAGAATTATCCTTGTTTCATTTGAGAACTAGTTAGAGCTAAGAAACGAAATAGCGGAAACACTCCGACAAATTTGTGACCTATCCTTGAAAACGGGGGAGATCCCAGAGGACTGGAAAATAGCTAACGTCACACCTATTTTTAAAAAGGGATCAAGGGGTGACCCCGGGAACTACAGGCCGGTAAGCTTGACTTCAGTTCCGGGCAAGATGATGGAAGCACTGATAAAGGACAGCATCTGTGAGCACATAGAAACAAACGGACAACTGAAAGAGAGCCAACATGGCTTCTGCAGGGGAAGGTCGTGCCAAACAAACTTACTGCACTTCTTTGAAGGAATAAACAGCAAGATGAACAAAGGGGAACCCATAGACATCATTTACCTCGACTTCCAAAAAGCCTTTGACAAGGTACCCCATGAGCGACTACTTAGGAAACTGCAAAACCACGGGATGGAAGGGGATATATACAGATGGATTAAACACTGGTTGGCAGGCAGAAAACAAAGGGTTGGGGTGAAGGGACAATACTCGGACTGGCGGAGGGTCACGAGCGGTGTTCCACAGGGGTCAGTGCTCGGACCGCTGCTGTTCAATGTGTTTATAAATGACCTGGAAACGGGGACGAAGTGTGAAGTTATAAAATTTGCAGATGACACCAAACTCTGCAGCAGGGTTAGGACCGCGGAGGAATGCGAAGACCTACAAAGGGACCTAAACAAACTGGAAGAGTGGGCAAACAAATGGCAAATGCGATTTAATACAGAGAAATGCAAGGTCATGCATATAGGGAAAAAGAACCCGATGTTCAGCTACAAAATGGGGGGATCGGTGCTAGGGGAAAGCAACCTTGAAAAGGACTTGGGTGTGCTAGTGGATACAACGGCACAATGTGCAGCAGCCTCAAAGAAAGCAAATAGAATGTTGGGTATTATTAAGAAGGGTATCACAACCAGGACGAAGGAAGTCATCATGCCGCTGTATCGAGCGATGGTGCGCCCGCACCTGGAGTACTGTGTCCAGTATTGGTCGCCGTACCTCAAGAAGGACATGGCGATGCTTGAGAGGGTCCAGAGAAGAGCGTCGAAAATGATAAAAGGCATGGAAAACCTTTCATATGCAGACAGGTTAGAAAGGCTGGGGCTCTTCTCCCTGGAAAAGCAGAGACTCAGAGGAGACATGATAGTGACTTTCAAGATCATGAGAGGTATCGAGAAGGTAGACAGAGATAGATTCTTCAGACTAATGGGGACCACAAGTACAAGGGGGCACTCGGAGAAGCTGAAAGGGGACAGGTTTAGAACCAATGCTAGGAAGTTCTTTTTCACTCAGAGGTTGGTGGACACCTGCAACGCGCTGCCGGAGGTTGTGATAGGACAGAGTACACTACAGGGTTTTAAAGAAGGATTAGATAAATTCCTGAAAGATAGGGGGATTGAGCGATACAGATAGAGGTAGAGATGGGATATAGAGAGAGTATAGATAGAGACCAAGGGGATTTAAGGGTTCAGACAATGATCACCGTACAGGTCATGGGCCTGGTGGGCCACAGCGGGTGCGGACTGCTGGGCGCGATGGACCTCTGGTCTGACTCAGCGGAGGCAACTTCTTATGTTCTTATGTATTCTGAAAAGCACAGATTTCTCCAAACCTCAACAGCTAAAATTTATCACCTCCTGGTTATAAGCCATGGGCTAACAAGGAGGAGGAGGAGGAGATTTTTGCTCAGCGAGAATACCTGGTAAGAATACCTATGACCAGAGTAAAGAGACATCTATTTTATTTTTCCTGGAAATGGCCTTTTCAAACCAAAGCAAGCTGAATAAAAACTGCCTCATATGCCTGCATTTGGATTCCACATGCACTAGACAAACATCCCTTGGAGGCAATCTTTGTTTTCTCTGCCATAGCATTCATTCAGCCACGAGGACATTGACATTAACTCTGACAGTTCACATAAGGACAGGGACCCAAAGTCAACTAAATAGTTCTTCTTGGAATGCTCTCAGATAAGAGCAGGTGCAAATCATCTCCATAAGATTAAACAGTGCCTCCCAATGTTATATGTCAACAGAGCAAAAGCAATCAACAAAGGCCTTAGTTGGCCAATGTCTTCTACCTTACAGTCTCTATGGTGTCAAGTACTGAAATAGGGAAGAAAAGCTGGTATAAGCTTATGTTTGAATTACTGTTTTAACCTGTCTTAAATACCATATATACTCAAATATAAACAGAGGTGATAGGCTCCGGAGTAATCTAGAAAATACTTTTTTACAGAATGGGTGGTAGATGCGTGGAACAGTTTCCCGAAAGAGGTGGTGGAAACAGAGACAGTGTCTGAATTCAAGAAAGCGTGGGATGTGGTATCTCTTAGAGTGAGAAAGAAATAATGTTTACTGCGGATGGGCCATTTGGCCTTTATCTGCCATCATTTTTCTATGAGATTTTGGGGTCAGAAAAATGGCCCAAAAATGGGGGTCTCGGTTTATAGACACACCACCTGACCACTTGGTACAACTGTCCTCTTCCTGCTGAACTACAGGGGTGTCCTCCCCTCCGAGCTGCTATCCACAATACACACACTGTTTCTTGAGCCACTATCCACATACATGCCCCCACCCCCTAATCACTGATCCTCATATACCTGTTGGTGTCACCACTGCCGATTCACTGACCTCCATGCATCCCACAGAACCGCTGACCTCCATTCACTCGTGGATTGTGCTGTCGCCGATCCACTGTATGTTGAACCAGGCAGGGCCTTGAGCATATATGTATGCTCAAGGCATGCTGGCTCGTGCCTTCTCTGAGAATCTCGCAGGGGACGGGAGCCAACAGACCTTCAGCATGCATAGATGCTCAAGGCTCCACTCGATTCAACATACAGTGGATAGGCTGCGGCAGAACCTACAGTTGTAAGGTCAGTGAATCTGCAGCAGCAGCACCAACAGGTATTTGGAGGTCAGTGACTCAGGGGGTGGGAGCATGTATTGTACATAGTGGCTCCAATGTGTGTATTATGGATAGCGGCGCCCCCCCCCCCAATAGGCAGGATAGTGACCAGTGGCGGGGGAGGGGGGTTTTCACCCCGCGTGCTCCAACAACTGACACCGATATCAATAACCTCTTCTGGGCAACAGCAGCAGAAGTGCTCCCAATTCACTGCTCTTGGCATCAGGCCTTCCTCTGTGCCGGGTCCTGCCCTTGCAGAAACAGGAAGTAGATGGGAAGCGGAAGAGAGGAAGACCCAATGCCAAGAGCAGCAAATTGTGAAGGCTGTGCTACAGACTGGAGGGTGACAAAGAGAGAAAGGGGAGAAAGGAGGGAAAGGAAAAAGAGGAGATAACCAAAGCATGAAGGGAGAGGGAGAGATGAAAGGGAAGGAGAGGAGAGAGATGCCAGAGCAATGTTGGGGGGGGGGGGGGGAGAAGGCTGAGATGCCATACAATCAGGAAGGGAGAGAGGGCAAGAAAGGAGATGCCAAAGCATGGACGAA
This sequence comes from Geotrypetes seraphini, assembly GCF_902459505.1. Classification (NCBI taxonomy): domain Eukaryota; kingdom Metazoa; phylum Chordata; class Amphibia; order Gymnophiona; family Dermophiidae; genus Geotrypetes; species Geotrypetes seraphini. The sequence goes on from NC_047101.1 coordinate 47,627,308, forward strand.
GAGAGATGGACGAAGAATAATAATAATAATAACAACAGTTTATATATCGCAGTACCGTGAAATTCTATGCAGTTTACAAAAGATTAAAAGAAGGTACAAATTGACAGAACTTAAAAGAGGTGAAAGAAAGTGGGTAATAGGTCAAGAGAACCGTATTGAGGGGAAAGAGATGTACGGGTCAGCTGTCCAGATGTTTAAGGAACAGATATGTTTTTAGACGCTTCCTGAATTCCTCATAGGTAGTGGGCGAAAGCAATTGTTTTAGATCTTTACCCCATAATGCTGCCTGATGTGAGAGAAGGTGTTCATGATGTTTTTTCAGTTTACATCCTCTAACTGGGGGGGAAACGAAGTTCGAGTGTGAGCTTCTCTTGTGTCTGTTGGCTGAAAAGGAGAAAAGGTCGGTTATGTATTTAGGGGCTAGTCCGTATAGTACTTTAAAGCAGAGGCAAGCGAACTTAAACTTTACACGTGCTTCCATCGGTAGCCAGTGCAACTGCCGGTAGTAAGGTGTCACGTGATCAAATTTCTTTAGCCCGAAGATTAGTCTGACCGCTGCATTTTGCAATAGTTGTAAACGTCGCATATTCTTTTGGGAAATTGCTAAATAGGCAATGTTACAGTAATCAAGTTGACTTAGTACGAGGGATTGCACTAGGATTCTGAATGCTGATGTATCAAAGTATGATTTGATGAATCTAAGTTTCCAGAGAGTGAAAAAACCCTTTCTGATTAAGGAGTCCACCTGGTCTTTCATGGTTAGGCATTGATCCAGTATCTTCATGGTAGACTGAATAAGGTAACTAAGTTTATTGATGCATAATGGTGTTTTGGTGTCAAGCGGGTGTGGCGAAGCAACGAAAAATTTTGTTTTTTCTGAATTAAGTTTGAGCTTGAAGTCAGTCATCTATTGCTCCATCAGATTTCTAGCTTCTGATGCTTTGGGAATAGTTTCCGAGATAGAGTTAGCAAATGGGATGATAATCGTAAAGTCATCTGCGTAACTGAATAATTTTATCCCCAGCAGGGTTAATTGCACACCCAGTGAGGATATGTAGACATTGAAAAGCAATGGGGATAGCGGTGACCCTTGCGGCACACCGGATGGATTGCTCCAGGTATCGGAGAGATCATAATTGAAACATACCTAATAAGTACGGGACATAAGGAAGCCACGAAACCAGTTCAACACCTCATCCCTAATACCAATAGCGTCTAGGCATTGTAACATTTTCCCATGGTCTACTAGATCGAAGGCAGAGCTCATATCAAATTACATGATCAGGGCATTGAGGCCCTTGCTAAACAATAGACGCAGATTACCTAGGATAGCCGCAATTACTGTCTCCGTACTGAATAAAGGTCTAAACCCGGATTGAGTTTCATGTTGAAGAGAGAACTGATTAAGATATTCCATCAATTTGGTGTGCACCAATCCCTCCATGATTTTCACAAAAAATGGAATGGATGCTACTGTCTGTAGTTGGGTTCTAGAGCTGATGATTCCTTACTATTTTTTAGGATTGGGGTTATTATTATGTGACCGTTGTTAGTGAGGAACGTCCCATTTTTTAGGTTATGGGCTAAGTAGTGTAGCAACGAGGAGAGAGATCCCAGGGCATGGGGGAAGGGAAGCAGGTACCAGACAATAGGGTGAGTTAGGGTGGGAAAGAAGGAAGGAAGGAAGGAAAGGAGAAGAGAGAGATACCAGAGATGAGGGAGGGAGTGGAGACAGAGAAAGAGGGTGGACACTGGATGGAATGGAGAGTGAAGAGAAGTTGAGGAAAGCAGAAACCAGAGCTTACAAAAGGTAGAGAAAAGATTTTTTGTTGTTGCTTTAGAACAAAGTAGTATTGTAGCTGTATTTTAAAAAATCATTTATTCATAATTCAACAAAATGAATATTGAACAAAGCAGAGTCTTATCACATATTAAAAATTATAAACAAATTAAATTAAATAATTCCAAGCATCATCACAAAATATAATTTTTAAGACTCTTAAATAGTCCACATTCAGGAGAGACAATTCACATATCAGAAGGAATGATATACATATTAAACAAATATCAATAAGAACTATAGTAGTGGCTCAACCTCATTTATTCATATGGACTAGCATAATGGAATTCACTTGGGTCCCTGCGTTACTACCCCCCCTTTCCTTCTAGAAAAAAATTGTAATTGGGAGGGTTCATTAAAAAAACATAAGAATTTTGATCTAAATAGATCATACATTTACAGGGATACAGTAATTGGAATTTTACCCCCAGTGCTTTCACATTTTCTTTCATCTCCAGGAATATTTTCCTTCTTGTTTGTGTGGATCTTGAAACATCTGGGAATATAGAAATTTTGCTATTCAAAAAGGGAACTTCTTTAAGCCTTAAAAAAAAGGCAGAGAAGTGCTTCTTTATCTTGTTGGAATACGAATGTTACAAGAAGCGTTGTACACATAATAATTTCCTCCTAAGAGTTTTCCAATATATTGGAAAGATCCATTGGACTTAAGGATGCTTCTGGAGGCAGAACAGTAGGATCAGAGGGGGAAGATTTTTTAACTGAAACAGGCAAAAAATATATTTTGTGAAGAGGCAGAAGCCCAGTATTAGGGTATTTGAATATTTCCTTCAAGAATTTATTAAATATTTCTTTAGGAGACATTGTCAATGTTTTAGGAAAATTCAGGAGTCTTAAATTCAGTTGCTTGGTATAATTCTCAAAGTTCTCTACTTTCCTTAATAAAACTAATTTATCCTGCACAATAGAGCTGCAAGTAAATTGTATACCTTGTACCGAATGTTCTAAACAACTGACTTTTTCTCCCTGGGTCTTTAATTCCTCTTCAAAATTTTCTTTGTTTAATGTTTTATTCTGAATAGAGAATGACACGGGGGAAAAATCTGTCCCCGTCACCGCCCCGGCCCACCGTCCCCTTCACCGCCCCGTCACCTTCACTGCCATCCCATTCACCGCCCCGTCACCGTCCCCACAGTATCCATATAAGCCTTAGTACTGCAATATTTAGCATATTCCTTTCTTATAAATCAAAGTTCTGGCTGCTGAACTAGAGAAAGAGATGTTCAGCTGGCAGGGCTTTGATAATAAATTTTTATCAACACAACTAATATACTACTTTATCCTAAAGCAAAAAATAAATAAATAAATAAATATAATTTTTTTTTCTATCTTTGTCGTCTGGTTTCTGCTTTCCACATCTTCTCATTCAATTCCTTCCATCCACTGTGTGTCTTCTCTCTACATCTTCCATTAGCTGTTATTGTGCCTCTCCCTTCACCCCCCCAATTGGTCTAGCACCCATCTTCTTCCCTCCGCTCCTCCATAGTCTGGCATCTGTCTTCTTCCCTTCCAACGTCTTCTCCCCACTCTGTCTTCCACATTTCCCTTCAGGGTCTGTTCTTCTTTACCCTCTTTCAATGTCTGTTCTATTCCTTTCTACCACCACCCTTCCCTCCCTCCTTCACCATCTGTTCCTTTCTACCACCCTTCAGCGTGGCTTATCTATCTACCTCCCTCCCTCCCTCTTATTTTTGTAGCACGTTACAATGTAATTTGTGCAAGCCGCTGGAGCCTGCGAGCTCGGTCCCTGTCCCATCTCCACAAACCATTTCACTTCTGTGTTCCTATTTTCCCCATTTCTAATATCTCCCCTATGTATCTGGCATTCCCCCCCCCCCCTGTGTCCATATACCATCCCCATGGCATGTCCCCTTTATGTCTCTGTCCCTATGCCCCATGCACATAATTTCCCCTCTTCCTGTTACCTTCCTGTGTCCAGATTTCCCCTATCTTCCTCTTCCATACCAGTGTGTCTCTTCTTTTCAACCCCATCTAGCTTCTCTTCCTCTTTCTTCCCCCCCCCTTGCTTCCTGCCTGTCCTCCCCTTTCTTTCCTGCTGTGGGTTTCTTTCTTTCCCTCTTCATCCCCTTGGCCCAGAATCTTTTTCCCTTTCACTCCCTCCTTCCTAGTGTGAGCCAGGAACACGTACGGATCACACGGTCCAGCAGCCCCCATCCGCCCGATCACAGCGTTTAGCCAGCTCCCTCCCTCCACTTTACCTTATATGCCGAGTTTGCTGGCTTTCTTTTTCCCAAGTCGCACGCACGGGTGCGCGAGTTGATCAATCTTCGCCTCTCCTACAACTTCCTGTTTCCGGTTGCATCAGAGGAGAAGATTGATCAACTCGCGCAGCCGCGTGTGCGCGTCTTTTTGAATGCATGTGGCTCAGGAAAAAGAAAGCCGGCAAACAGCATATAAGGTGAGGTGGAGGGAGGGAGCTGGCTAAACGCTGCAATCGGGCGGGTGGGGGCTGCTGGACCGCGCGATCCTTGATGCCTCACTGCAGAGACAAGACCATTCACCGCTCCACGGGGCAGTGAATGGCCTGGTCCCCATCCCCGCAGTGACTACTATTTTTCTTTCCCCGTTTCGGCGGGTTACCCGCGGCTAACCGCAGGTAACAACCACCGGGTCATTCTCTAATTCTGAACAAGTGGAGAGATTCCCAGGCATACCTTGTGGAGGGAATCCTACATGATCCAAACTGAATCCAAGGTAATCTCAGTAGGTCTAATGAGGGGCTGGATAGTTGGAACTTCCCTTCTCTCTGCTGAGATTCCAGTAACCGCCCTTGTTGCTGATTTTCTGGCCGCAGATTCCTGGGAAGCCAGCGAGCCCGATAGCTCTGAGGGCAGTGTTGAGTCCCCTCTCTCTCGGCTGCAAGGGAGGTGCTGGTCCCGCAGGGCTAAGCGAAATCTCGCTTCCTAGTGCCGACACTTCCTTCACGTCCGGCTCTGCAGAAACGCCCCGAGGCGAGGATGAGATACAGCCCGTGATTACTCCCTGCCACATTAAGGTAGGTTCAGGCTGTCAGGCTGAAACAGCCACTCTAATCTAATCAAATCTAGTCTTCGATTTATATACTGGGTCATCTCCGAGTGGAGCTCGTCTCGGTTTACAAGTAATTAAAGACCAGCAAAAAAAGCGAACAAGAGCATGATGAATTAAAGCTCAAACAAGCAGGAAGAGCAGGAAATATTTTCTACGGCAGGAGCAAAACTTACAGCGTCCTTCCACTACGACGCCATCTTGTCTCTCCTATTGTAGCTATATTGACAAACATTTATAAACAGAAAATGAAAATAAGATAATCTATTTATTGGACTAATTTTAATACATTTTTACTAACTTTTGGAGATCAAAATCCCCTTCCTCAGAGGTTTTGCACTAATAAAAATATTTAATGTTAAAAGAATTGTGTTAAAACTTATGGCAAGGATGTCTGGTCTTCGTAGACTGGCTCACAAGGATCACCCAAGTTTCTAATCTCAGTTTATATACAAGTCAACCTTTTTTTGGGAGGGGAAGGGTCACCTCGGTTTATATTTGGATCGGTTTATATTCGAGTATACGGTAGTTCTCAAAACCGCTGGATATTTTTTAATGTATAAATCCTGAGCTCACTTTTGCAAAGTTTGGTTAGTTTGCTTTGTTTTGATTATATGCTCCAACAAAGTAGCTCAAGGCGAGCTACAGAGAAAAATTGTTCAGTACCTTTTAGAAACTGAAGATGGTTAAGCAAAAAGGATGCTGTAAGAGGGTAAAGAAAAAAAAATCTCATGTTCCTCAAAACTTGGTTAGTCCTTCATTCCCATGCACTAAGATGCTTTGAACTGTGCTTTGGATTTTAGCCCCTGACCTCTTGTTCCCTACCTTTTTTTCTACCAAATTTAAGATTGTAAACTTTAACCCTTCCCTACCCCTTCATGTCTGTATTTTACATAACTATATTGTTAATCGATAGTTTCGCTGTATTACTTTCTATATGGATTTTGTACATCGCCTAGCAATTTTAATAGGCGATTCATCAAATGAATAAATAAACTTGAAACTTATTCTGTTCTAGAAGACATATCTAACCATCGGAGCCAAAATATTATAAATGACTCAGGTGTGCCAAACTCAAATTACTCCTCCCTTAAGACACTGAAGAAGCTTGTTCAGTACTGTGTGTGCTCAGCACTCTCGTCTATTTAACCAGTCAACACAGCCACAATAAATATGCCTTAAAGATGTGCATAAAGGGAGCTTTCATGGACCCATTAGGAAAATACTTGAAACCTGACCAGTTAGGTATGCCACCAGCCTGGTAGTGTAAATTACTACCCTATGGTAAAAACTTTTGTGCAGTATGAAACAAGGACGCAAATTTTCTCAGTGCTACTAATGGTATATAGAGAAACACTGCATTTTAGTTGTGTTTTTAAAAACACATTTTATGATTTATTTTGGGCAAATTGTACAATATTTTATGTTTTACTGTAAGCTACTTGGGGGGAAGTTATCGACATGGGCTACAATTAAGAATTATTTTCTGTTAATCCAGGCTATAAGTAACTAGGTCTCACTGCATATAATGGGACCTGTATGACAATGATATAGGTTGTGGTAAAAACAAAACCAAAAACACCCCATCTTAACTGCAGCCCACACTGATAACTCTCTCCTTAAGTAATTTAGATTTGCAGCACAGAAATGATTTTAAATGACCACTCTTGCACAGAAGAGAGGCGCCAAAGTAAACAGAAAAACCCTCAAACGCTTGGCTTGGAAGCATAAGGAAAGGGAGTAGGTCTGGCATGAAGGGAGTGGCTGACTCACACTCCGTGTTCAACCACTGCATGTCCCAACAGCTGTGTCCTTTCAGTGGCACACATCAGTGTTAGCTATGTAACCTAAATACCAGGATTAAATCATAAAGAGAAAGGAATCACACTTTTATTAATTAAGTACAAACACAATATTTCTTTAATAATTATTTGTAGAGAAGAGATGCTCAAAAGACAGGTACAAAAGAACCACCAGAAAGGCAAAACAGGTTAAATTTTAAAACGCAGTGTCTTGAGTCAGGAGTATCAAGAAGCTCTTTAGCAGAACATTTCTCTTGTTCTGCGTGAAGAATGGCAGATCTGACGCTTTTGACCTCAATTCTTTACAATTCCAAAACAGAGACATTTCTTCTTACGATGCAGAATGATACCGGAGTAGTTCAGGATATTTCCCTGTTCCTTAAGGGTTTACAACAGAAGTCTCCACCTTAGGAGAAGGAGGGTTAAGTGACTTGCTCAAGGTCACAAGAAGCCACAGAGGGACTTAAACTAGGCTCTCTTCAATACTTTGTCAAATGCCTTTTGAAAACCCAAATACAGTAAAACCTTGGATTGCAAGTAACTTGGTATGCAAGTGTTTTGCAAGACAAACAAAACATTTTATTAAATTTTAACTTGATAAACAAGCAATGTCTTGCAATACAAGTACATATAGTATACATGCTTCACATCATTACAACTGAGCTGATGGTTCCTCTCTCTCTGACGCTGTGTAGTGACTGTTCTAAACGAGCGAGGTCTTGCAATACAAGTACATACAGTATTTTGTATTAAAATTTTTGGGTTAAGAAACGAATAGTCCGAGTTTCCATTATTTCCTACGGGGAAATGTGCTTTGATATACAAGCGCTTTGGATTACGAGCATGCTTCTAGAATAAATTATGCTTGCAAACCAAGGTACCAATGTACACAATATCTTTATAAACTGTTTCTGATAAGACACATCAATGGGTTTCTCCAGACTTCTGCCACTTATGGCCATGTTTCCCAGTACTCAGGTTGCAGCTAAGCAGCCTCAATAGCTCAGCCACAAGTCTTCCAATCATCAACTCTTGAAGTCGAAGATTCAATTTTTAAAAAACCCTTAGACCAAGGGGACAGTTCTGTAGCCGGTTACCTCCATTTAGATGCCTTAAGGGTGGGTTTAGGTTCCATGGTAGGATACTGGTCAGTTTGGGCACACTTAACATTTCGGCAGTTGTACTTACGCCAGTCACAGAGCTTGCACAAATGCAGGCATCTAGATGCAGAAGGGATGTGCGCATCATACTGTAAATTAGGGCTGCCTACAACCCACCCATGGGTGTATCCATTTACAAATACGTTCCATGGAAGACAGTCACATATTTAGAAAACAGCATTTAGGCAGCTCACAAGTCAAGCAGCCTCACCTAGACAATGGTTTAGTCTTTTTTTTTTTTTTTTTTGTCTATTGATCTTTTTTCTTTGCAAAGAAATAATTTTTTTTTTTTTAAATTATATAGATCATCAAAAGATTATAAATATATATATGTGCATATAGGGTTACCAGATGTCCGGGATTCCTGGACAGACTTTCCAAAACCCGGCAGTTTGTCCAGGTTTTGTAAAGCCCCAATGAGCTCCGGCCGCATCTGAAGGGCCTCTGAGCAGGCGTGGATGATGTCTAAACTAAACTAAACTAAACCTTAGGTTTGTATACCGCACCATCTCCGCAAGCGCAGAGCTCGGCACGGTTTACAGAGGTTGAGAGGAAAGGAACTACAAAGATGGATATAGGAGAAGGACTGAGAAGATTGAGAGGGACAGGGTACTAGAGAACGGGGGGTGATTAGATTTTTTGAAAAGAGCCAAGTTTTCAGGTGTTTACGGAAGGATTGGAAGGAGCTAGCATTTCTGAGCGGGGATGAGAGGTTGTTCCAGAGTTCTGTGGTTCTAAAGGGGAGGGATGTTCCAAGTTTTCCTGCGCGGGATATACCTTTTGTAGATGGGAAAGATAGTTTCAGTTTTGGGGAGGATCTAGAGGAGAGTGGGTTAGAGGAATTCCAAAGGAGTGGGATAACGGGGGGAAGAATGCCATGTAGAATCTTGAAGGCTAAGCAGGCACATTTATAGAGGACTCTGGAGTATACTGGGAGCCAGTGAAGCTTGGAGAGGAGTGGGGAGACGTGATCAAACTTGCCTTTTGCAAAAATAAGCTTGGCCGCAGCGTTCTGAATTAGCTGAAGTCTGTGGAGGTTTTTCTTAGTTAGGCTTATATAGATGGAGTTGCAGTAGTCCAGTCTAGAGAGGATGGTGGATTGAACGAGGATGGCGAAATGAGAATGATGAAAGCAGGATCTTACTTTCCTCAACATATGGAGGCTAAAGAAGCATTTTTTTACCAGGGAGTTGAGGTGATCATTGAAGGAGAGAGAGGAGTCTAAGATGATGCCTAGGACTTTGCTTGAAAACTCAAGCTGGAGAGTGGGGCCGGAAGGTAGTGGGATGGAGGTGGGTAAATGATCTGAAATAAGGCCAAGCCAAAGTAGTTTTGTTTTGGACTCATTTAGTTTCATTAGTACAGATTGGGCCCAGGATTGGAGGTTCGTAATACATGAGGATATGTTTTCAGTGAGGTTAGAGAGGTTCGAGTCGGTCTCGAGGAGGATGAGGATGTCGTCGGCATAGGAGTAGAGAGTTTCTAGGGGGGATAGATGAAGGAGTTTCAGAGAGGACATGTAGATGTTGAAAAGGATAGGGGAGAGGGGTGAGCCTTGCGGGACTCCACATTTCAGCTTCCAGGGGGGGGATGAGGTACCGTTTGTGTTAACGGTGTAGGAGCGGAAGCGTAGGAATTTCGAGAACCAATCTAGGACAGTGGAGCTTATGCCTATTTCGGAGAGTTGGAAGATTAGGATGTCGTGGTGAACGACATCGAAGGCTGCGGAGAGGTCGAATTGAAGAAGAACAGCAGATTTGTTGCGAGAATGGAGTTGTTGCACCTTAGAGATTAGTGAGGCCAAGAGAGATTCGGTGCTGAAGTTGGGTCTGAAGCCGAATTGGTGGGGTAGGATAGAGAATCTTTCTAGGTAGGAAGAGAGTTGGGTGGATATGATGGATATGTCACACATATCTGCACATGCTTGAGGCCCTCCAGATGCGGCCTGAGCTCGTCGGGGAAGAAGATGAGGCTTTGAAGGGGTGGGGGTGGGGCTGGGGGGGGACAGAATAGGGCCGGGCTGGAGGTGGAACAAGGTGGGGATGGGGCAGGGTTATGCGTCTGGGTTTGTCATTCAATTTTCTGTATCATTCTCCCAGGAGAGCTCAGAATAGTTTACATGAATTTATTCAGGTACATTTTTCCCTGTCTGTCCCAGTGGGCTCACAATCTATCTAATGTACCTGGGGTAATGTGGGGATTAAGTGACTTACCCAGGGTCACAAGGAGCAGCATGGGTTTGAACCCACAACCCCAGGGTGCTGAAGCTGTAGCTTTAACCACTGTACCAAACACTCACCCCACAGGAGAGCTTCTTATCCATTTGGCAGAATGAAAAAAAACTAACAAATGGAGGAGACCATTATGTAAAAAAAAAAAATGGCCTCTCATGCTCTAACCTGGTACCACATGATGACATCACCCACTCATGTCTTATTCAGTAATGCTCAGAGATTAGGAAGATCGCCCCCCAAAACTTCTTGTGTTGTACAAGAAATGAATTTTTTAATTTTGTTAGAAAGCAAATCAACAACAATGTAGACAGCGGCACTGCGGGTGCAGGGCCCTGTTCAAGTCAAAAGAAAAACAGCACACTCCAGGGGTCAGGAGACGCAATGAACATGCTGTTCAGTGGAATAAGTGTCATCTATTGAGTAATAAGGATTTAGGACTAAATTCTATAAATCCAGCCCAAATTTAGTGCTAATTTCTATCAGTGCCCGAACACTATTCTATAAACAATGCTCAGAGTTGGGTACTGTTTACAGAATAGTGTTTGTGCCTTAATTATATGAGGATCTCCCTTAGTCTATAAAACGGAGCAAACATTTCAGGAACATCCCCGATATACCATGTTGCTGTGGCCACACCCCCTTTTCAAATACATGTGTAACTTTTACATGCAGATCCAGGTGCCTAAAAATGTGCATATAAATTTTAATCAATGCCAATTCATACTAATATTTTATTATTAGTACCAATTATCAGCACTAATTGACTCGTTAATCAATTATATCGTATGTGCAAATTAGGCACAAATCTGAATTTGTGTGAGCAATTTTGAGTGCTATATTGGGTCACGCATAAAAACATAAGTCATGGGTCAGACCTGAGGTCCATCGTACCCAGCAATCCGCTCACGTGGCGGCCCAACAGGACCTGTGCAGTAATCCTCTATCTGTATCCCTCTATCCCCTTTTCCACCAGGAAATTGTCCAATCCTTTCTTGAACCCCAATACCATACTCTGCCCTATTACGCTCTCTGGAAGCGCATTCCAGGTGTCCACCACACGTTGGGTAAAGAAGAACTTCCTAGCATTCATTTTGAATCTGTCCCCTTTCAACTTTTCTGAATGCCCTCTTGTTCTTTTATTATTCGAAAGTTTGAAGAGTCTGTCCCTATCTACTCTCTCTATGCCCTTCATGATCTTGTAAGTCTCTATCATATCCCCTCTAAGCCTCCTCTTCTCAAGTGGTCTAAAATAAAAAAATAAAAAAATGCTACCCACCATATGTCTCAGATTTTGTTCAAAATTTGTATACATTAAAAAAAAGTTTCTCAAAATATCAGACTCTTAGTTGCAATAGTAACTGAGCTAGACCCCCTTGTAGCATCGCACACAGAATTAATGAAATGCCATTTTTAGCTTTTCATAAATCTGATAAAATTTGATTTAAAAAATACTAAATTTTTGGCAATCCAGCACAACTTTTTATGCTAGTTTCAGTGAAACTAGTATGAGCATCATGGATGCAAAAGCCCACTTCAAAATTTTGCTCAAAATGTGCCTTAAAACGTCACAGTTTTTCATGACAGATTTTGACCAGTTTATCAGTTGCTATAGATCAAGAGCAAAAATAGATATAATCTTCAGATTTTTATCATAAATTATTCTTGCACTGGACACTACACTGCATCAGAACATTCCTTCAAATTCTGCACCATTGACACAAGAACTGAAATTTGTCAATTTACACAGTCAATTATAAAAAAAGAGTCTGCCTGTATCTTTTTCTAACAAGTACCATCTAAAAGAGGAAATATTACTCTACAAGATTTATATATATTTTGCAAAGCAACCCTTATTTAAATATAAATTTGCTTAAAAGTGTGGCATATATTGTGTGGACGGCTCATGATACACAGATATCACAAGGCTAGAAAATGTGTATGAAATAGGTGTTGCGTTGGTCCCCATTGCCAAAGGGGCCACACTCAATAGCTATGCAACAATAGCCATGGGATTTGCCACAGGTTCACAATTCTGATTGAGAGTCTCTTTAAGGATCCCAAGCCTGCATTATCTGGACTACCTGAACTTTTGTAAAGCTTCATTAATCTGCAGATTAATTTCAGGAAAACTATACTGCCGACCAGATGATGTCACTGATGGAGCTAGAGTAACTGCAATGATATGCTGCTGTGGAAACCAGCAAGTATCACTTATTGAAGGCCAGTAAAAGGAATTTGCTGGGCCACGTGGATGCATAAAGCTTATTAAACATCTCTCTGTTCAGTGGAGGTTTCACATATGTTTCAAATCCAGCACTCTTTCTCATAAATACAAGCAATATATTGCCCTGGCTGAAGGTCTTCTACTAGAATTCTTTTTTCATCATTGTCACTAATCTTGGCTAAAAATGATGTTGCTTCATTTGAAACCCCGCTGACCTGAACTGTCATTTCATTGATTGGCAAAAAATGATGATTTTCTCTTGTTCCTGCTAGAGTGCGGCCATGCTGGAATCTTTCCTCTTGCAATGTTCTTTCTTGTTCAATTTGTTCTTTGCTGATGAAAGAAAATTTAACTCAATGAATACTTTCATTGCAAAAGTCAAAAAGATCTTTAGGTGTGAGAATCTGCCATTCAAGTGGATGCTTGCTCTACCTGCTAAGCTTTGTTGTACCTCCAATGCCATCGCATGGTGTCTTACCACGACTTGAAGTAAAAAAAATTCCATTTGGCAGTCATTCCAAAATCTCTTATGATGGCACAAATTAAGAAAATTCTTGAAAATGTTTGAATTGAGCACTAGAGCCAACACTAAAGTAGTAGCATTCCTAAATTTGAGGTGAATTTGTACATTTATGACAGTGGCATTGTAAAACCAAAAGGCATGTATCTTATAGAGCATAATGTTTTCTTCCAAACAGTGTTGCTTTTAGGAAGATATAGGTAGACTTTTTTTTATAATTGACCCAGAAAATTAATGAATTTCAGCCCCTGTGTCAAAGATGTCAAATTTGAAGGAATGTTATGATGCAGTTATTCATGCAGAATTACTTTGAGAGTGTAGTGTCCAATGTAAGGATAATCTATGATAAAAATCTGAAGTCTGTATTTACTCTTGCTCTGTTGCTGATAAACTGGTCAAAATCTGTGGAAACAAATTGACCAATTTTTCGGCACACTTTTGAGCAAGTGTTTGAGGTGGGCTTTTGTATCCATGATGCTCATACTAGCATTGCTGCAACTAGCACAAAACGTTATGCTGAACTACCAAAAAGTACCACTCTTGACCAATTATTCTCAATTTTATAAGCAGCTAAAAATGATACTTTATTCATCATTGTGCATAATGCTGCCAACATCCAGCCAGACAAGTTGATTTAGCTAAAATCTTAGGAAAATTCTCTTAGTACCCTGAATATTCTATGTGCAAATTTTGAACAAAATCTGAAACATAATGGTGGGGTCCATTAGACCACCTGGCATGGAATGACCCATATACAGAATTAAGTTATTAATATATTTCATTCTTTTGGATCAGTGTAGTTCAAGACACTTATTTATTGCTACCCTTGGTTTTAGAAATTGCAGCTATATTATAATTTATGGGGGCCGTGGCTTGGAAGCGCTACTGAATGGTCGGGTGATTGTGAATCTCCTCATATTCAGGCAGTTATTTCAGATATTTTTCAACTTTGGAGTTTATTTTTTCTTTTAAAACGCTGATATATTTGTAGCAGATGATGGCTTGTACTAAACAGACAAAATTAGAGGTTGCTTTTACATCAGGTGGAAAGGGGAAGCGTTTGAAAACTGATCCAACTCCCTCTAAGGTTCCGTTGCCAGATACTGCTGCAGACTCACTGGATATACTAGAAGAGCTAAGGGCTTTGAAATTAATTTTGAAAAGTAACGCAGATCAGCTAACTGCAGTAAGGGAAGAAGGTTCCAACCTGGCAAGGCAAATGGAAGTGGCTAATAACAGAATGGAGCAGCTGGAGACTGAAATTGTTAAAGTAGAGGAGAGTCAAATATAGTGCAGGAAAGATGAAAAAATGTTACAAGAAATGGCAAAGCAGCTAGAGAATTATGAAAATCAGTCACATAGGAATAATGTACGTGTCCTAGGCCTTTCAGAGGGTGTGGAAGGTAAAGCAATGATTTCATTTTTGCAAGATTTAATTCCCAAATTGCTTCCAATATCTTTAAAAGCCCCCTTAGAGATTGAAAGGGTGCATATAATTTCATTTAAAAGATCTAACAGCAATACTGGACCTAGGCCATTGATTTTCACTGTATTAAGATTTCAGCATGCTTTAGAAATTTTGCGTTTGGCAAGGGAGAATAGAAATTTGAAATATAAAGATTCAAAATCACTTTTTGTTCCAGACTTTGCAAAGACAATGGCTAATTTAAGAAAACAGTTTTTGATACTAAGATCAGATTTACAAAAGACTGGGGCAAAATATGGTCTTTTATATCTAGCTATAATGAGAATTACTCATGAAAATCATACAGTTCAATTTGATGATCCAGCAAAGTTAAAGGAGTATATTTCTCAACAAGTGCAGCCTATGTCTTAAAGTTAGTTTGTTTCCTGACTTTGATTGGGGGGGACCTTGTTATTATATTTGTTTTTAATTTATTTTAAACAAAGTTGACTTTTTGAGCAACTAGTAAAGGAAATGGAACTTGGTGCTTACATTTCAACATTCAAACAAGCACGAATCTATTATGATCATATTCAGATTCCGGTTGGTAGGTTGAAAAATGACAGGCTGGTACTGACTGTTGTTAGAAGGAATAACTGACAGCCTTGAATTGGAGGAACAGGAAGTATGAAGGCGGGATCATCAGCACAGGGATCTGAACCGGAAACGTTGGCTGTAGCAGTGGAAGAAGAAGTAAAGTTGTTTCTCTGCATCATCGTAAGTACATAACTGGTAATGTAAGTTTGGCCACTACCACATTTGGTCAGCTGAGATTAACAGCAGATGGCAAGGAGCCCAGCATCAAACTCTCATCGTCCTGGTCCAGGCTCTAGATCTCCTCAATGCTTTTCTGAGCCGGAGGCTTATAATTCACGGAATGCTCGCCATCTTTATTCTCAGCTGCAATCTGTGCAAGCTGCTCGGGAGTTGGTTCATGTTCAGCCATCGTTACTCTCAGTATCTCGCAGTGCCTCTCTCTCAGGAGGCAGGAATGGCGATGGCAGAGCAGAGCTGCCAGAGCGCGTCCCTCCACACTTCAGGGCTATGCATGGCTTTCACTACCAGGGGAAAGCAGTTAAGTAAACAAAGCAGTTACGTAAACAAAACCTTAACTATGCATCCTTTGAATTCAGGGCACATACAATGCATCCCGTGATTAGTTTAACAGAATGGCTTTGTACATTTGTGAGTGGCATGATTGCCAATGTCAATACCTCATTGTTTTACATTACCTACTGGCTCACTGTTGTAGAAAAAACAAAATAGTATGTCAAAGTCCTAAGTCAATATCCCATGAAGAACTCATCAAAGACAAAACCAGCCTTATTCACAAACAAAGGAACTGTTTTGAAGCTATAAAATGCCTCAGCATATGAAGTACCTAGTCTCTTACATGCTATCTGCTTTTGGAACTACATTTTAAACCTTGGATGACATTTGCAATACATGTATATGTGTATTTTAGCATGGAAATTACATTCATGCCTATGGAATATGATTTAGAAAGAATAGTATTCTAACTGAACAAAATAGATTATAAGGCTTCTTTTGTTTGGCTCGTTAATTGAGGGTAAAGTTTGTATTAATTTCTTATTATTCTTTAATTCATCCAATTATTAAAAATTAATTTATCCATTTAAGTTTGGCAGCATATAGGTATGAATGAAATGGTTTTTTTATTAAATTTTTCTTTATAATTAATATATTTATTGATCTGTATTACTATTTCTTAATTTAAGATGATAAAGACTAGATTTTAAGTTGGATTGGAGTATATTAGCTAATATTGCTTAGTATGCAAGTGATTTATTTTGGATTTTATTTTGGATGATGGTATTTTATTGGATAAAAGGTAAAGAATGATATTTATTAATAGTCATACTAATCAATTTGTTATTTGGGGTTTGGGTAATATAAGTAATTCAATTTTGATATATTAATTAATATAATGGGGGTGCATTAAAAAGAGATAATGATAGGAGGAAAGGGGGTTTCTGTGGCTATGTGTAAGGATTGTTATTATTCATAAGAGATAATATTTTAAGTTTTTAAGAATAATAATTTATGTTATAAAATTAACTGTGTAGATTATTTAGACTATACTATCAGTTATTAATTTGTGTTTAATGTGGATTCATGTTGTAATCTGGATGGAATACAAGGTTGAATTTTAGAAAATATATTATGGATTGCCTGAAAAGGGTCTTTTGAATTATTGATTTAAATGGGTGCTTTCAGGCATTCGTATTATGAGGGGGAGGGATTATTTATGGGGTTATAAGGATGTGTATTGTTTATATAATGCTAATAAAGATTAAGTATGTTGGATTATATTTTGAGGTCCCATTTTTGTTAGAATAGAAATGATTCTGAAATTGTTCTCACTAAATGTCAATGGCCTTAATCATCCAGTTAAGAGGAAAAAAAAACCTCATAATTTCTTGAAACAACAAAATGCAGATATATATTACATTCAGGAAATGTATTTAAATGCCTTAGAATCGAGTAAGTTGGAAAAGAGGTGGGCTAAACATTTTTACGCTCGTGAGGTGGGTAAGAAGGTAGGAGTGGCTATTTTAATTAATAAAAAATGTTTAGCTACATTTAAATTCCTTTCTGCTGATCCTTTAGGTAGATGGGTTCAAGTAAACGAGCTTGGGGAAACATACACTGAAGCTCATTAACATATATGCCCCTAATTCAAATCAAATTGAATTTTTCAAGGCTCTGCAACAGTTGATTCTACCACTGGCTGCCTCTGATTTAGTGGTGGCAGGGGACTTCAATGCTGTAATGGATCCATTCCTGGATAAAAAACCTAGTAGGATGTTAAAATCATTAGGATTGGATAATTTGGTTCAATCTTGTGGATTGAAGGATATATGGTGGATTCTTCATTATAATGCTCGGGAGTTTTACTTTTTCTTCCATGTTCATAAATCATTTTCACGTATAGATTATGTATTTGTATCAGACACATTTGTACAACAGATTACAAAAGCCACTATTAATCCAATCATTTTGTCATATCATGGTGGAGTTTGGATTGAATTTAAAGTTGAGGAGCAAGAATATAATAGATGCAAAATTTATTGAGGAATTCCAAATAAAAATGAAGGAATATTTTCAACTTAATGCCTCTGAGGAGATTTCTTTAGAAATACTTTGGGATGCTTTTAAAGCTACCATGAGAGGGCAAATTATCCCATATTCAGCTCATGTCAGAAACAACTTAAGCTAGAATTCTCTAATTTGGAACAAAATATTAAGGACTTAGAGTCACAGTTGGCCTTGAAATGGGAACAAAATACAGGCCCTCTTAAAAGCTAAATACAAATATAATGAGATTTCCTCTAAAATGGCTAGGAAAGAATTGTTTTCTCAGCAGGCTCTGTATTATGGAAACTCAAATAAAGTGGGAACAGTATTAGCTAACTATCTTAAAGCTAAAAAAAGGAAAATAAAAATTGTGGCTATCAAAGATGAGAATGGGGAAACCCACTCTCAAATTGGAAGTATTTTAAAACAGTTTTTGAAATATTATAAAGCTTTATATTCTTCTGAGCTCTATTCAAATAAAGAACTTGATGGATTAGAGTTTCTAAAATTAATTAAGAGACCTAAAATTCTCGAGCATATAAAGGGATCTTTAATTGCCTATTTCACTGAAATAACTAGAAACAGCGTTGAAGTCCCTTAGAGTTGGATCCGCTCCAGGTGGTGATGGGTTCACCGTAGAGTTTTATAAATTATTTCAAATTACCCTCTTATCTTATCTATTTAATTTATATCAGGCTAAATTGACTAGAGGTTGCATTACAGGTACTATGGCAGAATCTTTAACTATAGTTTTGCCAAAGCCAAATAAAGATCCTACGTTGGTTTCAAATTACGGGCCTATTTCTTTGATTAATGTAGATGGCAAACTTTTGGCTAAGTTATTGGCTTTACACTTGGCCAAGGCTCTCCCTTATATCATTGGTATACACCAAACGGGTTTTGTTGCTCAAAGACATTCTTCAAATAACACAAGATTGGCTTTTCACATGTTAAATTTAACAAAAGCCATGGATGATCCGGCCTTTTCTCTATCCTTGGATGCAGAGAAGGCGTTTGATCATATAGAGTGGACCTTCATGTATCAAGCAATGGATTGGTTTGGTATTGGTTCTGGATTTCTACAAATGATTCAAACCTTGTACAGCTCCCCTTCTGCCAGATTATATATAAATAATACTTTTTCAGAATGTTTTCGTCTGGAGAAGGGAGTTAGATAAGGGTGTCCGTTATTTCCTTTGCTTTTTGACATTGTATTGGAACCCTTGTTATTGGCTATTCAACAAGCAGAGAAGATACAGGGCATTCCTTATGCAGGTCGGGAATAGAAAGTCTCTGCTTATGCAGATGATATTTTGCTTCATTTGAGGAATCCTGAAACTAAATTTTCTGGATATAAAATAAATTGGAGTAAAACGGAGGTTCTTCCACTGAATGTACATTGTCCAAAAGGATTGAGTCATTCCCCTTTTTTTGGAAGGAACATGATATAAAATACTTAGATATTTGGATAAAAGTACACTGGATGAAATGATGAAAGTAAATGAAAAATCATTATTGCTGAAGGTTACAGAAATGTGTCTTGGTGGGGGAGAGTTCAAACGGTAAAGATGATTATTTTGCTTGTGGTTTGCTACCAAATGGGTATGTTATCAGGGATTATCAGGGGTCTTTTTACAAGAAATTAAATATAATCTTACTAAATTTATTTGGCTGGGGAAAGCTGTGAGAATTACTTTAGTATCTTTACAAAACCAATTGTGGAGGGAGGGGTAAATTTCCCAAACTTTTATAGGTACCATCAAGCCTATATAATGCATCAAGGTATGTATTGGATCCTCCCCGAGCTCACGGAAAATCTTCCTGATTGGTTATGGTTGGAATGACAGCTCCTGTCTCCACTGAGATTACCGTATTTTCACGCATATACTGCGCACCCGTGTAAAACGCGCACACGGGTATAGCGTGCAGGAAACTTAAATATATGTAAACAAATTTTTATATAGCGCGCACACGCGTATACCGCGCATGCTGCTTGCCGCCCTGACTCTCCTCTCGCCGCCCCGACTCTCCTCTCGCCGCCCTGCCCTCTGCCCCGAGTCTCCTCTGGTCCCGACTCTCCTTTCGCCGCCCTGCCCCGAGTCTCCTCTGGTCCCGACTCTCCTTTCCAGACCTGCCCCGAGTCTCCTCTGGTCCCGACTCTCCTTTCCAGCCCTGCCCCGAGTCTCCTCTCATCCCGACTCTCTTTTCCAGCCCTGCCCCGAGTCTCCTCTGGTCCCAATTCTCCTTTCCAGCCCTGCCCCGAGTCTCCTCTGGTCCAGACTCTCCTTTCCAGCCCTGCCCCGAGTCTCCTCTGGTCCCGACTCTCCTTTCCAGCCCTGCCCTGAGTCTCCTCTCGTCCTCCTTTTGCCGCCCTGTCCTGCTCCCAGCTCTGTAAGCATGCGCGTAGTACAAATTTTTTTTTACAGTTTCCCCCGACGTCCGATTCATCACCCCGAAGGACCACTCGCACCACCCCAGCCTCCCCCCCGCATGGAGAAGCTGCCTACCATTGTTTCCCAATGCCAGTGAGCCCTGCTGCTTCCTCTGCCGGCGGTCCCACCCCTTCTCTGAGCCCTGCGCTGTTTCCTCTGTCGCAGTCCCGCCCATTGTCTGACGTCAGAGAAAGGGCGGGACCGCCGGCAGAGGAAGCAGCGCAGTGCAGGGCTCAGAGAAGGGGCAGGACCGCCGGCAGAGGAAGCAGCAGGGCTCACTGGCATCGGGAAACAACGGTAGGCAGCTTCTCCATGCGGGGGGGGGAGGCTGGGGGTGCGAGTGGTCCTTCAGGGTGGGGGTGCGAGCGGTCCTTCGGGGTGATGAATCGGACGTCGGGGGGGGAATTATGTAAAAAAAAATTTGTACAACGCGTCACGCATATAACGCGCATGGTTATACTCGGTTTGTAAAATCGTGTATAACGCGCGCGTTATATGCGTGAAAATACGGTAAGTCACATTTTGAGTATCAAGTTTCCAAAGTTATATAAGGACAATAGAATTTTGCTGGACACTTATTCCAATTCATAAATCCACCTGTCAGTCCCTTTGGCTGAACTCCAAGATTCAAATAGGCGGGTTTAAGGTCATCTGGAAACATTGGATAAAGGCAGGTATACGCACTCTGAATGATGTAACTTCAGATGGCAAACTGCTTGACTTTTCACGATTGCAACACACATTTGGTCTTGCTAATTCTCAAAATTATAGATAGTTGCAGTTGAAGCAGGCCATTCAGGAAGGGTTCCCTGAGTGAAAAAATCTTAAAAGCTTGTGTTTTGTGTTTTCAAGTGGATTTCCTGGGGCACCAGGCTGCTCAGTGGTATAAATTAATATCTGGATTTTTGAATAAAAAACCAAAGACTGGTCTTCGTGACATTTGGAGCATTGAGATACAGCATCAGATTACCGAGTCTCAATGGCCATGCATTTGGACTTGGAGGATGAAATGTACGGTGTCTGATCTATGAGATAAATATGGTTTTTCTTATTACATAGAGCATTTTGGACCCCAGTTCATTTACAGAAATTACGATAGTTCAAAGTCATCTCGAAGCTGGGACTATGGATCATTTATTATACTATTGTCCCTTGATACTTAAATTTTGGAGATCTATCTGGGATCAAGTGAACAATATACACCTCCCCCTCCCTATTCGCGGTTTCAATGTTCGCGGTTTCAATTATCTGCAGTTTTTTCCCCAGTCCGCCCCCCTGAGAATCGCTTGTTGTCAACGCAAAAAAAACAGCCCTGGGACTTGGAGGGGTGTGGGGCGATCGAGCATGGACCTTACCTAGTGAGCTAGTGGTGACATGGGGCAGGAGCTATCTTCCTACACTCCTGCCCCATGCAGAGCCATGCTGTGAGTTCCCATGGTCTCACGAGACTACAACAGGGAAGGGGGACAGGAGGAAGATTGAGTTGTCTGACCATGGGAGAGGGATGAGATGGTGCACAGGGATGGAGGGGAAGGGGAGCCAGAGGGAGGAGATGCTGTACAGCAATGGGTGCGGCAGGGAAGAGATAAGAAGAAATGCTTCTTATGGATAGATGGGAACAGAGGAGAAGAAAGAGGGAGAAGACGGTACACATGGATAGATGGGAAGGGAAGACATGGAAAAGTAGATAGATTTTGAGAAGAAAGCAGAAAAATGGAAGAAAGTTGAATGTTAAAAATTAATGCTAAAGATGGATGCATGGCAGAAAGTGAAGGAGAGAAAAACAGTAACAGACAGAAGGAAGTGCAGCCAGACACTGGGAAAAGATGGTTTGAAAACCAAACTCACCTTTACAACAAGGGAAATGATTTTATTTCCAATTTAATGATTGAATTGTGTCAGTTTTGAGAATTTACATCTGCTGTCTCTATTTGGCACTGTTCAGGAAGAAATGCATTTGTTTCTATTTCTCTGGGGTTGTACTGCATGCAGAGTATTGCATCTTAGGGTTTCATTTGTATATATTAGTACTTTTAGTTTGTGGTCCCATATTTGCATAGGGTTATCTGTGTTCTCGTAGGAATGAATGTTGAGAAGCATACAGTATGTGTTGTGATGTCATCAGTACCAAAATGGCCCCAGCGAAAAGGTCGCAAAGCAGCCTGTGAGTGTTGCTGGCCTGACGTTCCTCTGCAGCAAGATATTTATGGTTGCGGTCGGCAGGGAGGGAAGAATGGAGGGTCATCGGCGGTTCGGCTGTGCGATGAGTGCGACAGTGGGTGCTCAAGGGTTCTGCTGCACAGGGGGATGAGAGGGAGGGAAGGATGGAAGCTGGGCAAGGGTTCTACTGCACAGGGGGATGGGAGGGAGGGAAGGATGGAAGCTGGGCAAAGGGTTCTGCTGCACAGGGGGATGGGACGGATGGAGGAATAGAAAGATGCTGCAGAGGGAAGGCACAAAGGGATATGTGAGAGGGGAGGAAAGATGTTGCACATGTGGGGGAAAGCAAGAGGAAGAATTGGGGTGAGAGGAAGGGAGAGATGACCAGGTACATGAAAAAAATAAGCCCTACCCGAAAATAAGACCTAGTGCCTTTTTTGGGCCCCAAATGAATATGATACTGTCTTATTTTCAGGGGAAACACGGTATTACAATTAGTACATAAGAACTGCTATCTCCGGATCAGACCCTCGGTCCATCAAGTTCAGCGATCCGCACACGCGGAGGCCCAGCCAGGTGTACACCTGGCGTAATTCTAGTCACCCATATCCCTCTATGCCTCTCGTAAGGAGATGTGCATCTAGTTTGCTTTTGAATCCTAGAACGGTGGATTCCACAACAACTTCCTCCGGGAGAGCATTCCAGGTGTCCACCACCCACTGCGTGAAGCAGAACTTCCTGATATTTGTCCTGGACTTAACCCCCTCAGCTTCAGTCCATGTCCTCTTGTCCGTGTTACATTGTACATTGTAAATCATTTTTTTTCCTGCTCTATTTTATCGATTCCTTTCAGTATTTTGAAAGTCTTGATCATATCCCCTCGCAGTTGTTGCTCGTTTCTGTACCCTCTCCAGCAGTTTTGTGTCCTTTGTTAGGTTGGGAGACCAATGTTGGACACAGTATTCCAAGTGTGGTCTGACCATTGCTCTGTAAAGCAGCATTATAACTTTCTCCGATCTACTCGTGATTCCCTTCTTTATCATGCCTAACATTTTATTCGCTTTCTTTGCCACTGCCAAGCATTGTGCTGATGGTTTCAGGGTCCTATCTATCAGTACACCCAGGTCCTTTTCTTGTTCGCTCTTACCCAGAGCTGCACCTGACATTCTATACTCGTATTCCTTGTTCTTTCTGCCTTAATGCATTACTTTGCACTTTTCCACATTAAACTTCATCTGCCATTTCTCTGCCCATTTCTCTGACACAAGTCACTCTGGAGTTCCTCGCTATCCTTCTGCAATATGATTGCCTGGCATAGCTTTGTGTCATCTGCAAACTTGATAATCTCACTGGATGTTCCTTCTTTTAGGTCATTGATGAAAATATTAAATAAGATGGGCCCCAGTACAGAGCCCTGGGGCACACCGCTAGTCACTTTCTCCCAGTCTGAGAACTTCCCATTTATGCCCACTATCACTTTCTGTTCTCCAGCCATTTGCCTATCCATCTTAGTTTCCTGAGAAGTCTCTCATGTGGAACCTTGCCGAACGCTTTCTGGAAGTCCAAGTATATTATGGGGACAAGGTCTAGGGCGGAGCTTTCGGCCCCCCCAAATAAAAAAGTGTTCCTCTGCCTATGCCTAGAATGACTATTTGAATAAAGTTGGGATTAAGTATGATAACATCTATGAGGTGAAAATAACCAGATGAATCACTGGAATGGTGTCTCAGGGCAAGGAAGGATCTATCCTTCTACTAATTATCTTAATTAAAAAATTCAGCCTGCGACTTAGCCTGTGTTTTAGATTTTGGTCCTTTTTGTGATTGAGTCTGACACCCCTGTTTTAGAGGAAATCATGCCTAGCATTTCCAATACCTTCATGGAGTTTGCATGTATGTTCTTTGCTTAATTAGGCAGAAAGGAAGGGTGAGGCCCAAGCAGGGCAGGATTAACCAATAGGCCAAGTAGGCATGTGCCTAGGGCCCGATGAAGGAGGGCATCAACATTGTTTTTTCTAAACAGTGATG
The DNA here is from genome assembly GCF_902459505.1 of Geotrypetes seraphini. Classification (NCBI taxonomy): domain Eukaryota; kingdom Metazoa; phylum Chordata; class Amphibia; order Gymnophiona; family Dermophiidae; genus Geotrypetes; species Geotrypetes seraphini. The sequence goes on from NC_047101.1 coordinate 47,651,337, forward strand.
GGCCCCTGTAGCATCGATCGGCAACGCGAGCCCCCCCCCCCCGATCGTCAATACATGCCCCATCCCAATCATCAACGCAGCCCTCCCCCATCGACGGAAAGTAAGACAAGCAAACAACGTGGGTAAGAAAGGCAATGGGAACTGTAACTGTGCAAGCGGTGCTGCTTGCCCAAAGCTTCCCTCTAACGCAGCTTCCTGTTTCCGCCTGGTGGGGTGGGGCGGGGCAGGGGGCCCAGTGTACTTGTGTGCCTAGGGGCCCTCGACGAATTAATCCTGCCCTGGGCCCAAGTTCCTTCATTTCAATTATATCATGCAACTTTAATATTTCATACCATAGAAGGCATTTCTGTTGCTGGCATAGGAATCATCAGTGCTAGGATGCCCAGGCTATAGATCTTTTCTTATAGATACATTGTTGCCAAGAAACAAAAATAAGATAAAAGGCAGCAGTGTAAGTGACTGCTTTGTTACATAAACTTTCTATGCGCAAGTTTTTGTTTATATGTACTGCATTCGCACAAGCTTGCACCGAATAGTATATTCTAGTTTCAAGTTTCTTTATTTTTTTTTATATACCTTCTATCAAAACAAATGTCTAAACGGTGTACAATATAATGAGGTTAAAAAAGAGAGATAAAAAGGGGAATAAAGCAATGTCTTATCAAATATTCGATTGAATACACTGGTCAATAAGCATTTTGCTACTGGAGCTCTGTCACCTGTACCTTAACAAGGGCCACATGCTGACTCAAATCTGAAAACGTTTTTCGTCTATCACATCCTGTTTTTAAGGTATGAGTCAGTTTTTGTTTATATCATTTTCGTCAAGAACGCTACCGTGAGGTGTCGGTATTTTACTGTTTCTGTAACACAATATTGCATTTTAGGACAGCTCATCAATTACATATACCAGGGATTTAAAAGTTTATACTAAAAAGTGATTGTACTGCTTTTTCTACCTGTGAATTTATATATATATATATATTTTTTTTTATTATTATTTTTTTTTTTGCCTAAGATATAATTATGAACAGACGAGGTTGTGTTAACCATCCTGATAATTTCTGTTATGTCTGCTGACAATTTAGTGCACAATCAGCACGTAAGAAGTATGTTTGGTTTTGAGAAAAGTGAAGCCAAAATCAAAGAAGGTTGGACCCAAAATCCGTGAACTGATTCTTGATGCATTCAAACAGAAGCTGAACCCAGCTGAATCAGCAGCATAGGAAGAATTCATGCTGGTTGTTCAGAATTTTCTTGGTAATCACAGATCAGAGAATTATGCTGAACTTTTGGAGAACATGCTGATAGCATATCAGCTAATGGGTGCCAGAATGTCACTTAAAATGCACTTCTTACATTCTCACCTCGACTTCTTCCCACCCATGTCAGCGATGAGCATGGGGAAAGATTTCATCAAGATATCAAGGTGGTGGAAAGCAGATATCAGGGAAAGTTTTATCCCAGTATGATAGGAGACTATTGTTGGTTCTTGCAGAGAAAGACAAATGTACAGTACAAGCGTAAAAGCAAGTGTCTCAGACATTTCTGAACATGCTGACATCACTTTTGGGTGAGTTAAGAGAGGCGTAATTATATGTTGTAACATTGTCTCCTTATTGTCATGTTTCTTTTCAGAGTAAACTCCTTAACACAAGTTTAGTGGGACACAGTTCATATTCACAATATTGTGCCGATGTGGCAAACTGTCTAAAATATCAGTAACGTATATCTCAGAAATCTGACGTGCTAGCTGAATTTCTTTTTTTTTTTCAAATTCTTTATTCATTTTCATATCTCATAACAAGTATACAATAATCATTCAATATTCATACAATTCACTTGTATACTTCATATAATATTAAATCTTATATTATCCCCCCTCCCCCCTTCCCTTCCACACATATCAACATTTTATTTGAATCTCACACATTATACCCTCCCAATCCCATATCATATTATTCTTCTATAAAAAAAAAAGTGTCTAATCATTCGAATATTCAATCAATGGCCCCTAAATTTTTTTAAACTTGTTATAATTTCCTTTTTGCATAGCAAGAATTCGTTCCATTTCATAAATATAACATATAGAATTCCACCAAAAAGTATAGTTAAGTCTTGTATAATCTTTCCAATTTCTAGTTATATTCTGAATGGCAACTCCTGTCATAATCATTAATAATTTATTATTATTTGCTGAAATTTGACTCTTTGCTCTCATCATTGTTCCAAACAAAATTGTATCATATGACATAGCAACTGGATTTTCTAGAAAATAATTAATTTGAGACCAAATTGACTTCCAGAAGGCGTTAATACAAGGACAATAAAAAATTAGATGATCCAAAGTCCCTGCTTCTAGATTACAGTACCAACATTTATTAGATCTAGAGCTATCAAACTTTTGTAAACGTACTGGGGTCAAAAGAGCTCTATGCAACAAAAAGAACCAAGTCTGTCTCATAGATGCCGACACTGTACATCTAATTCTCCAAGACCAAATTCGTGGCCATTGAGAAGCAGAAATTTGATGCTTAATCTCAATGCTCCAAATGTCTCTTAGACCCGTTTTTTGTTTTTTATTTGTAAAACCATATATCAATTTATACCACTTAGCGGCTTGGTGACCCAAGAAATCCGCCTGGAAACATAGGATTTCCAAACTATATTGAGTATCAAGATCTTTCCATTCAGGGAACCCCTCCTGAATAGCCTGCTTCAGCTGCAACCATTTAAAACTTTGTGACTTAGTAAAACCATATTTATGTTGCAGCTGTGAAAATCTAAGCAGCTTACCATTTGAAATAACATCATTTAAAGTTCTTATTCCTGCAATGATCCATTGTTTCCAGATAATTTTATGACCGCCTATTTTAATCTTGGAGTTTAGCCAAATGGATTGATTTAATGATTTAAAAATTGGAATAAATGATAATTTAGTAACATATCTCAAAGTCTTCCAAGTATCAATCAAAATTCTATTCCCTTTGTATCTATTAGGCATTGGTATACTCAAAGATGAACCAAATGTATAGGAAACATGAGTCGCCATTCTAAATACAACCAGTCTGGGACATTCTCCATGAGCTCTGGAAGGACCCAATACATACCCTGTCTTAAAATATAGGCTTGATGGTACCTATAAAAATTTGGAAATTTACCCCCCTTCCACAATTTGTTTTTTGTAACTTTACTAAAGCAATTCTAGGTCTTTTCCCCAACCAAACAAATTTTGTAAGAATACCATTTTTATAAAATGACCCCTGAAAAAAAACTGGTATCATACTCATTTGATAACAAACCACAGGCAATATCATCATTTTAATTGTTTGAACTCTCCTCCACCAAGATAAATATAAAGGATTCCATTGCTCACACATTTCCGTTACTTTCTTTAATAAAAGTTTTTCATTTTCCTTTACTGTATCCTCAATATTACTTTTGATATTGATTCCTAAATATTTTAATCCATCTTCTTTCCAAACAAATGTAAATGAATCAAATAATCCTTTGGTACAATGTACATTAAGTGGTAGCACTTCCGATTTGCTCCAATTAATCTTGTACCCAGAAAACTTTCCAAATTTTTCAATCAATTCAAGCAAACATGGAATAGTAGTCTCTGGTTTCCTCAAATAATGCAGAATATCATCCGCATAAGCGGAGAGCTTATATTCCCAACTTGAAAATGGAATTCCTTGTATCTCCTTTGCCTGATTAATAGCTATCAACAAGGGTTCCAGAACAACATCAAAAAGCAAAGGAGACAAAGGACAACCTTGTCTACCCCCCTTTGTAAACTAAATCTATCCGATAAATTATTATTATATATATAGCCTAGCACCAGGGGAGCTATACAATGTCTGAATCATTTGAATAAAACCAGTCCTATACCAAACCATTCTAATGCTTGAACATAAAGACCATTCAACTCATGTCAAAAGGCTTTTTCTGCATCCAAAGAAATTAAGAATGCCGGATCCTGAATATCTTTTGTTAAATTTAAAGTATGAAAAGCCAGTCTGGTATTATTGGAAGAATGTCTTCTTGCAACGAATCCTGTTTGGTGAGTATCAATAATAAAAGGGAGAGCTTTGGCCAATCTTAATGCCAAAACTTTGGCTAAAAGTTTACCACTACATTAATTAATGAAATAGGCCTGTAGTTTGATACCAAAGTATGATCTTTGTTTGGTTTTGGTAAGACAAAATTAATGAATCTGCCATAGTACCTGATATACAACTTTTATTCAGTTGGTAATTGATATAATTTTAACAAATAGGGTAAAGTATTTTGAAATATTTATAGAACTCTACCCGTAATATCCATCAACCACCTGGAGCAGATCTACTCTAAGAGACTTCAATGCTGTTTCTAACTCGTTTAAAGATATAGGTTCTTCTAAACTTCCTTTTATATGTTCAGGTAATTTGAGGTCCCTTAGTGAACTTAAAAATTCCAATCCATCCTTTTCTCTATCTCTGTAAGATTCAGAAGAATACAAGTCTTTATAAAAACTAAAAAATTGTTTTAGAATCTGATCAATTTTATTATGTGATTTTCCATTTTTATCTTTTATTACAATTTTTGTTCTTCTTTTACTTGCTTTAAGATAATTTGCTAGCATCCTACCCGCCTTATTTAAATTTCCATAGTATTGAGTTTGTTGAGAAAATAAATCATTCCTTACAAATTTAGAGGATAACTCATTATATTTAACTTTTGCTTTTAATAATAATTGCAAAGTATTCCACTCCCATCTATTAATTAAATTACTTTCCAATACTTTAATTTCCTTTTCCAAATCAACAAATTGTTTCGTAAACTTTTTCCTAACGTATGCTGAATATGAAATAATATTACCTCTCATGGTTGCTTTAAACGCATCCCATAACACTTCCATATTTATATCATTAGTATCATTAATTTGGAAGAATTCAATCATTTTTATTTTAAAATCTTCAATAAAATTTGAATCTACTACCAAAGAATTATCAAATCTCCAAACCGGCTTAGAATAATCCTTTTCACCATCCTTTAACTCAATCCATACAGCACCATGATCAGATAAGAGAATAGGATCTATAATAGCTCTTATTACATTTTTCACTAAATTATTTGAAACAAAAATATAATCAATTCTTGAAAAAGAATTATGGACCTGTGAACAAAAAGAGAATTCCCGATCATTAAAATGAAGAATACGCCTTATATCTATTAAATCACAAGATTTTACCAAATTATCTAGCCCTAATGATTTCATAACTCTACTTGGATTTTTATCCATAATTGAATCCATTACAGCATTGAAATCTCCAGCCACCACTAAATTAGAAGCAGCCAGTGGCATTAAAATTTGTAGTATGTTCTTAAAAAACTCCATCTGATTCGTATTAGGAGCGTAGATGTTAAATAAGTAAAAGGTATTATTTTCCATGCTCATTTCAATATGCACCCACCTTCCTAATGGATCCATTTCTACCATCTTAAAATCAGCTGTACATTTTTTATTAATTAAAATGGCCACTCCAGCCTTTTTCCCATTTGCTGGAGCAAAAAATACTTTTGAAATCCATCCCCCTTCCAGCTTTCTAGATTCTATTGTGGACAGATGGGTCTCTTGGATGAAATATACATCCGCCTGTTGCTTTTTTAGGAAATTTAACATTTTTTTCCTTTTAATTTGGTGATTCAGGCCATTGACATTTAAAGAGTAGAATTTAGTCTCCATAAAATTCCATAAAACTCAATAAAATTCCAGCATTGACACTCCAGTTTATATAAATGAAATTGATTAGACACCATCCTTCCCATAATATCCATAAAATATAAGAATATGATATAATATCCCCTACTACACAGATATTCTTTCCCCTTACTCTTAAATATCCCCCCTCCCCATATCCCTCCCACCCCTCCTTTCATTATGGATAAACTTGAACCACGCATAGGATATGCAACCACTTCCACCCCCCAGGCATTTATACATTGTCTCCCACATATAAATGTACTTTTTCCCATCTTATATCTTACTACCATGACATATTTTAAATATTAACATAACCATTTATTTCATTATTTTTCCATACTTTTATATAACCCAATTTCCAAAATGGTCAAATACCACCTTTACCTTTTTATCAATTCTCTTTTAAATCTTTTAAGTTCCCCCATATTCAATATTAATAAATGAACATTTCAAAACTTTACATATTTTATAAATCCTCCTTAAGTTCATCTCATATTCCTCCCTCCTCCCACTTTCACAGCATAATATCTATATTTCTTTTAATTTATTTATGAATATGCTTCTTTAAATATATTTATATTAGAGTTCTAAACCATTTCATTCAATTTCATATTCACTACATACATACATAAAATAAGAAATGTAACATTTTCATAAATCCTTAGCATTCCATCCATTCTATTCCAGTCTTACTTTTATATTCCACTCCTATTAATATATTTCTGTCTTCTAAACCTTTTCTTCCTTACATAGTCATTGGTTCAGAGTTATTCAGAAAGTCTTTCAACTTCCCTGGATCCTCAAAATATAGTGATTTACTCCCATAGGAAATCCTCATCTTTGCAGGGAAATATAAACCGTATCTATATCCTTTTTCTTTAAGCTGTGGTCTTAACTGCAGAAACTGCTGCCTCAATGCTGCTGTATTCTTTGCAAAGTCAGGCAAAAATAATAAGTTTGATCCTTTATATGTCAAATTTTTGTCTGCTTTTGCCAACTTCAAAGGCTTGCTGAAACCTTAACAGTTTAAAGATAAGCGGTCTGGGCTTTGATTGACTTTCTGACCGTTGGAAGGGAATTCTGTGGCTCTTTCAATTTCAAGAGGTTGTTTTGAGTTCAGCTGAAAAAGTTTTGGTATTAAAGTCTCCAGAAACTTTATGGGATTATCTCCTTCCAATTTTTCCGCCAGCCCAATTTTTATGTTCTTCCGACGTCCACGATTCTCATAATTTTCCAGTTGTTGTTGCATCTCTGAAATGATTTTTCTTTCAGATTTAAACTGAACCTCTGTTAGTTCCAACTGTTCCATTTTTTTTTCCAGTGTTGTCACTCTCTGGTTTGCCAATTCCAACTGCTTATTTATGTTGACAACCTCTTCCTTTACTTCCTGTATGTAATCTGTGTTCTTTTGTAGCGTCTGCTGTATTTTTTCCAGCACTATCATCACTTCTTTTTTATCTAGTTCTTCCTCATCCGGGAGTGCCGTCTTTGCTGGCGTCACATGATCATGCTTGACACGCTTAGCAGTGCCCACAAAAGCCGTCTCAAGTTTCGTCTGCCTTGAAGTCGCCATCCTCTGATTTTATAGTAAGTTCTTTTGATACAAGAAACTTTATTTTACAGCAAATTCTTCAGAATTAGTGCCTGGGGGAGCAGAGCAATGTGATCACACCTCCATCTTGTGCGTGTTCCAAGCCACGCCCCGTGCTAGCTGAATTTCAATTATAGATCTGAAATCAGCCTCATTAAATTAACTAAGAACACTTCTTAAGTTCTCAATAGCAAAGAAAAACTTTTTTGTTTGTTGACCAGCAATATGAATACCAAATACGAATAATGGATATTGAACTTTAACATAACAAATAACAAAAGGAACAATGCAAAATCAGGGTATTTATTTCAGTATGATTTAGCACAGTAGAACCCCCGGATTATTCGTATTAAAATTTAAATCGCCGACCTAAACTTAGTAGTACTGTGGGGATAATCAAAAGTTTTACAAGACTGCCTGAACAGAACTTATATGTTGTGACTTAGATGAGGTAACACCACGATTCTCTAACTGAGAAGGGGCAGGCCTGCCATTCAACTGGAGGCAGGCATGCCAGCTTGATGGAGGCAGAATCCTTCCGACCAGCCAACTTAAAATATGTACTGTGGGGTCCAGGTGGGCGGATCAGGGAGAATGCCCTTTGGTGAGGGGAAGTTTACCATCAGGAGAGACTAGGCATCCTTTCTGCCGATGATCTTAGGGGGGTTTACCAGCAGGAGGGACTGGGCATCCCTCTTGCCAATGATCTGGGGGGAGGACCGGCAGGAGGGACTAGGCATCCCTCCAGCCGGTGGATGTCTGGGCGAAGTGGTAGCAGGAGGAATTGGGCACTCCTCCTTCTTTGGACATTTGGGGATGGGGGCAGCTTCAGGGGTTCTGGCAGGACGGACTGGGCATCCCTCCTGCTGAGGGATTGGGGGTGGTGGCAGGAGGGACTGGGCATCCCACGTCTGAAAGGTCTTGTTCTGGGCATTTAGGACTTGGACAAATTTTTAGTTAAGAATGCGATATAAACATATAAGTAGTGGCGGTCTGGGCAATTAAATGCCTGGATGTACAGGTAGATGATTTTTTTGGGGAAAAAAAATGGATGTACTTTTTGAGAATGGACCTTGTCCCACTATCGACTTTGGGCGACTAGTGCTCTACGTCCAAATCGGACATGGACGTTAGAGAATGACACGGAGACAAAATTCATCACCGTTCCCATCCCCGCGGATATCCATGGGAAACCATCTTCATGTCATTCTTTAAGGAGAGAGGGAAGAATCAGAGTATGAATGGCCACAACCACTGACCCGCAAGCTTTGCTTTGAAGAATGCTGGTGTAGAAGGACCGAGGCTGAAACAGACACCACAGAATGACAGTCTCTGGTATCCAGAGCAGATATTGTGATGTCATAATGCCTCATTCCACCAGTGCCTAAGAGCCAATCACATCAGTGATGTCACAATGGTTTCCATTATCCTTGGCTCACATAAGAATCAAAGTATGAATGGCCACAACCACTGACCCACAAGCTTTGCTTTGAAGAATGCTGGTGTAGAAGGACTGAGGTTGAAATAGACACTAGAAAATGACATGGGAAAATGACGGTTATCCACGGGGACGGGAACGGTGATGAATTTTGTCACCATGTCATTCTCTAATTCTCTAATTCTAATTCTTCAACCTTTTTACACCCATGGACCGGCAGAAATAAAACAATTATTTTGTGGACCGGCAAACTAATAGGACTAAAATTTTAAAACCCCGTTTACGCTCCATTTCCGCGAGCTCGGTCCCCACAAACCATCTGATCCCATCTGCACAAGCCGCAATTATGATTTTATATTGAACGCATTTTATTAAAGTATAAAAAGAAACAATATTCTGAACAATTGTGATTTTATAAATACAAATATACAGAGCACGGACCAACAAAACCCCTGTCTCCCCTCCCCTTCACATATATCCCCTCTACTATCAAGAAAACTGAACAAGCCAAGTTCATAGAAATATCATGCTAACAGAATACTGCAGTCCCCAGTTATGTCTCTAGCAGGATATATATTTCAAATCTGATATATTCTAATCACAAAAAAGAAATAAAATTATTTGTTTCTACCTTTTGTTGTCTCTGGTTTCTGCTTTCATCTTCTTTTCACTCTCTTCCTTCCAGCATCTGCCCTCTCTGTCTCTTCAATCCAGCATCTGCCCCTTCCATCTACTGTCTGACCTCTCCCCCTTCCATATGGTATTTGTCTTCTTTCTATGCCCCTCTCCCCTTTCCATCCAGCCTATGCCCCTCTCTCCTTTTTACATGATTTACTCCAGCTTCACTGCTCTCTTCATTTTTATCTCTCCTACACCAGATCTAGCATCTTTGTCCCTCTCAATTTCTCTGCTGACCCTCCCTTCCCATCTCATTCCTATCTCTCCCCTTCCCCTCCTCTAATCTCCCTGCAAGCTGTTTCGTTCATTTTTTCTTCTCCCTTCCCTCCTCCCCCTGTCCAGCAGTAACTCTCTTCCTTTTCCTTTCCCTCCTTCCCTCCCAGCAGCATCTCTCCTTCTCCCTCCCTCCAGGTCCAGTAGCATCTGTCCCTTTTCCCCCCCCTTGCCCAGCAGCTTCCCAGACTCCTTTCCCTCCTCCCCTCCCAGCAGCATCTCTCCTTCTCCCTCTCCAGGTCCAGTAGCAGCTGTCCCTTTTTTTTTTCACCATGCCAGCAGCTTTCTCCCCTCCCAGCAACTCTCCTTACTTACCAGCGCTGCGATTCAGTAAGGCAGCCTCGGTTCCTTTGTTGGGTCGCACCGCCTCTGAGGAAAGCGGAAGTTGCATCATCAGAGGCGGCCCGACTCAGCAAAAGCTCCAAGGCTTCCTTCCTGAATCGCTGCACTTGTAAGGAGAGCCGCTGGGAGGGAAGAAAGCACAGTCGGAGGCTCTCCCATTCTATCTCCGGCCCTGCGTTCCTCGATCTTGCCGGTCCTGCGTGGACCGGCAGGAAATTGAAGAAGTTAATCTCGCCGGTCCTGTGCGGACCGGCAGGAATTTTCTGCGGACCGGCGGTTGAAGAACTGTGCTCTAATGGACGTTTCTTTCGATTATGCCCCTCTTTGAATCATGTAAAGTTTACCCTGCTGTCCTTATTATATTTTAATTGTATTGTCAGACCCCCCCCCACACAGATTTTAGATTATTATGGGGTCCTTTTACTAAGGCATGCTAGCCGTTTTAGCACGCGCTAAATGCTAACGCGTTCATACACTATAATGGACGCGTTAGCGTTAAGCACGCCCTACTAAACCACTATGCAAACCACTTAGGATGGTTAAGCGATATATCAAGCTTAAATAAACTTGCAACTTATACACTGATCAGGACGTCCGAGTGCACCCTGAGCTATTGTTTTATAGCCTGTGATAAGCATGTGTTAGTGCTAACCACAGCTCTGTATTTATTTATTTGGTTTTATATACTGTCCCTTCCAAAAGAGCCTAGAAAGAGTTACAAGTTCACATACGTAATAAAGCGTATTTATGCAAAGTGATGGCAAACACTGTCTGACAAAAATGGCGAAAACACAGTTAAAGCATGGTAAAAAAAAAACCAACCATAATATGACAAAACATGTATCCAAACTGTTCAAATGTAAGACTTTATCTCACAATCATGCCGGAATTCATTCTCCAGATTTTAACTAATCTTACTGGTCCTCAGTGGGCCACCACACACTCAAACTGCTCTCATTGTGCTGGGCTTTATGCTCCCACTCATCATCGGATCCAGTGCAATAAATATTTTAATTGTTTTAAATAGTTATAATTTAGCTTATTTAAATAAATATGCACCTTTAAGTAAATATGCATATTTATTTAAATAAGCTAAATTATAACTATTAAAAACAATTAAAATATTTATTGCACTGGATCCGATGACGAGTGGGAGCATAAAGCCCAGCACAATCAGAGCAGCTTGGTTGTGTGGTGGCCCGCTGAGGACCAGTAAGATTAGTTAAAATCTGGAGAATGAAGTACGGCATGATTGTGAGATAAAGTCTTACATTTGATCAGTTTGGATATCGGAGTGTTCTTCATTCAAATTTATCTAACTAATGCCTTTGGTTACATACAAAACATGTATACAAGCATTTACAAGGCTGTGGGAAAGTTTTTATATTTCAGTCAAGATAGATTTGGAAAATGGCCTTCTTATTCAGATTAAAACATTTTCTGATCTACATTTTCAAAAGAATTCTAAGTTATTTATTCCAGAAACTACTGCTGAAATAAGCTTTAATGTATAATTCTGTATAGACATGCTTGTAGTTCACAACTAATTCAGCTGATCCTTCTTATGTCAAGCTGCTTTGAACTCTTGAGGACTAGGTGGTTTGTTATAAAATCTCAGAACAGAATAGAGCGGTTTAGTTCTCTCTCCAGGAGTGACCTGAAGGAGCTCCAGCTGATCCAGAGAGTCACAGAACACTTCACTTTCTAAATCACTGGACACATAAGAACATAAGAATTGCCGCTGCTGGGTCAGACCAGTGGTCCATCGTGCCCAGCAGTCCGCTCATGCGGCGGCCCTCTGGTCAAAGACCAGCACCCTAACTGAGACTAGACCTACCAGCACCCGTTCTTGTTCAGCAGGAACTTGTCTAACTTTGTTTTGAATCCCTGGAGGGTGTTTTCCCCTATGACAAACTCCGGAAGAGCGTTCCAGCTTTCTACCACTCTCTGGGTGAAGAAGAACTTCCTTACGTTTGTACGGAATCTATCCCTTTTCACCTTGCTTACTCTGTTCCTTCTCACAGACCAAAAAAAAAAAAAAATGATGAAATGAAAAATCTAAGAAATCAGATTATCTGAGTCATCCATCACTGAAGAACAGAAATGCATTTCCTTCTGTACTGAGCAAAATATGATGAAATGCAAATTTTCAGTTTGCATTTCATTCTCTAAAAAATGAAAATAATTTGCTCTGCCTTTTTCTGTCTGATCATGTACACTGGCTTTTACAAAGCCGCAGTAGAGTTTTCTACCGTGGGACGGCGAGGTAAATGCTCCAAAATTCCTATGAATGTCGGAGCATTTACTTCACCAGCCCACGATATAAACCTCTACCATGGCTTTGTAAAAGGAGTCCTTATTTCCAATTGGGTTGACCCTGGTATCTCTAACATTACAGATACCAGGTTAGTTTTCTCCCAACTCCTTTTCTAGGACCCATTTCCTGTTTCTTCATCCTCCCTATTTCTTCCATTCTTCCCCCTATCTGATTCTACATACCACTTTGAAGGGGTTTGAAGGGCTTCAGGGAAGCTGCCCTAGGCAGACAGCTAGTCTGCCTAGTGACCCTGCCCACACTGAATTTTATAGTATTGCTGCTAGGCTCAGGACTAGATTACTGAACTGAACAATAATAGATGAGAGTAGAATAGTCAGGACCGGGTGAGATCTGGACTAGAGAATGACACAAGGACAAATTTTTCCCCATCCCCGCAGGAACTCAGGAACTCAGGAACGCAGGAAATTTTTCCCCATCCCCACCCCATCTGTCCCTGCCCCATTCCTGTAAGTTCTGCCTTAACTGCACAAGCCTCGGACACTTATAAGTGTTTGAGGCTTGTGCAGATGATGACGGAGCTTAGGCATTGGTGGAATGAGGCATTATGACATCACAATCTGAGCTCTAGAATGTTGCTACTTATAATTTTAAAGTGTTTGAGGCTTGTGCAGATGATGACGGAGCTTAGGCATTGGTGGAATGAGGCATTATGACATCACAATCTGAGCTCTAGAATGTTGCTACTTATAATTTTAAAGTGTTTGAGGCTTGTGCAGATGAGGACGGAGCTTGCAGGGGTGGGGCAGGGACAAGAAAAGAACTCCTCCTGTTTCCCTTCCCTCAGATGCCTATAGGCATGCAGAGTGCAAATCCTGCCCTGGTACTTGCTATGTCTGTATCGCTGGTTTCACAGAGATTGGCATGTCATGGATTTGAAAAGGTTGGTAAACACTGTACCAAAGTAATTAAATTGCAGACTCTCTCTTCCTTTAATTCCTAGCATTCAATCATTACCTGGAGCATCCACAAAGACGACAATGGGTCCATTTTCTTTGTTCCCGGTTGATTATTTATTAACCAGAAAAAAAAAATTGAATTCCGAAAGTAATTATAGCCTGAACAAATTAAGATGCAGCAACATTATTTAATACTTCAGAAATGTATAAACTGGAGATAATCTAATGGTATATTTCTTCACCTACCTTGCCTGAACTTATTTTATAGTGTGATTATGTTATTTTTTTATGGTTTTATATTGTTATGTGTTTATTTATGATGCTTTTTACAATATTTACCATGTGCTAAAATACAGCTTATATTATCCTGATCACAGAGCAGACAGGAATAGGTGGAATATAAATTTAAATAAACTTCTGAAAAGGCACAGGCTAATCATCATTGCCTAACTGCAATAAATCATATTTATCCATCTATTTCATTGGCCACCATGCTTACGCCAAGAAATAATAAATTAAAGACTTCACAGTACTGTCCTAAACAGCCACAAATATAGGTAAGGCAACTACCAGCCAGACTTAGCGAAAGGTTTTCTATTGCTCTATTTTTGCTGGAAACACCCTCCCCCCCCCCCACACACACACACACTAAGATGTGTCATTATATTCTACCACCATTATGAGTGCTTTCGACTCCTAACTCCTCTCACCTTGGGTTCAAGTTTATTTAAAATTGTTTATACTGCCTAATTAGACTTCTAGGTGGTGTACAATATATATATATATTTTTTAATTCTTTATTGATTTTCAAACTACAAATGTGCAATAAATGAATCACATATATGTACATTATATAATAAGCGTAGCAAACTTTCAAATATTACTGCAATAAAGAATTTCCCCCTCCCTCCCAGCTAATATACAAACAACTAAATCAAAACCTTCATGAAACCATTCATAAAATCCCCAGTCCGGCAAGAGGTAGGATCTTCGGGCACCGGAACCTCCTGTGGGTTGGTGCTGCGTGCCGGTGCCAGAAGGGGGAAAGCCTTTAGTTTGGGTGGGCGGGCAATGCCGGTTCAGGGGGGGATGTGGAAGCGCACTAATGGCCTCAGGGGTGGGGGGTCTTTTGCTGATGTGGTGGGGTGGAGCAACGCTGGTGGCCGGAGGGGGGAGGTGGAACCAATCAAGCAAGTTTCCCTAACTTCCTATGGGGAAACTCACTTTGATATACGAGTAATTTGGTTTACGAGCGTGCTTCTGGAACTAATTAAGCTCGTAAACCAAGGTTCCACTGTACTTAAAAACCCAAGAAAAGGAAATTTTGGATTTCAGTAATCACTGGACTTTAATAGAACTAACACACCAGTGTAATAACCCCCCCCCCCCCAAATACTATAAAAGGCACTTAAAATTGTGCATGCAATTTGAGTAATGAGTCTATTTGAAACAATAATTGGGCACTCTCAGTTATTGATGCTAATTAGCAACAATCAATTACTGTTAATTGGATTTACGTGCGCATCTTGCTAAGTGCTATTCTATAAAAGTGCACATACGTTTTTCAGCATACAACGAAGGGAGGGTCATGGGCAGATCAGGAGCATTCACTAGAGATGCACATAGAATTTGGGGAATTGGCACCTAATTTATGTACCAAAATTTACACCAGGTTTCAGTTGGTATAAATCGTCATGCCTATAAGATGGGTGCAGATTTTAGTGCTACACATTATTCTATAAATGCATTTTTTTGCGCTCAAATTTGGGTGATATTTACTAAATTTAGTCCATAATGCGTATGAGAAGCCTCAGAACAGTAATTCAGCCAGTTCACATCCACCTAGAACAGAGGTCTCAAAGTCCCTCCTTGAGGGCCGAATCCGGTCGGGTTTTCAGGATTTCCCCAATGAATATGCATGAGATCTATGTGCATGCACTGCTTTCAATGCATATTCATTGGGGAAATCCTGAAAACCCGACCAGATTACGGCCCTCAAGGAGGGACTTTGAGATCCCTGACCTAGAAGAACCCTTTAAGGATGACCACTATATACCGTATTTTGTCGCATATAACGCGCGCGTTATACGTGGTTTTTACGTACCGCGCACACCCTTGCGCGTTGTACAAAAATTTTTTTACATAATTCCCCCACGTCTGATTCACACCCCCCCCCCGCAGGACCGCTCGCACCCCCACCCCGAAGGACCGCTCGCACGCACCCGCACCCCCACCCCGAAGGACCGCTCACACGCACTCCCACCCGCACCCACACCCCACCCTGAAGGACCGCTCGCACCCCCACAGCCTCCCGACCCCCCCCCCCCATCATGTAGAAGCTCCTACCGGTGTCCTGCTGCTTCCTCTTGGCGGTCCCGACACGATCAGGGCAAGAGGGAGCTCAAGCCCTCTTGCCCCAGCCAACCGCGGCACCCCCGACATGATCGGGGCAAGAGGGAGCTCAAGCCCTCTTGCCCCCCCGACTCCCCGACACGATCGGGGCAAATGGGAGCCCAAGCCCTCTTTCCCCGCCGACTCCCCAACTCCCCGACAATATCGGGCCAGGAGCGAGCCCAAGTCCTCCTGGCCCTGGCGACCCCCCCCCCCCGCTAGTTGTTCGGGCCAGGAGGGAGCCCAAACCCTCCTGGCCACGGTGACCCCCCTACCCCCACCCCGCACTACATTATGGGCAGGAGGGATCCCAGGCCCTCCTGCCCTCGACGCAAACCCCCCTCCCCCCAACGACCGCCCCCCCCAAGAACCTCCGACCACCCCCCCAGCCGACCCGCGACCCCCCTGGCCGACCCCATGACACCCCCACCCCCCTTCCCCGTACCTTTGTATAGTTGGCCTGACAGACGGGAGCCAAACCCGCCTGTCCGGCAGGCAGCCAACGACGGAATGAGGGCGGATTGGCCCATCCGTCCCAAAGCTCCACCTACTGGTGGGGCCTAAGGCGCCTGGGCCAATCAGAATAGGCCCGGGAGCCTTAGGTCCCACCTGGGGGCGGGGCCTGAGGCACATGGGCTCAACCCGACCATGTGCCCAAGGCCCCGCCCCCAGGAGGGACCTAAGGCTCCCGGGCCTATTCTGATTGGCCCAAGCACCTTAGGCCCCACCAGTAGGCGGAGCTTTGGGACGGATGGGCCAATCCGGCCTCATTCCGTCGTTGGCTGCCTGCCGGACAGGCGGGTTTGGCTCCCGTCTGTCCGGCCAACTATACAAAGGTACGGGGAAGGGGGGTGGGGGTGTCGTGGGGGCGGCCAGGGGGGTCACGGGTCGGCTGGGGGGGCGGTCGGAGGTTCTTGGGGGGGCGGTCGTTGGGGGGAGGGGGGTTTGCGTCGAGGGCAGGAGGGCCTGGGATCCCTCCTGCCCGTAATGTAGTGCGGGGTGGGGGTAGGGGGTCGCCGTGGACAGGAGGGTTTGGGCTCCCTCCTGGCTTGAACAACTAGCGGGGGGGGGGGGGTTCGCAAGAGCCAGGAGGACTTGGGCTCCCTCCTGGCCCGATATTGTCGGGGAGTTGGGGAGTCCGCGGGGCAAGAGGGCTTGGGCTCCCTTTTGCCCCGATCGTGTCGGGGAGTCGGGGGGGCAAGAGGGCTTGAGCTCCCTCTTGCCCCGATCGTGTCGGGGGTGCCGCGGTTGGCTGGGGCAAGAGGGCTTGAGCTCCCTTTTGCCCCGATCGTGTCAGGGGTGCCGCGGTTGGCTGGGGCAAGAGGGCTTGAGCTCCCTCTTGCCCCGATCGTGTCAGGGAGTCGGGACCGCTAAGAGGAAGCAGCAGGACACCGGTAGGAGCTTCTACATGATGGGGGGGTCGGGAGGTTGTGGGGGTGCGAGCGGTCCTTCAGGGTGGGGGTGCGGGTGTGAGTGCGTGCGAGCGGTCCTTCGGGGTGGGGGTGCGGGTGCCTGCGAGCGGTCCTTCGGGGTGGGGGTGCGTGCGGTCCTGGGGGGGGGTGAATCGGACGTCGGGGGGGGCATCAGGCTTTCAGGGTGGGGACAGGACTTCAAGGGGGAGAGGAGAGTTGGGCGGGCGAAAGGAGAGTCGGGGTGGCCAGAGGAGAGTCGGGGCGGGCGAAAGGAGAGTCAGGCGGCGACGGGAGAGTCGGGCAGCATGCGCGGTATACGGGTGTGCGCGGTATATAAAAATTTCTGTACATAAATTTGTGTTTTTTGCGCGCTATACCCGTGTGCGCGTTTTACACGGGTGCGCGTTATCTATGTGAAAATACGGTACATTTTTCATGCGGTATATAAACTGATTATTATTATTATTTCAAAGGAATTCATGATGCATCAACCAAATGTGCTTAGAGAAAATACTGAAAAAACCTTAAACCTATGATACTTTTTCCATAAAATTCTAATTTCTATAACAAATAAAAATTGCCACAAGTGTAGCAGGATTCCATACCACCAACCTCAGTCAATTAAACTCCTGTGGTACGCAGTATACATGTAACAAAAAACCTGTGAAAGAAACAGGCTGAGATACATAAATATGAGACATTTTGGATTTTTTTTTTTTAAACCTCATATTTGGGTCTTAAATAGGTTCTTGTGTCAGAAAAAAAAGTTCTATTCAAATCCAATCTAAAAATTCACTTTTTTTGTGCTGTCTAGAGGTATGTTTAGCTCAAGCATTAGTGCTTATTAAGGAAGGTACATCTGTCTCCTGTACACATATAGATTTGTTTATACTGGTGTGCACATTCCAACATATAGGCCTATATTAAGCAGATATACCATTCAATCATACACAGACATAAGAACATAAGAATTGGGTCAGACCAGTGGTCCATCGTGCCCAGCAGTCCACTCACGCGGCGGCCCCCAGATCAAAGACCAGTGCTCTAAATGAGTCCAGCCTCACCTGCATACGTTCCAGTTTAGCAGGAACTTATCCAACTTTGTCTTGAATCCCTGGAGGGTGTTTTCCCCTATAACAGCCTCTGGAAGAGCGTTCCAGTTTTCTACCACTCTCTGGGTGAAGAAGAACTTCCTTACGTTTGTACGGAATCTATCCCCTTTTAACTTTAGAGAGTGTCCTCTCGTTCTCTCTACCTTGGAGATGGTGAACAACCTGTCTTTATCTACTAAGTCTATTCCCTTCATTATCTTGAATGTTTCGATCATGTCCCCTCTCAGTCTCCTCTTTTCAAGGGAGAAGAGGCCCAGTTTTTCCAATCTCTCACTGTACGGCAACTCCTCCAGCCCCTTAACCATTTTAGTCGCTCTTCTCTGGACCCTTTCGAGTAGTATTGTGTCCTTCTTCATGTATGGCGACCAATGCAGGACGCAGTACTCCAGGTGAGGGCGCGGCATGACACCCTAACTACCCTACTGAAAAACACTTTATTGTGTCTCTATCCACCAATCCTTAAAGAGGCATACCCAAATTGGCAAACAGAGGGAAACTACACCATTGTGTTACACTAAGTGTGTACATTCAACCTTAACAGTTCTCCTATAATAAATACTGTATATTTCAAGTAGATTCATTTGTCATGTACTGTAAATTCATATGGAGCAAGGGACATTCATTTTTTATGCACATGTGTACCACACTGCATGTCTAGCAGAACATTAAAAACAAGCAGGAGACAACATGGGCATTTTCCATAAATCTTCTGCATTTTATGACAAACCTTATGCAGGAAAGGAACAGAATGGTTTCATAACATTATGGCTAAGAGAACAAAGAAACCCCTCAAAACAAAACGGTTTTCTTTCTCACAGTAAAATATGTCAAGTTTTATAGACCAGTCCTTGAATCAGACTCTCATACCCATAACAAATAATTAAAAGGCCATGGAAGTTAAAATTAAAGTCTGGAATGTCCCCAAATAAGTGGAATAAATTTCCTTCCTGAGTTCCCACTGACTGACTGACACAGCTGCTTTTAAAAAGCTGTTAAAAACTTTGGGACCCTTTTACAAAGCTGCAGTAAACACAAATGTGTGCTTACTGCACCTTAAAATGGTGTACCTTGGGGTGCACTAAGGTACCCCAAGGTAATTTTACATGTGCATGCACAAACTGCTTGCTAAAATATAGTTTTGCAGAGAGGGCATGTTTAGGGGTGAAGAGTGGGTTCATCTATGCAAACTGATAAGCATGGCTACATGCTAATTAGGGCAAAACAGAAGAGTCCCTCGTCTTGGGATACAATTATTCATTTTGGCATTATGTTCTATTTATGCATTTATTTATTCATGTTGGTGTCATGTTTTATTAATACATTTGGTTTTATTAATGTGTTTGGCGCTTTAATGTCTATATGTTCTATTAACATATTGGGTTTTATATGTTTCTACTGCCTTTTTGTTTAATATGCATTTTATGTTTTAATTATCCATATATTTTCTATGTACAGTTTTATGTTGTTTGTTGTTTTTTTTTATTGTCTCTATATCATCGTAGGCGACTCCATCATACGACACGTGGACAGCCACACCGCAGGAGGAAGAGAGGACAGAGTCGTCACCTGTCTGCCTGGAGCAAGAGTAAAGGATGTGACCAACAGGATCTCCAGGATCATAGATGGCGCAGGGGGAGTGGACACCGCTGTGCTTATCCACGTGGGAACAAATGATGTGAGCGGGCGGAAGTATGACAGGGAAGAGATGAAGGGCCAGCTCCGCTCACTCGGAAGACAACTGAAGATCAGGGAGGTGAAGGTGGCCTTCTCTGAAATCCTCCCTGTACCAAGAGCAGATGGAAAGAGACAAGGGGAATTGCAAGTGATCAACGCCTGGATGAGACGATGGTGCGAAGACGAGGGCTTCGACTTCGTGCGAAACTGGACGGCGTTCTGGGGAAAAAGCAAGTACTACAGAAGGGATGGACTACACCTCAACAAGGAAGGAGCAAGAGTTTTGGCAGGCAACATGAAGAAAGCAATAGAGAAGGCTTTAAACTGAAGGACAGGGGAAAGCCGACAGTCGACGACCGGTCGATGGTACGGACAACAGGATGCCCTGACGTAGGAACAAAGGACTACTACTCATACACAAGAGAGGTCAACCTCACAGCCAACAAAGGAGAACAAGCAGGAAAGGACAACCCAGACACAGGAGGGGATGACCACACAACAAACATGGAGATAACACAGGAGCAGTAAAGGATACCGTAAAGGAAACTGTAAGGACAACCAAGAGTAGAAAGTCCAAAAAGGTAACACGAAGGGAACTTAAATGCATGTATACAAATGCTAGAAGTCTAGGAAACAAAATGGGAGAACTAGAGACGATAGCAAGACATGAGAACATGGATATCATTGGCATAACAGAAACATGGTGGAATGAAGAAAACAAATGGGACACCGTACTGCAGGGATACAAACTATATAGAAGAGATCGAGTAGGGCAGAAAGGTGGAGGTATTGCCCTATATGTTCAGGAAGGAATAGAATCTGTTGAAGTGGCTACAATGGAAACAAAAGAGAAGCTAGAGTCCCTCTGGGTCAAGATTCCTGGCCAAAACAGCGCAGACACGAAAATTGGCCTTTACTATCGTCCCCCAGGACAGGCGGAGGAAACTGACTCAGAAATGATAGAGGAAATCAAACAAGAAAGCAAACGGGCAATGTAATAATATTGGGAGACTTCAATTTCCCGAGGATAGACTGGAAACTAGGAACCTCCAACTGCGGCAAGGAGGCCCAAGTTCTTGGAGGTGCTAGGGGGATTGCTTCCTGGAACAATTGGTAAAGGAGCCGACAAGAGACAACGCCACCCTGGACTTGGTACTAAATGGCCTCACGGGACCGACAAAAGAAGTAGAAGTTACGGTACCGCTGGGGACGAGTGATCACAATGTGATCAACTATTAAGCTTAGACATTGGAATAGAAAACGTGCCAAAACCTTAACCAAAACCTTTAATTTTAAAAAGGGCAAATACGATCGCATGAGAGCCATGGTGAAACAACGACTCAAGAAAAAGGTGGACAAACTTGAAACGGTAGACCAGGCATGTCCCTACTGAAAAATACTATCACAGAAGCACAAAATCTCCACATTCCAAGGATCTCCAAAGAGGGGAGAACAAAAGGTAAGGGAGAACCGGCATGGCTTACCAGACAGGTGAGGGTAGCCATAAAAGAAAAGAAGGACTCTTTCAAAAAATGGAAACACATGAAAACAATCGAAGCATGGAAAATACATAAAGATGATCAAAAGAAATGTCACAAGGCGGTGAGGGATGCCAAAAAGGACTATGAGGAAAAAATAGCGCAAGAAGCCAAAAACTTCAAACCCTTCTTTAGATACGTGAAAGGGAAAAAACCCGCAAAAGAGGCGGTGGGACCCCTGGACGACCAGGGAAGGAAAGGGTACATCAAGGAAGATAAACAAATTGCTGACAAACTAAATTCCTTCTTTGCGTCCGTCTTTACGGAGGAGGATACCGCTAAAATACCAGAAGCAGTGAAAGTGTTTAGTGGAGTAATAGAAGACAGCCTCACCACAGTTGAAGTGGAGTTGGACCAGATATACTACCAGATTGACAAACTTAAAAGTGACAAATCCCCTGGACCGGATGGAATTCACCCGAGAGTTTTAAAGGAATTGAAGGTTGAAATCGGAGAGCTATTGCAGAAACTTGCCCAATCTGACAATCAGAACTGGGACAGATACCAGAAGACTGGAAGATAGCGAATGTCACGCCAATTTTCAAAAAAGGATCGAGAGGGGAACCGGGCAAACTACAGACCTGTGAGTCTTACGTCTGTCCCTGGAAAGATGGTTGAAGCACTGATCAAGGATAGCATAGTCCGGCACCTAGATACACACGACTTGATGAAACCCAGTCAACATGGGTTCAGGAAAGGAAATCATGTTTGACGATTTTACTTCAATTTTTCGAAACGCGTGAACAAGCAAATTGATAGTGGAATGCCGGTGGACATAATATATTTGGGACTTCCAAAAGCATTCGACAAAGTTTCCACATGAAAGGCTTCTCAGGAAACTACAAAGCCATGGAATAGAGGGAGATATACAAAGGTGGATAGGCAAATGGTTTGGAAAACAGAAAGCAGAGAGTGGGCATAAATGGAAAGTTCTCAGACTGGGAGAAAGTGACTAGTGGTGTGCCCCAGGGCTCCGTGCTTGGGCCGATCCTATTTAATATTTATATCAATGACCTGGAAGACAGAATATCCAGTGAGATCATTAAGTTTGCAGATGACACAAAGCTATGCCGGGCAATCAGATCGCAGGAGGATAGCGAGGAACTCCAGAGCGACTTGTATCAGTTAGAGAAATGGGCAGATCAATGGCAGATGAAGTTCAACGTGGAGAAATGCAAAGTAATGCATTTAGGTAGTAAGAATAAGGAATACGAGTATAGAATGTCAGAGCGCAACTCTGGGTAAGAGCGAACAAGAAAAGGATCCTGGGTGTACTGATAGATAGGACCCTGAAAGCCGTCGGCACAATGCGCGGCAGCGGCAAAGAAAGCAAACAGAATGTTAGGCATGATAAAGAAAGGAATCACGAGTAGATCGGAGAAAGTCATAATACCGCTTTATAGAGCAATGGTCAGACCACACTTGGAATACTGTGTCCAACATTGGTCTCCCAACCTAAAGAAGGATATAAAACTGTTAGAGAGGGTGCAGAGACGAGCAACGAAGTTAATAAGAGGTATGGAGAACTTGGAATATGAGGAACGACTCAAGAAACTAGGACTGTTCTCCCTTGAGAAGAGAAGGCTGCGAGGGGACATGATCGAGACGTTCAAAATGCTGAAAGGCATCGATAAAAATAGAGCAGGAAAATAATTATTTACATTGTCCAACGCGACACGGACAAGAGGACATGGTTTGAAGCTAAGGGGGGACAAGTCCAGGACAAATGTCAGGAAGTTCTGTTTTACGCAGCGAGTGGTAGACGCCTGGAATGCTCTCCCAAAGGAGGTTATCAAGGAATCCACTGTGCTGGGATTCAAAGGCAAATTAGTATGCACATCTCCTTATGAGAGGCATAGAGGGATATGGGTGACTAAAACTA
Organism: Geotrypetes seraphini; assembly: GCF_902459505.1. NCBI lineage: Eukaryota > Metazoa > Chordata > Amphibia > Gymnophiona > Dermophiidae > Geotrypetes > Geotrypetes seraphini. Next base: position 47,674,651 of record NC_047101.1, read on the forward strand.
CATCAGGTGTATACCTGACTGGGCCTCCGCGTGTGCGGATCGCCGGACTTGATGGACCATGGGTCTGATCCGGAGATGGCAGTATCTTATGTTCTTATGTTATATGTTGCAACTCTGCCCATTAGTGTTCCCTGAAGAAGGCATCTTCTATACACTGAAAACTGGGATCTTTGTTGGGACTTACTGTTTCTAATAAAGACTTTATTTGGTTCTAAAGACATCTCCCTTGTCTTTCTTTGCTGTTTCGTTATATGCTAATTAGCCCAGTTTTAGTTTTTAGTCTTTATTGCCTACAAAATAGGTGGCAGAAGGAGCTCATGCACTAATGGTCACACACTACAGGAAAAACTAGTACATGGCCATTAAAAGGGGGGGGGGGAATCAGAATTGTGGGCCATTTTATCTTGAAATAAGAAATGGTCTTAGCACCGGAGAAAGACCCACTATACACTTCTTCCACCGTATCTGCAGTTTCAGCAATCGCGGTTTTGATTATTTGCAGTTTTTAGTTTGCTGGCTCCTCCCCCCCAAATTGCATCAGATTGCATAGAGAAATCGCTGATTCCCAGCACTTTCTTCACCGTGAACAGGCCAGGTCTCCCACCATTTTATTCACGGTTTCACCATATTCACGATGGGTTTTAATAGAAAACAGTGAACAACATATGAAAAAGTTATTCGCAGTTTTTCTGTATTCACGGGTCTGTTAATCCCCTATCACAGCGAATACGGAGGAAGAAGTGTAATCTCTTTTTGCTGCAGCTTTGTAAAAAGAATCCTTGATTTCTCATTCCCCTTTCCATAGTTGGGTTAAGGACATTTTTGGGATGGTTGTGCTTTTGTAAAGCTAGCATGCTTATGTACTAATGAAGTATTTTATGGAGTTTTATGTTTCAAATGTTTTATTGCATGCTTTTTCTTTGACATAATTTTAATTTATGTTTATTTGGTTTGTAGTCTGCCTAGATCTTACAATGAATGGTTTATAAATCCTTTAAAACAAACAACTGACTACATCTTAGAAGTGGGTTCTTTGTGTTTGTAGACATTGATCAGTCCACCACCCTCTATGATATGAACCGTTGCTTGAAACACGGAACAAATTTATTTTTTGTTTTGATAGAATTTAACTCAAAGTATCAAGCTGCATTTATACAGTAAGGAGGGGGATTCATCAAGGTGTATTAACCAATATTCCATGTGCTAATGATTAGCGCGTGCTAAATGCTGAGATGCGCATTATATTCAACGGGTGCTTTAACATTTACGGCCTCTTTTACAAAGCCGTGCTAGCGGCTAGAGATTTAAAGGGCTTCGGGGCTGTTGCCGCGTGGCAGCCGCTAGCGCAGCTTTGTAAAAGAGGCCGTAAATGTTAAGGCACCCGTTGAATATAATGCGCATCTCGACATTTAGCACATGGAATATTGGTTAATACACCTTGATGAATCCGTTAGTGTGAATTTTTTTTACATACTTTCATAAAAGCTTATAGCTCGCCTAGGAAGGGACCTGTTCAAAAGGTGAATTTACAGTTTAAAACATCCATAAAAGTAAAACAAACATCTCTTTCATCAAGTGCAAGCTAAATGTCAAACCACCCATAAGCATAGAATGGCTGGCTCGTCATTTAGCTCACATTGCTTGGCAGTGAGGCTTGATAAAAGGAGGGGGATAATAATAATAATAATTTTATTCTTTTATACCGCCATTACCAGAAGTTCTAGGCAGTTTACACTACGAAGAACTGGACAGTCAGTGAAATACAATCATTCAATAAAAATACAATAATTCAGTAAAATATTAATTACAATCTTAAAAACTCCTAAATTAGGTAATAAATTTATCAAAGAGAGAGGACTTGACTAATTTTCTAATAGAACAGTAAGATGTGGCTTGATGGATACAGTTGCCTAGCCAAGATTGGAGTTTACCTGCTTGACACGCTAAGGGCCTGTCTAAGAAAGTCTTATATCGACAGCCATTTGCTTTGGGATAGGCAAATAAATGAAAACTTCTAATTTCCCTCAATGGCCTACATAACTCAAAATGAGAGGAAAAGGTAAATTGGAGACAATCCCGATATCAACTTAAAGCAGATACAAGAAAATTTGAATAATACTCTTGCTTCTAGTGTTAACCAATGTAGTAAGCAGTAATACAGACTGACATGGTCATTCTTTTTTAAACCAAAGATCAATCAGACTGCCGTATTCTGAATTATCCTCAATCTCCTTAAAAATATTTGGGAGGATCCCATGTAGATGATATTACAATAATCCAAAATGGATAAAATTAATGACTGTACCAATAATCTAAATGATATGTTTTATGGTCCGTAATTTCCACAATTTCCACATGCAACATGAAAAACAAATATACCCCCCCCCCCTCCTTTTACAAATCCACGTTAAGAGCTGCCGCATAGTAACGGCACTGAAGTGCATTCATTCCCCAAAGGCCACCGCAGTAATCAGCTTTCTTGTTTATTGATTTATATCACGCTTTACATAAAGCGGGTTCCAAAATGTATCACATCACATACTATTAACAAATCTAACAAACAAAACATTTCAACCAGTGCCTACAAATATATTAAAGCTTCAATTCCCATATTTCATCTTACATTTTTCAGTAATTTCTTAAAATTACATAAATTTTCCTGCTCCCAGATGTATAGAGGGATGTTAGTCCATGTCTGTGGGCCTCTACATGAAAACACACCTGCCCTCGACACCTGCAAACAAATTTGGAAAAAGAACATATAGCAGTATACTATCCACTGTACACACAAGTATACCATAACCAGCAACTTGTAACGTATCCGGTAATCTAATTTCAGCCAGTATAATTTAATATAAAATTCTGACACATGTTCCCACTTTATAAAAGAGAGCTACAGACAAAAAGATAAACTGCTGCCCAACACAGCTATCAAACCCAGGAGGCATCAGCAAGCAAATGTGCACATTTACTTTCTACAGGTATCTTGCTAATGAAGCTATGGGAAATAAACCAGGATGACTACAAATACTGAATAATAATTTTATTTATTACTTTTATTTTTATTATATCAAGTACATACAATCCCCCTTTTTTCACTTTTGTGAAGAGACAGAATGAATATGCAATTCCCGGGTCCCAGTAAACCTTTCATTCCCGTATTGAATCTTCTAGAATGTTTTATCCACAGACAATCCTACCACATACAAGACCTAAGTACCGTATTTTCACGTAGATAACGCGCACCCGTGTAAAAAGCGCACACGGGTATAGCGCGCGGAAAACACAAATTTATGTACAGAAATTTTTGTATACCGCGCACACCCGTATACCGCGCATGCTGCCCGACTCTCCAGTCGCCCGCCCCCGACTCTCCTCTCCCCCTTGAAGTCCTGTCCCTACCCTGAAAGCCTGATGCCCCCCCCCCCGAATTCCGATTCATCCCCCCCCCCGCAGGACCGCTCGCACCCCCACCCCGAAGGACCGCTCGCACGCACCCCCACCCTGAAGGACCCGCTCGCACCCCCACAGCCTCCCGACCCCCCCCCACCATGTAGAAGCTCCTACCGGTGTCCTGCTGCTTCCCCTCTTGCCCCGCCGACTCCCCGACACGATCGGTCCCTCCTGGGGGCGGGGCCTTGGGCACATGGTCGGGTTGGGCCCATGTGCCTCAGGCCCCGCCCCCAGGTGGGACTTAAGGCTCCCGGGCCTATTCTGATTGGCCCAGGCACCTAAGGCCCCACCAGTAGGCGGAGCTTTTGGGACGGATGGGCAAATCCGGCCTCATTCCGTCGTTGGCTGCCTGCCGGACAGGCGGGTTTGGCTCCCGTCTGTCCGGCCAACTACAGAAAAGTACGAGGGAGGGGGGTGGGGGTGTCGTGGGGGTCGGCCAGGGGGGTCGTGGGTCGGCTGGGGGGGGCAGTCGGAGGTTCTTGGGGGGGAGCGGTTGTTGGGGGGAGGGGGGTTTGTGTCGAGGGCAGGAGGGCCTGGGATCCCTCCTGCCCGTAATGTAGTGCGGGGTGGGGTTAGGGGGGTCGCCGTGGCCAGGAGGGTTTGGGCTCCCTCCTGGCCCGAAAAACTAGCGGGGGGGGGGGGCCAGGGCCAGGAGGACTTGGGCTCCCTCCTGGCCCGATATTGTCGGGGAGTTGGGGAATCGGCGGGGCAAGAGGGCTTGGGCTCCTTTTTGCCCCGATTGTGTCGGGGAGTCGGGGGGGCAAGAGGGCTTGTGCTCCCTCTTGCCCCGATCGTGTCGGGGAGTCGGCGGTCCTTCGGGGTGGGGGTGCAGGTGCGTGCGAGCGGTCCTGCGGGGGGTGAATCGGACGTCGGGGGGGGGAACTATGTAAAAAAAATTTTGTACAACGCGCTCATGCGTATACCGCGCAAGGATATGCACGGTTTGTAAAAACACGTATAACGCGCGCATTATATGCGTGAAAATACGGTATTTATTTATTTGGATTTAGTTCATGCCTTTTCCAAGGTAGCTCATTACATGCTGGTACAGTTATTTTCTTTTCCCAAGTGGTTTAGAATCTAAGAGCTGGAATTATTAATCTGGGTTAGTCCATTACCGCAAGTTCATTTATATTTAAGGACTTTATTCATAAATAGGTCTTTCTGACAATAATGGGGACTTATGTTAAATAATGCACATTAAAAAAGCAATAGCACATTAAAATGATATGCATATCAGTGAATCTGCTCTTAAGTCTGAACCTGAGGCTGTGCAGGGTGAAATGGCTTGCCCATAGTTCAGGGGTGTCAAAGTCCCTCCTCGAGGGCCGCAATCCAGTTGGGTTTTCAGGATTTCCCCAATGAATATGCATGAGATCTATTTGCATGCACTGCTTTCATTGTATACTCATAGATCTCATGCAAATTCATTGGGGAAATCCTGAAAACCCGACTGGATTTGGGCCCTCGAGAAGGGACTTTGACACCCCTGCCATAGTCACAAGGAATACCAGTGTCAAGACATTTGGCTTTACTGGTTCTCAACCCATGGTTCTATCCACTAGACCAGAGTTTCTCAACTTCTTCAAGCCAAGTACCCCCTAAGTCTAACAAATATCAACCGAGTACCCCCTGCCCCTGATCCCATCCCCATAATAATAGTGCTAACTGTAATGCAATTTCTTCCATTCATTTTTCATATATATACAATATGATCTTATTAATACATAATGATAACCAGAAAATTAAAAAAAAAACAAAAAAACACAAAGCACACTGTATGCAGAGAAAACGTTAATTATCATTTATATTCGGGGGGTTTTCAAAGAGGTCAAGGCAGATGACTTTAAAATATGCAGTCACCTCAGTAACAACTATAGAAAAATTGTTTACGAGTATAATTTGTTCCAGAAGCATGCTCGTAAACCAAATTGCTCGTATATCAAAGCAAGTTTTCCCATAGGAAGTAAGGGAAACTCGCTTGATTTGTCCGTCTCCCCCCCCAAGGCCACCGGCGCTGCCCCCCCCCGAGAAACGGCATTACCCCCCCTGCTCGTGTTGCATGCCCCCCCCCCCCCCGCGATCCGGCATCCCCCACTCACCCACCTAAACACAATCCCTTACCCCGATCTGGCACCGGCACCAGCACCAACATGCCGATGCCAGTGCCCGAAGGTCCTCCCTCTTGCTTGGGCTGGGCCTTGAGCATCTGCGCATGCTCAAAGCTTTCTGGTTCTCGCTCTAAACGAGATTCTCTCTGTCCTCCATGAGTCCAACCTTTCTTCCTCTCTCCTCCACTCTTATTGGCAACATGTCTCCCTCTCTCTCTTACTGCAAAGGGAGTGGGGAAAGAGAGAGATTCAGGGTGCATTTCTCCCACCCCCTCTACTGCCACAGCCAACATTTCTCCCTCTCTCATCCCTCGGATCATGTGCAGTATTTTCCAACACTGCCCACCAGCCCCATGCCCATTTCTCCTTCTATCACCCCTCTCCAGCAGCACGCCACATCTCTCCCTCCATCACTATGCCCAACATTCCTCCACCTCACATTCCCTTCAATCTGTCCCTCTGATCCCTCTCCACCACCATATCTAACATTGCTCCCTTTCATCCCTTCTCTTCCCCATGCATCTAAGAACATAAGAACATAAGCAGTGCCTCTGCCGGGTCAGACCATAGGTCCATCCTGCCCAGCAGTCCGCTCCCGCGGCGGCCCAAACAGGTCACGACCTGTCCAAATCACCAGAAGGGGCCCCCATGCCACCTTGGTTTCCTATTGAGTCCTATCTTCCCATCAAAGTCCTAGCCCTCCGGTCTTGCACATGCACGACCTGGTCAGGTTTCTATACTTATTTTCTGGTTAGCTTTCTCAGTATCCCACGATCCATTTATCCCTCAGGAATCCGTCCAGTCTCTGTTTGAATCCTTGTACCGTACTCTGCCCAATCACGTCCTCCGGTAGCGCATTCCAAGTGTCCACGACCCTTTGGGTGAAAAAAACCTTCCTTGCATTCGTTTTGAACCTATCTCCCTTCAGTTTCTCTGAATGCCCCCTCGTACCTGTTGTCCCCTTCAGCCTGAAGAATCTGTCCCTATCCACCCTCTCTATGCCCCTCATGATCTTGAAGGTCTCTAACATATCACCCCTGAGCCTCCTTTTTTCCAGAGAGAAGAGCCCCAGCCTATCCAACCTCTCGGCATATGGGCAGTGTTCCAGCCCTCTTACCAGTTTCGTTGCTCTCCTTTGGACTCTCTCGAGTACCGCCATGTCCTTCTTGAGGTACGGCGACCAATATTGAACGCAATATTCCAGATGCGGACGCACCATCGCTCGATACAGTGGCAAGATGACTTCCCTCGTCCTGGTTGTTATGCCCCTTTTTATGATGCCCAGCATCCTGTTGGCTTTTTTTGAGGCCGCTGCGCACTGTGCAGATGGCTTCAGTGATGCATCCACCAGCACTCCCAAGTCTCTCTCAAGACTGCTTTCTCCCAACAATGCCCCCCCCAATTTGTAGTTGAACAACGGGTTTTTTTTCCCTATATGCATGACCTTGCATTTTTCCACTTTAAAGCGCATTTGCCATTTGTTCGCCCAGTCTTCCAGCTTGTCTAGGTCCCTTTGCAGGTCCTCACACTCCTCCCTGGAGCTAACTCTGCCGCACAGTTTGGTATCGTCTGCAAATTTTATAACCTCGCACTTTGCCTCCTTTTCCAGGTCATTGATAAATATGTTGAAGAGTAACGGCCCCAGCACCGATCCCTGCGGCACACCGCTCGTGACTCCCCGCCAGTCAGAATATTGGCCCTTTACTCCGACCCTCTGCAGTCTACCCGACAACCAGTGCTCTATCCATCGGTGCACATCCCCTCCCACCCCGTGATTCCACAGCTTCCTAAGCAGCCTTTCATGTGGCACCTTGTCGAAAGCCTTTTGAAAATCAAGGTAAATGATGTCTATAGGTTCCCCATTGTCCACCCGACTGCTTATTCCCTCAAAGAAGTACAGAAGGTTCGTTAAGCATGACCTTCCCTTACAGAATCCGTGCTGGCTTGTTCTCAGTAGGCCATTTCTCTCAATGTGCTCTCTACCTCACTCCTCTCTCTCTGCCCAATTTTCCTCTTTCTTCCTTTCCCCATGTGCACCATCTCTTGCCCTCTCACTCGCATACCCGTGCCCAACAATTCTTTCTATTTCCTCCCTCCTATGTCCCAAGTTAGTGCCCCTTCCTCCCTCCCTTTTGTCCCAAGTTCATGCTCCCTCCCTTACTTCTGTGTCCTGAGTTCGTGCCCCCCTTCCTGCCTTTTCCCAAATTTGTACCCCTCCCATGTCCCAATTCACTCCTTCTCTCCTCCTTTTTCCCTTTGTCCCAGATCATGCCCCCTCTCTCCTTATTTGCTAGCTCCAGGGCCGCACTCACTTCCTTCAGGGTCGTCCAGCTGAGCTGCTCCTTCCTGCCTTCAGCAGCACTTGTTGCAAGGACATGAGCAGCAGTTCTTGCACGCTTCACGTGGCTGACCCAAAAGCCTTACCTCAGATGTCAGCCTTAATCGCATATGCCTCGAACACTTTAAAATCATAAGTAGCAAAACATTCTAGAGCTCAGATTGTGATGTCATAATGCCTCATTCCACCAATGCCTAAGCTCTGTCCTCATCTGCACAAGACTGGAACACTTTAAAATCCTAAGTAGCAACATTCTAGAGCTCAGATTGTGATGTCATAATGCCTCATTCCACCAATGCCTAAGTTCTGTCCTCATCTGCACAAGCCTCAAACTCTTTAAAATCATAAGTGTTCGAGGCATATGCGATTAAGGCAGAGTTTACGGGAATGGGGCAGGGACAGGGATAGCGTCAAAATTCACGGGGACGGAATGGGGAAATTAATGATATTGTTTAGACATGTCTATGTTATATGTGGTAATCGCAGGGAAACAAGATTTTATGTATGTGATATGGAAACAACATAGTTATATGCGCCGCCACTATCTTTTCCTTCTACCATGTGTAAAAGAAAAGCAAAAATTACTTCATGGTTTCAGGTACAGGTCCAATGGATCATCACCTTTTGGCTCCTTTACCACGGGTGGAAGAGCAGGTAACTTTAGATATACAGTCAGCTTCCTTCTCCTCTGGGGAACCATCACCACCCCCCTAGCCATTAAGTCTTCTTGGAAGAGTTGCGACATCCTCTAAGACTGAGGATGTAGCCTCTTCTTCACAATTTCTTAATACAATTGGACTTAATGTTTCAGATCAAATTGGAGTGTTGGGAAGAAAAGGTTTGACTCTTATACAAATGGTTATGGAGCCAAACCTTAATGTTCTCCCTAAAGATAAAGTTATCACTTTGACATGCAGCTCCTGATTGGTAAGGCCTGACTTTAGTACAAGACGAGGCGGTTGGAGCATGCGGCAAGTGATTTCCTTCACTCACGGGTGCTCCAGCTGCTCTCTCCTGCCTCTCCCGTTGCCCTCTCCAGTCTCCCCCACGAAAAACCGTATTCGCGGTTTTTCAAGATTCGCGGGGGTTCCTGGAAAGGAACCCCCGCCAATATCGGGGGATGTGACAAACCTGTGGCCAGTTTTGTCCCTGTAAGGGATAAAAGCAGAACACGGTCCCTGGTCAGAAGGGCTGACCAGGTTAAAAGTAAAAGTTTGGTTTTGGCTGACTACCCCTCAGACAGTGAGGTAGAGCAAGAGAGGCAGGAACATAGGTACATCCAGCAGAGAGCACCATCTCAGGACAGGTACCCTAGAAAGCCTGGGAGGACTCTTATTGAGGAGTGGAGTCCTAGGGCTGAAAGGTATGCTCATTACCAGCCTAGGAGAAACTTGAGTTATGTCCCTAGGGATTTCCTGCCTAACACAGCTGCTCTGAGGAGAGAGGGGTGGGGCTTTAACCAACATAAAAACAGAGTATGGAATCTCTGTAAGGGGAGGAAGGAGAGCAGGGATAGCCGGGACGGAGCTGGGGCTAACGAGCTCCGGCAGCGGCAGGAGAGACAGCAGAGCTTGGAGGCAGATGAGGGGCGAAGTCTCTCTCCTCCAGCCTGCAGCAGTGAGGACGTGGAGATGACAGAGGACTACCTCAACTCCACCCCAGAGGCTGCTGAGCAGACAGAGGCTATGGACGTAGCTGAGCCATTGCTGGAAGCTAGCCATTTCCCCACTGACATGGAGGTTAGTTGTTAAGGGGAAGGAAGCAAGGCTGTGATTGTGCTGTCTCCCGTATCCCAAGCCCAGCTGACAGAGATTAGGCGAAAGGCAGGAAAATCTCTCCACTACTCTGTATGACTGCCCGGAGAGCTTTGTTTGCTCAAGGAACTTTTATCTGTAGGGGTGTGAAAACTCCGTGGGAAAAACCCAAGTAAAGTTCACAGCTTATATAATGCCTTACTGTGTTCCGTCGGTCAGGAAACCCAGCTGATTATAACGAGCTGTGAAGCCTGCTCTGCAAGCCTGTCGGTGTCTCAGCTAGGTAAGCTGAAACGCTTAAGAAATTCAGTGCTAGGTTTTGAACCTGTATTACTCTGGCTGTGTTCACAAGGTGTGCAACGTTTGAAAGGTTTATTTTCCTGATAATTTTCATTTGCCTTTTTCCCTGGTCCAGGGTATTGAACTGTATGTGGCATTTATAGCAAGCCATTCTGACAACTGCAAATTATTTTGTATTTTATAATTTTTGCCATGACATACGGGTGGCTGATGGTATTCAGACCCCCGGGTTCAATAAAGCTCAAGAACATTCTTTTGTAACAAGACTTACCTGTGTGGTCTTCTCTGTATAAGTTACTCTCAGTGTGGCCTGGCAGACTAGGCAGGCGCCTAGGTCTGTTCTACCCTGAAAAGCCTTCCTCCAACCTGAGGAGGCCGCGCCGACAGGCCAGAACTCAACACACTTAGTCCCTCTGCTGGTTAGAGTAAGGGATAAGTGTGTCACAGGGAGTATATTGCTTCATGCTAAAATAGGAAAAATGGAGAATTGTATGAGAGCTAAGATTCTTCGTTTCTTAAATTTCCCTATCACACACTACCTATCTCCATTAGAGCCGTTAAGAATGTAGTTGCAGGAGATTTTGCTTGATAATCTCTATTACATTCTATTACCTTCTAGGGTGGTGGGTAGGTGAGGGGGAAATAGATAAATTAGTTTCACCAGACAGTTTGAATTTATCTCAGTTTCTTGAATCATCTAAGGCAGTGTTTTTCAACCGCTGTTCCGCGGCACACTAGTGTGCCACGAGATGTTGCCTGGTGTGCCGTACGGTCAGGGCCGCCATCAGGGCAGTACCACCAGTCTAGGGAGAGGGGCGGTCCGCCCCACGTGGACAGGAGAGAGCTGGACGGGGGACCCGCGGAGTTCAATACATCTCGAGCCGCGAGGCTCGTCTTCTGTTCCTGCCTGCCCGATGTCAGCACTGACGTCGGAGGGAGGGCTTAAGCAAAGCCTGCCCTCCGACGTCAGCGCTGACGTCGGAGAATACTTCCGTTCAGCTATTTGTGTGCGGCAGGGCAGACAGGAAGCAGAAGACAAGCCTCGCGGCTTGAGCTTCGTTTTGCTGAGAAAGTTGCAAAGATGGGCTGGTAGGCAAACACGGAACACAAAAGGGGGAGGGAGTGCGTTTTTGGACACAGAAGGCATGGACTTGGGAGAGAGGAAGGGAGGGAAAGAGATGCTGAGGTGGGGGAGGGAATGCGTTTTTGGACACAGAAGAAATGGACTTGGGAGAGAGGAAGGGAGGGAAAGAGATGCTGAGGTGGGGGAGGGAATGCGTTTTTGGACACAGAAGAAATGGACTTGGGAGAGAGGAAGGGAGGGAAAGAGATGCTGAGGTGGGGAGGGAATGCATTTTTGGACACAGAAGAAATGGACTTGGGAGAGAGGAAGGGAGGGAAAGAGATGCTGAGGTGGGGGAGGGAATGCATTTTTGGACACAGAAGAAATGGACTTGGGAGAGAGGAAGGGAGGGAAAGAGATGCTGAGGTGGGGGAGGGAATGCGTTTTTGGACACAGAAGAAATGGACTTGGGAGAGAGGAAGGGAGGGAAAGAGATGCTGAGGTGGGGGAGGGAATGCGTTTTTGGACACAGAAGAAATGGACTTGGAGAGAGGAAGGGAGGGAAAGAGATGCTGAGGTGGGGGAGGGAATGAGTGTTTGGACACAGAAGGCATGGACTTTGGAGAGAGGAAGGGAGGGAAAGAGATGGTTGTGTACACGGGGAATAGAAGAAAGGAGAATTTTTGGTCATAGGGAGGGAGTGAGGTACAGATAGTGGCATATCAGGGTGGGGGGGGCAGTCTGCCCCACCCCGGGTTTACGTCCCAAGGGGGTGCACAGCTGGCCACCCTCCAGTGTTGTCCCTAGGCCGGCAAACTGCGGCTCTTTAGCCACTTGAGTGCCACCGCCGCCAACGGTGTTGTTGGCGGTGGCAGCATTATAAAATACTTTCTTTGTGTTTATTTGATTCCTATTCAAGAGAATTACTTTATATATAGTCAATATAGGCACAGAGTTAAATTTTTTAACATTTTCTAATGGTGGTGTGCCTCGTGATTTTTTTCATGAAACAAGTGTGCCTTTGCCCAAAAAAGGTTGAAAAACACTGATCTAAGGACACAATAACAAAATGTGCCACGACAAAGTTAGACAAGTTCCTGCTGAACGGGAACGTACGCAGGTAAGGCTAGACTCAAATAGGGTGCTGGTCTTTGACCTAAGGGCCGCCGCGGGAGCGGACTGCTGGGCGCGATGGACCACTGGTCTGACCCAGCAGCGGCAAGTCTTATGTTCAAATCAGAACTAGAGAAGAAAGCTATTTTAAAGTTGTATTTCATGAAAAAAAAAAAAAAAAAGTTTTGTTTTGCGGCCAACGGGTCTCTAGTTTTCCTGACGTATCCAAGCAGACTCAAAGAGGAAGCAATTCCCACTGCTTAAGCCTAAGGTTTTAACGGTGGGTGCAACCGTTTTTTAAAAAATGTCCCTGTAAATGCCTTATTTCATATGCAAGTGATAGATGTGTGTTTCTGGACTCAGTCCAATTGGAAGACTTTTCTTAAGGATAAACCAATGCAGGTAGTTTCTTAATTTACTTTTACAAGCCTGGGAGGATGTTAAGTTGACATTTAAAAAGTGTGCCACATGTTTATTTACCTGCCACATGTTAAATAGTTGGTTAAGTTATTTAGTTTCCTAGCGGCAGCACTAATGGTCCGAATGATGTGGACTAGATCATTGATATATAATTTTTCTTTGTACTTTATTTTTAATGAGCATTCATGCTATGTTGAAATAGATATTCCTGTATGTTTATTTAAATTGTAACCAATGAACAAATAAAGAATTAAAAAAATAAATAAAAATAAGGACATCTGAAATATATAAAGTCAACAAGTGCCAATGTTATAATAAATAAGCGTTAATGTTCAGTGTCCTTATAACGTCTCTGAGTAAGGTTGTACATTTTGGAACATAAAATCTGGACAATTTAGTCAGGACCAAAATTGCCAGTTATTTTAACGCTTCTCCCTTCCATGAGAATGGAAATTACCGTATCCAATTATCTCGTACCTTTGGCAACACAGGGACTGCTTTAGATTTATGCAAATTTAAGTGAAATCCTACAATCTGAACATAAGTTTGTATTAATTTTTTTTTCTTTATTTATCAGTTTTAAATTTTAACAAAATCAAACATTTTGTACAGAAAGATTGTCTGATTATACATATATTTAAGAAAGAAAGGAAAAAAATAAATTTTCCACAAAAAAAACAAAAATCTCTAGTCAAACAATCTCAAGTCCTCAACATTGGATCCAAGAGCTTATGAGTGAATTTTAAGGAAATTCAAATAATAAATCTTAGGCAAAGTCTTTTGAGGATCCATCAGCACCAGCATCAGAACATCTGAAAAGGCTAACACCTTTATTTCTCTGTCTTGAATAGTTACCCCAAGCGGGTCTATGACAATCGGTAAGAAGACAATTGGTAGGGATGTACTACCAGTTGGCATATCCTACCAATTGTTGCCCTACTAACTGTTGGGATCCCACCCAAGCACCCACCAAACTCTCGCAAAACACACATCAGAGGCTCTAATGTCAATACAAAAAAGCAAAAGGGAAAATGGGCATCCCTGTTGAGAGTCACACGATATCAGGAAAGCCTATTTTAAACTCATTTTAGGATTCATATAGAAGGCTTGCATTGCTTGGGGGGAAAAAATCCCATCATTCCTATATAGGTCAGAGTTTGAAATAAAAAGGGACATCAAATTTTTATCAAAGGCCTTCTCTCTGCTTCAAGACTTACGCTGACAATGTGACATCACCAGCAAAAATTTTCACACATTTGCCACTTATTGTGTACCCTTAACGAAGCCCACTTGTTGGCTATTGTCCTACAATAGTTGGCCAAGAGGCCATCTGCCAAGATTCACGATGAGTTTTACGTAGACATTAAGGAAAGTGGCCCATAGGAATCCGGGAGTTCTGTGGGCCTGTCAGGTTTCAGAAGACATCTAATTTAATGCTTTGTTCTCATTACTCATGCATTGACTCCAACCTATCACTGCGTTCGGCTAACAGCCCTGTCTTATTCCTTCTCCACTTTTTTCACATAAGATCCTGTGGAGAAAAATACAGATTCAGAAGCACACTTCTGACTTTCCACTAAACTTTACTATCTTTACTATCAATTATGTAGCTCCCTCTTCCTACTACTCTTTTTTACTTCAACCTGACTATTCCTCTTTCTTAAAAATAACTACATTACCTTAATGAAATGTAACCGCGTAGATGTTCCTGCCAATGTGGTATATCAAACATTAAAATAAACTTGGAAACCTGGAAAATAGGAAACTGAATAATAAGCTGCTAAGGGGCCTATTAACTGATGTTGTAAAACAGGGGTGCCCAACGCGTCGATCACGATCGACCAGTAGCTCAGGAAGGCAACTCGAGTCGATCGCACTCGTGTTGCCGTCTTGATCTACGGGCCGATCAGCCTTCCTCTCCAGTGTTCTCCCTAGGGCCTTTTAGCTGGGCGGTCCGCCCAGCTGTCATCTGCCGCTGCTGAACATTAAAAAAAAACCCAAAAAAAACCGGCTTGGAGATTTCAGCCCCTAGCGAACTTATGCTCCGGGCTCTAACGTGTGCGTGCAGGCTTCTCTTCTCTTCCCTCCGAAACCGGAAGTTATGTCCAGGGGGGGGGGGGGGGGGGAGAAGGGAAGCCGGCACACACATGTTGAGAGCCCTGAAGCAAGCGTTCGCTACGGGCTAATGCGGGAGACAGGTTAGTGAAGCATTTGTTCTTGTTCCTGCTGGGTCCTGCCTACTTTCTGTTTCTGCGAAGGCAGGACCCGGCAGCATTTCCCCCAATAGGTTGATCACGATCTTGGGCTGATCAGCCTTCCTCTTCCCGACGGCAGAATTGACGTCGGGGAGAGGAATGCTGGTTGGCCTAAGCAGGGAGAGCTTGGGGCCTGTTATTGGTGGCGTTTGGGTCCTGGTCCCCGATGGTAATGGCAGTGGCAGTGGCTTGGGGGAGGGCAGGGAGAAAGAAAGAAAAAGGGCAGGCAGGGAGACAAGGAAAGAAGAGAAACAGAAAAAAATGAAAGGGAGGCAGAGAGAAAGAAAGGGCAGGGAAGAGGAAGGAAAAGTTGGGGGGAAGGAATGAGGTCTGGAGGAGAAGAAGCATACAGGCTAAAAGAAGGGAAGAAAGATTGTATGCACAGTCAGAAGAAGAAAGTGCAACCAGAGACTCATGAAATCACCAGACAAGGTAGGGAAAATGATTTTATTTTAAATTTAGTGATCAAAATGTGTCTGAATTTATATCTGCTGTCTATATTTTACACTAAGGTCCCCTTTTACTACACCGCAATAGAGGTTTTTAGCGCAGGGAGCCTATGAGTGTCGAGAGCAGCGCTGGGCATTCAGCACAGCTCCCTGCGCTAAAAACTGCTATCGTGGTTTAGTAAAAAGGGAGGGGGTATATTTGTCTATTTTTGTATGGTTTTTACTGAGGTGATAGTGCTTAGAGTCATCTGCTTTGACCTCTTTGAAAAACCCTGGAAAAGGAATGATGATTAACATTTTCTATGCATACAGTGTGCTTTGTGTTTTTTTTTTAAATTTTATTGTTGGTAGATCTTGGTCATTTAAAAAGTAGCTCGCAAGCCCAAAAAGTGTGGGCACCCCTGTTATAAAAGCTTATAAAACTCAATGGTATACCCATCAGACCCTAGGGAAGTAAGAAATATAGATGATTTTATGCTTTCTTTAATTCTTTCGCCTGTAGCAGTTTATTTAACGACTTTATATCATCTTGTGAGAATCGGGCATCCCTGACAGCTGAAGATAATCAATAATCTGAATCTCCTGCAATACCTCCCCATCTTCACACATCTTTTTAAAATAACCCAATATAACACCCACTATCTCTTCCATTTTAATTGTAATATCCCCTGTAGAATTCTTAAGAGATGATATATGACATGACATATCCCCCACCCCCACACACAGTTTTGGGAATACACATCATATAAAAATTTCAAATAAATATTTTGTATACGTAAGAAAAAATGTTTTTGAAGTAAATGATTGCAAAGCATTTTGAAGTGCTCAGAAGACATACTTCAGACCCATCAAGCAATAAATTAATCTAGGGCATCCATAGAGATGTACCGAATACCATAATTTACTACATTTGACTGAATATGAATAAAGCACAGTTACTTACCGTAACAGGTGTTATCCAGGGACAGCAGGCATATATTCTCACATGTGGGTGACGTCATCTACGGAGCCCCGATGCGGAAGCATTTTCAAGCAAACTTGATTGAAGATTTAAGTTTGCTCTGCTGCTCCACGCATGCGTGCCTTCCTGCTCCACTAGGGGGTGCATCCCCTCGTGGTCTCCAGTTCACTTAACTAGCCAAGAAGCCAACCTCGGGGAGGTGGGCGGGTTGTGAGAATATATGCCTGCTGTCCCTGGATAACACCTGTTACGGTAAGTAACTGTGCTTTATCCCAGGACAAGCAGGCATGATATTCTCACATGTGGGTGACCTCCAAGCTTACTGAAGAGGGATGGAGGGAAGTTGGCAATTTAAGCAAATAGATTTCGCAATACCGATTGGCCGAATCGGCCATCGCTTCTGGACAGGGAGTCCAGACAGTAGTGGGAGGTGAAGGTATGAACCGAAGACCATGTGGCAGCCTTGCAGATTTCCTCAATAGGTGTGGACCTGAGGAACGCTACGGAGGCTGCCATCGCTCGGACTTTGTGTCCCGTTACTCGACCATGCAGTGCGAGACCAGTCTGAGCGTAGCAAAAGGAGATGCAATCGGCCAACCAGTTGGACAAGGTGCGTTTGGAAACTGGGTGGCCTAACCGGTTTGGGTCGAAGGACAGAAACAGTTGTGGGACTTTGCGGTGTGGCTGAGTGCGTTGGAGGTAAAAGGCCAACGCTCTTTTGCAGTCAAGAGTGTGGAGCGCCACTTCTCCGGGGTGAGAGTGGGGCTTGGGGAAAAACACGGGTAAGACGATGGACTGATTGAGATGGAAATCAGACACTACTTTAGGTAGGAACTTTGGATGGGTGCGGAGTACCACCTTGTCGTGATGGAATACCGTGAAGGGTGGGGTCCGCTACCAGCGCTTGTAGCTCACTAACCCGCCGTGCGGAGGTGAGCGCGAGTAAGAAAATTACCTTCCAAGTGAGGAATTTTGGATGGCATTTGTCTAGGGGCTCAAATGGAGGTTTCATTAATTGAGCCACAACCACGTTAAGGTCCCAAACCACCGGGGGAGGTTTGAGAGGGGGGTGGACGTTCAGCAGACCCTTCATGAAGCGAGTGACTAAGGGATGGAGCGAGAGGGCTTTCCCTTCCAGGGCTGATGAAAGGCCGCAATCGCACTGAGGTGTACTCGAATGGAGTTGGTCTTTAGGCCGGAATGAGATAGTTGAAGTAGATAGTCAAGGACCAGGGGGACGGGGACCGACACCGGGTCCTGGCTGTGGGAGGAGCACCAGATTGAGAATCTGGTCCACTTTTGGGAGTAGCAGGTTCTCGTCGAGGTTTTTCTGGAGGCCTCCAATATCTCCTTGACTGATTGAGACACGGGGAGAGCAGTCAGGGGGAGAGAAACCAAGCATTCAGATGAAGAGACTGAAGATTGGGATGTAACAGTGAACCCTGACCCTGTGACAGTAGAGAGGGAAACAGAGGCAGAGGCAGTGGATCTCTGACACTGAGTTGAAGTAGCAGGGAAAACCACGGCTGGCGTGGCCAGCGAGGGGCGATCAGGGTGGCTTGTGCTGTTTTCAGGTGGACAAGCGTCCGCAGTATCAGAGGAAACGGCGGGAACGCGTATAGGAACCTTCCCTCCCAGTCGAGGAGGAAGGCGTCGGCCTCGAGCCGGTCCGGGGAGTATATCCGGGAGCAGAAGAGAGGCAGCTTGTGATTGTGAGGGGACGCGAACAGGTCTATTTGAGGTGTCCCCCACCGTTCGAAACACTCTCGCAGGATCTGAGAGTGTAGTGACCCACTCGTGTGGCTGGAGGAGGCGGCTGAGTCTGTCCGCCAGGCAGTTTTGTTCTCCTTGTATGTACACCGCTCGAAGGAAGGTGTTGTTGGAGATTGCCCATTTCCAGAGGCGCAGGGCTTCCCGACAAAGGGGCCAAGACCCTGTCCCCCCTTGTTTGTTTACGTAGTACATCGCTACCTGGTTGTCGGTTCGGATGAGAACCACTCGGTCGTGGAGCAGATGTTGGAAGGTTACAGCTGCGAGATAGATGGCCCGAAGTTCTAGCACGTTGATGTGGCAGCGACGGTCTTGTGCTGACCACATTCCTTGGGTGCGTAGGCCGTCTAGATGGGCTCCCCAAGCGTACTCCGACGAGTCCGTGGTGAGTACCTTGAGGTGGGGTGGGGTGAGGAAGAGCAAACCTTTGGAAAGATTTGAAGAGTCGGCCCACCAGCGGAGCGATCGTTGCAGTGAAGGAGTCACTGTCACTGAGAGTGGTCGATCGGGGTCCCGGTCTTGACGCCATTGAGACGCCAGGGTCCATTGAGGGATTCTCAGATGGAGGCGGGCGAAGGGGTGTGACATGGACGGTGGAGGCCATGTGGCCCAGAAGAGTCATCATCTGTCGAGCTGATACTGAGGTCAGCAGGGAGATCCTTCGGCTCAGACTTGCTAACGCCTCCAGGCGCGGAGGGGGGGAGGAAGGAACGGAGGCGAACCGTGTCCAGCGTGGCCCCGATGAACTGTAGGGACTGTGAGGGGGCGTAGTTGAGATTTTGGGAAGTTATATTCGAACCCCAGACTTTGTAGGTAGGTAATAGTCTGTTGGGGGTCGCTGAGATAAACCCCTTCCCTGGACGGGGCTTTGATTAGCCAGTCGTCCAGGTAGGGGAATACCTGGAGGCCCTGGGAACGTAAGGTTGCTGCTACCACCACGAGGCACTTGGTGAAGACCCGAGGTGATGATGCTAGTCCGAAGGGGAGGACTCGGTATTGTAGGTGCCAGTCCCCTACTTGGAAGCGCAAGAACTTGCGGTGAGCGGGGTGCACTGGGACATGTGTGTACGCCTCCTTGAGATCGAGGGAGCAGAGCCAGTCGCCCTCGTCGATCAGGGGGTAAAGTGTTGGTAGTGAGAGCATCCGAAAACTTTTCCCCGTACCAGGAATTTGTTGAGGCGTCTCAAGTCTAGTATTGGGCGGAGGTCTCCCGTTTTTTTCGGTACCAGGAAGTAGCGGGAGTAGAAGCCCTTCCCCCGTTGGTCGGGGGGAACCTTCTCCACTGCTCTCAGGCGAAGCAGGTCTCGAGCTTCGGAGAGGGGTAGGGGTAGCTGAGTCCGGTTGGGAGGGCAATTCCTTGGGGGGTTGTCCGGAGGAATGGCCCGAAAGTTGAGAGAGTACCCTGATGAGATCACGCCAAGGACCCATGCGTCCGACGTGATTTGTTCTCAGTGAGGGTAAAAAGCTTTGAGTCGACCCCCGATGGGAAGGCGGTCTGGGACTATGGCGGAGGGGGCTCGCCCCCTTCCGCGTGTCCCGTCAAAAGGACGGGGATGGTTTGGTGGTCGCGGGCGGTTGGGACTTGGGCATGGCCCTGTGGTGGGCTTGCGGACGTCTGGGTGGGGGCCGCGAGAAAGCAGGGGTGGACTTTGTGGTAGCGGCGCGGAGGGGCCCTGTATGGCCTGGACGCTGGCGGTTTGGGCTTTTGCCGGACAAGGGAGGCAAACGAGCGTTCATGTTCGGAGAGAGGCGTTTTGTCGCCGCCTCGATAGTGTCCGTCGAACAATTCCTTTCCCACGCAGGGGAGGTTAGCCAACCGGTCCTGTAAGTTGGGGTCCATGTCGACCAGACGCAGCCAGGCTAGTCGGCGCATGGCGATAGCGAAGGCTGCTTCTCTGGAGGAGAGTTCGAAGCCATCGTAGGCCGCGTGGAATAGATGAAGGCGCAGGTTGGAGAGGGACTCTAAAAGCAGGCCGAACGTTCCTTGCCGGGAGGCCGGTAGGTCAGTCTCAAAGGCTCTCAATAGTCCAATGAGGTGTTTGAGGTATGATGTGAAGGTGAAAGTGTAGCTTTGCACCCTGGAGGCCATCATTGCGTTTTGGTATAGTCTCCTGCCGAACTTATCCAGGGTTCGGCCTTCTCGGCCTGGGGGGACCGCTGCTGAGACCCGGGACAGGTGAGCCTTTTTCAAGGAGGATTCTACTAGCAGCGATTGGTGTGAGAGCTGTGGTTGCTCGAATCCCGGGTAAGGTACTGTGCGGTACTTGGCCTCCATTTTGGAGGGTACGGCCGTGACCATGTAGGGGGTCTCCAGGTTCCTGAAGAAGGCCTGTTGGAGTACCGGGTTGGGTGGTAAGCGAAGGGACTCTCTGGGCAGTGATGGCATATCCAGCTCCGCCAGGTACTCCTTAGAGTATCTGGAGTCGGACTGGAGGTCTAAGTCCAATGCGTGGCCCATGTCTTGGACAAAGCGAGTGAAGGATGGGCGAGATGTCCCCGGGGCCCCGTGCGGGGTCGGGGAACGAGACCTTCGTCGGGTGGAGAAGTATCCTTCTCTCGAGTATCGAGTATCGAGGTTCATGCTCCGAGACTGGGGAATCACTGTGAGAGTGTTCCAGGGTTGTCGATCTTCGGCGTCTCGAGGAGCCCCTCGGAGACGATGCCGGGGTTAGGGGTACCGATCGATGTCGGATCGGTGACCTCGATCCGGACTCCCTCGGAGAATACGTCAGAGGGGGAGTTCGGAGGATGCGCGGGTTGGAGAGTGATAACTCAGCCACCCTTAGTGTCCCGTACGAGGTGTGGGAGAAACGGCCTCGTAGAGTTGGTGAACCTCGGGCCTTCTATGGAGGTACGGCGGTTCGAGGTTTCTAGTCGTTCTAGCCCGACGTTTTGCCCCTCGGCGGTCCTGCGGAGGGGGAACGTCTCGGGTGCCTCGGCGAGGAGTCCGAGGAGGATTGGGATGCGGCGAGGGTTGCGCACCCTTCCTCGAGGTTGTTCGGTGCGAGGCTCAGGCTGGTCTGGCACATTCGAGGTCGAGGCCGATTGAAACTGGGCCATTGCAGCGGACAGCTCCGACGTGATCATCGCTCGGAGTAGGTCCTGGAAGACGGGCACGGACAGCATTGAAGGCATGTCCACTGCCTCAGTGCGCTCCACCGGGGGCGACCTCGTATCAGAGTATTCCCGTGTGGTGGAGGCACGGCCCGAAGGCTTGGAGGGCTTAGACGGGGCTGTAAGCATGGGGCTTCCGCCATGCGTCGCAGTTGTCCCCGAGGCTGGCTTCTTCGCTGTTACAGAACCTGAAGAGGGAAGAGGGGACTTACCCGGAGCCGAGGCTTTCTGTTGTCCCGAGGACTTCGGGGTCGAGTCTCGAGGCGATGCCGAGGTATCCGGGGCCGAGGTCAAGGCCGGGGCCGAGGCCGGGGCCGACCTCGAGGCCGAGGTGGAGGGTTGGTCCGGGGTGAAGAGGTCCGCCATGCGGGCTTTTCTTCGGCGGAGGGCCCTGTTTTGGAAAATCGCGCACTGGGGGCAGGAGTCGGTTGGATGAGCCGCCCCCAGACAGAGGATGCACCGGCGATGCGGATCTGTGAGAGAAAGAAGCCGCTCGCACCGGGTGCACTTTTTAAAGCCAGTCAGAGGCCGGGACATTAAATCGAAAGTAGCCGCGGCTCGATTAGCCACGCGGCCACGGGGACCCGGAAGCCTCCGGGTCGTTGAAAACGAAGCAGGAATCAAGTAAGAAAGGTAAAGAATTCGCGCACAGCGACTTGATCGTGAAAAAACAAGAAAAAATCGCGGTGCTAGAAGGCAGTTGGGGCAGAGCCTGAAAAACACGGCTTCTAGGCTCGCGGAAAAATTTGAACTGGAGACCACGAGGGGATGCACCCCCTAGTGGAGCAGGAAGGCACGCATGCGTGGAGCAGCAGAGCAAACTTAAATCTTCAATCAAGTTTGCTTGAAAATGCTTCCGCATCGGGGCTCCGTAGATGACGTCACCCACATGTGAGAATATCATGCCTGCTTGTCCTGGGATAATGGGCATTGAGCTTTAACATAACAAATAATAAAAGAAGCAACGTGAAATCAGAGATCAAGGCCAAGATTTTCAAAAACCCGTATTAAAAAGCGACGGTCTGCTAATGCAGCCGTTTTGATAGCGAAGTGAAAAAAGAGAGTCGTTCTCAAAAATATTACGCATGCAAATGAGGTCGGTGGACAGCAGCGAAAATTCGCTAAATTTGCATGTGCCCCACACTGCGCTGATATTTGAGTGGCAAGCAATGTTCCCTCTAATTTTTCATAGGCTGTGTGCGCAAAAAATTTCATCTGTGCCCATTTTAAAGAAAAACTAAATTTGTGTGCGCTATAAAAATGATTGCCAGAGGGCCCGGAGTTCAGTTATGGGCATTTATGGGCAGGTCTTTGAGTTTAGTCTGAATTAACGAATACACAATGTAATTTTAGTTACACTTTATGTAACAAAGTCTCATTTCAATAAATCATTTTAGGCAAAAATTTATTTTTTGTGCGCACTATTTTAATTTGTGTGCGCGCGCTCGAGCACACAGCTTAGAGGGAACAGTGGTGGCAAGGTAGGTTGGCAGCAGGCAAGGAGAGAGGAGAGACACTCAAAGTTACAGGGAAATACTTTTAAAACCAATAGGAGGAATTTTTTTCACTCAAGAGAATAGTTACAATGCCAGAGGTTGTGGTAAAAGCGGATAGTGTAGCTGGTTTTAAGAAAGGTTTGGACAATTTCCTGGAGGAACAGTTCATAGTCTGTTACTGAGAAAGACATGGGGGAAGCCACTGCTTGCTCTGGATCGGTAGCAGCGAATGTTGCTACTCTTTGGGGTTCCGGATTCTTTTGTTACTCTTTGGGATTCCAGAATCCTGCAATTCTTTAGGATTCTAAATGGAATGCTGCTACTCTGAGTTTTGGCCAGGTACTAGTGACCTGGATTGGCCACCATGAGAACGGGCTACTGGGCTTGATAGACCATTGGTCTGACCCAGTAAGGCTATTCTTATGTTCTTATGAATGTTGAGCATAGGGGGAGGGAGGGGTGTGCCTTGAGCTGCTCCAAGGATATTTTCTTTTTTTTTTTTGGGGGGGGGGAAGGGTGCATGATTGAAGGTTCACCTAGGTCCTTTAGCTTCATTTCCAGTTCTTGAGAGCAGCAGACTGCTCAGGTTTTCAGGATATCTCTAATAAACTTTCCATGAGACAAAGCTGCAAGCCTACCACCCTCCATTGTATGCAAATCTCTCATGCATATTCATGAGGGAAATCATGAAAATCTGACCTGTTCATGGACCTCGAGGACCAGAAGTAGTGCAGTATCCCGCAAACTTTTCTCGGCAGCACAGTAAATTCTGGGCTGCGGCTGGAGGGCACCTGGAAAGGTGCGGAGATCGGCGTGATGATGTCACGCATGCGTTTTGTAATCACATCTGCGCATTCGTGAAGGCCCTCCAGATGGGGCCCTGAGCCGCCAGTGAGGGGGTGCTGGAGCAGGAGAGGCACAGAGAAGAGGAGAAGCGCCAGTGAGGAGTGACATGGATAACCATGGAAATACAAGATGGATAAAACTGGACATACTGGCCTCACTTGTGTATGCTGGACAGGACCGGATTTAGATGAAAAGAGGCCCTAGGCTATTCCACTTATGAGGCCCTTTCACCTCCCATTTTTAAGTTTGTAAATTACATGAGAGATAATAAAATACATCATTACTGTGATATATATCAATATGTTAAATGAAACATGTTGTTATTGGTACTAACCTTTATAAAAAATGTGACACGGATCTTGAGGCCCTAGGCTGAAGCCTAGTTAGCCTATAGGAAAATCCGGCCCTGATGCTGGACACTACAGACCTATATTTTCCCATAGCCAGGCCCAGCCTGTACCTTGCTGTCTGTGAACACATGTATCCTTTGAAATGCTAACCCAGCTGGCCTTTGTGCTGCAAAGTTCCTGTCTCCATTCCCTGCTGGGAGGATATTTCTCCAAGGTTCTGCTGAACTGTTATCAGTGCTGTATGACTTCATATGCCAGGCACCCTGGAAAGCCATAAAACATTTATAACGAGCAAGGATCCCTGCAGGATGATGTGAGATGAGAGAACTTGGTACCAAAACATTTGCTCCCTGTCTCTGAACCGAGTTATGGGAACCAAGCAGCTGGATTGTTGAAAGGTCACCTTTGCCAACTTTCAGCATACAAGGACACCATCCTGAAGATATACAAGTGTTGTAAAACCACAAATCAGCCTCAGCAAGGTGATAAGGATTCCAGACATGTAAGAAGAAGAAGTTCATGAAGTGCCCTCTGTTTCTGGACTGCTCGGGCCCCTCTCGGGGCGGGGGGGGGGGGGGGAGTGAGAGAGGTGTGGACTGAGGAGAAGAATAGTTAGGTATACATTTTACATTTTTTGTACCAATAGGGAGTCATATGACCAGAATTTGGGGATGGGTTTTTTGGAACAAAGGAAGAATTTCTCTGTATAAAAAAACATGTGCATCACAGATAGGGCCAGAGAGATTCACTTACTTATGCTACGGGGAACTGCTAGCCCCCTGCTAAGCATATGGGTGCAAGTTTTTCTCTCCATTGCATATTCTGAACTGACAATATATTTTTCTGCTATGCCTTTGCTGCTGTAATTTTGTAAGTTTTTATACTAACAATAAACAAATATTGTCTGTTTTGGAAGATACAATGCCGTCTTGAATTGAAAGGATCCTGGAAGAGGCCGAGACAGAGGAGACAGTTGTAGTAATCCATGTTGGAACCAATGACGTCAGCAGGAGGGACTACAGCAGGACTGCACTAACTGATCAGTTCAGGATCCTGGGGAGGAAACTGAAACTGAGAGCATGTAAGATAGCCTTCTCGGAGATCCTGCCAGTACCGAGAGCGGACACACAGAGGCAGAGTGAACTACAAGCAATAAACGGTTGGCTCAGGAGATGGTGCGAGGAGGAGGGTTTCCTTTTTGTTCGGAACTGGACAACTTTCTTGGGAAAGAATAAACTCTACAGGAGAGACGGACTGCACCTGAGCACGACTGGGACGAGGATGCTGGCATGCAACGTCCAGAGCATCATAGACTTGGCTTTAAACTAAGGAAGAGGGGAAAGCCGACAGTCAATCTGACACATCGGACTAATGTACCAAAAAAGGATACTGAGCTAGGACATTGTAAAAGAGGGCATGGGACTGAGTGGGAATTTTTGGAAAAAGGACCTAAGGAAGGAATACAAGGGCCTAGGGCCAGGGGCACTGAGCAAGGACATTGTAAAAAAGGGATCGGGGATGAGTGGGAATTTTTGGGAAAAGGACCTAAGGATGCAATGCAGAGGACCAGGGCCAAGGATATTGAACAAGGGCACTGTAAAAGAGGGCTCAGGACTGAGTTGGAATTTTTTGAAAAAGGACCTATGGATAGATCGCAGGAGTCTAGGGCACAAATGTCATTGGTGAGCAGGACTAAAAAAGAACAACGGATCCCAGAGGGACAACCAAAAATGGGTAAACAGGCTGAGGACGAAACAGATATACCATAGGAGGAGGATGACCGAGACGAGGCTTGGGGACTAGCGACGTACGAGGGGGACACCAGGAGTGCCAAACCACGAGGAAAACCAGCAAAAAAGGCGAACAACCGGGACTTACATTGCTTGTACACTAACGCTAGGAGCCTAGGGGCTAAAATGGGAGAGCTGGAAGTATTAGCCTCCAAAAAGGGCCTAGACATAATCGGAGTCGCAGAAACGTGGTGGACTGATGACAATAAATGGGATGTGGCCTTACCAGGGTTCAAACTCTACAAGAGAGATAGGTCACACAAAAAGGGTGGAGGAATAGCGCTATATATAAAAGATTCCATACCTTCAACCAGGATGGAAACAACAGTAAGGGCGGACGACTTGGAATCATTATGGGTTAAACTACCAGGAGGAGCAGGAACAGACATAAAATTGGGTCTGTACTATCGCCCACCTGAACAATCGGAAGAAATCGACCAGGACCTGGAGGCCGAACTGAGGCAGTCATGCAAAAGCGGAAGAGTGGTGGTGATGGGGAACTTCAACTACCCGGGAATAGACTGGAGCATCGGGCACTCAAACTGTACGAGGGAGACCAAATTCATGGAGGTCACGAGTGACTGTTTCATGGAACAGCTGGTCACGGAACCAACCAGGGGAGATGCCACTCTTGACCTAATCTTCAACGGACTAGGGGGACCCACTAAGGAGGTGGGGTACTAGCCCCACTAGGAAACAGCGATCACAACACGATCCAGTACAGACTAGAAATTGGACCATCAAAGGTGAAAAGAACCACAACGACAGCACTCAACTTCAAAAAAGGGAATTATGATGCCATGAGGAAAATGGTGGGAAAGAAACTCATCGATACCGCAAGGAAGATATATTCCGTAGAAAAAGCCTGGACCCTAGTCAAAGGCATTGTGCACGAAGCACAGAACCTGTACGTCCCCAAGTTCAGGAAAGGGTGCAAGAAAAATAGAACAAAAAACCCAGTGTGGATAACAAATGCAGTGAAAAAGGCAATAAGCGATAAGAAGGCATCATTCAAAAAATGGAAAAAGGACCAGACAGAAGACAACCAAAAGGAGCATAAAAGACACCAAAAGGAGTGTCACCAAGTGGTTAGGAAAGTAAAAAGAGAATATGAAGAAAGACTGGCAGGGGAAGCAACAAACTTCAAATCATTCTTCAGGTATGTCAAGGGGAAGCAACCAGCTAGGGAGGAAGTAGGACCCTTGGATGATGGAGACAGAAAGGGAATGGTAAAAGAGGAAAAGGAGATAGCGGACAGGTTAAATGAATTCTTCACGTCAGTTTTCACAATGGAGGACACAACCAACATTCCGGAACCCGAGGAGATCGGAAAAGGAGATCAGGATGAAAATCTGGTCCAACTAGAGGTGAGCAAGATGGATGTCCTCTTGACCTCGGTCCCGGGAAAGATGAAGGAAGCGCTGATTAAAGACAGCATTTGGGAACACATCGAAAACAATGGGCAGCTAAAGTCGAGCCAACATGGCTTCTGCAAGGGCAGGTCATGCCTCACGAACTTATTATACTTCTTTGAGGGGGTAAACAGCCAGGTGGATAGAGGGGAATCCATAGACATCATTTACCTTGACTTCCAAAAAGCCTTCGACAAAGTACCACACGAAAGACTGCTAAGGAAGCTATGGAACCACGGGGTGCAAGGGGAGGTCCACCGATGGATCAAAAACTGGCTGGCGGACAGGAAACAGAGGGTTGGAGTAAAGGGCCATTACTCAGATTGGCAATGGGTCATGAGCGGAGTTCCACAGGGGTCGGTGCTGGGACCGCTCCTGTTCAATATATTTATTAACGACCTGGAGGCGGGAACAAAATGTGAGGTTATTAAATTTGCGGATGACACTAAACTATACAGCAGGGTCAAAACCATGGAGGACTGCGAAGACCTCCAAAAAGATCTGACAATGCTGGAAGAGTGGGCCAAAAAGTGGCAAATGAGCTTCAACATAGGGAAATGCAAGGTCATGCATGTTGGGAAAAAGAACCCGATGTTCACTTACAAGATCACCGCTAGGAGTGAGCAACCTTGAAAGAGACCTGGGAGTGATGGTGGACACAACATTGAAGGCATCGGCGCAGTGCGCCACAGCCTCAAGGAAAGCGAACAAAATGTTGGGTATCATTAAGAAAGGTATCACAACCAGGACGAAGGAAGTCATCCTGCCACTGTATCGTGCCACTGTATCGTGCAATGGTGCGCCCGCACCTGGAGTACTGGTCGCCGTACCTCAAGAAAGATATGGCGGTACTTGAGAGAGTCCAGAGAAGAGCAACTAAGCTAATAAAGGGTATGGGAGACCTCTCATAAACGGACAGACTGAAAAAGCTGGGGCTTTTCTCCCTAGAAAAGCGACGACTCAGGGGAGACATGATAGAAACCTTCAAGATCATGAAGGGCATAGAAAAAGGGGACAGGGACAGATTTTTCAAACTAAGGGGAACCACAAGTACAAAGGGGGCACTCGGAGAAATTGAAAGATGTAGAACAAACGCCAGGAAGTTCTTTTTCACCCAGAGGGTGGTGGATACATGGAACGTGCTGCCGGAGGATGTGATAGGCAGAAGTACGCTACAGAGCTTCAAAGAAGGTCTGGACAGGTACCTAGAGAACAAAGGGATTGAGGGGTACAGATAGGAGTAGAGGTAAGGTTATAGGGACAGGATTAGAGGTAAATTATAAAATTAGTCAGAGACCACTGTTCAGGCAGTGGGCCTGATGGGCCGCCGCGGGAGCGGACCGCTGGGCGAGATGGACCTCTGGTCTGCCTCAGCGGAGGCAACTTCTTATGTTCTTATGTACTTGTAGTTATTCCAATGAGGTAAACAAAGCAGCCTTTACTTCAGGAGAAAAGGCGCAGGTGCTGGCTGACTGCCTGTAGCAGTGGTTCCCAACCCTGTCCTGGAGGACCACCAGCAGGTCAGGTTTTTAGGATAGCCCTAAAGGATATGCAAGGAGCAGATTTGCATGCCTGACACCTTCATTATATGCAAATCTCTCTCATGCATATTCATTAGTGTTATCCCAAAAACCCAACTAGCTGGTGGTCCTCCAGGACAGGGTTGGGAACCACTGGCCTGTAGGACATGTCTCTCGGTCATGAGAGGTACACCTTGTAAGCAGTCAGCTGGCACCAGTGCCTCTCTTCTTCACCAGTGTCTCGCAGCATACCCAGAATGTTGCCAAAGCACACAGTTTGTGATACACTGCCCTAGAGCAGGGGTAGGCAATTCCAGTCCCCGAGAGCCACAGGCAGGTCAGGTTTTCAGGATATCCACAATGAATATAATATATAAGATGTATTTGATGCACTGACTCCTTGAGATGCAAATCTATCTCATGCTTATTTATTGGGGCTATCCTGAAAACCTGACCTGTCTGTCGAGGACTGGAATTGCCTACCCCTGCTCTAGAGCATTAACATGGGTAGTTCTTTGTGAATGTATTTTTGTGAGCCACCTAGGTTTGATAAGTGGAATACAAATGTTTTAAAATAAAACAAAACATAAAGCACAGTTACTTACCGTAACAGTTGTTATCCAGGGACAGCAGGCAGATATTCTTAACGCATGGGTGACGTCACCGACGGAGCCCCGGTACGGACACTTTTAACTAGAAAGTTCTAGTTGGTCGCACCGCGCATGCGCGAGTGCCTTCCCACCCGACAGAGGAGTGCGTGGTCCCCAGTTAAGATAAGCCAGCTAAGAAGCCAACCCGGGGAGGAGGGTGGGATGTAAGAATATCTGCCTGCTGTCCCTGGATAACACCTGTTACGGTAAGTAACTGTGCTTTATCCCAGTACAAGCAGGCAGCATATTCTTAACGCATGGGTGACCTCTAAGCTAACAGAGAGGGAGGAGGGATGGTTGGCCATTAGGAAAATAAATTATATAACACAGATTGGCCGAAGTGTCCATCCCGTCTGGAGAAGGTATCCAGACAGTAGTGAGTAGTGAACATGTGAACTGAGGACCAAGTGGCAGCCTTGCAGATTTCCTCGATGGGCGTGGAACGGAGGAAAGCCACAGAAGCAGCCATAGCTCTGACTCTGTGGGCCGTGACAGCACCTTCCAGTGAGAGACCGGCCCGAGCATAACAGAATGCAATGCAGGCAGCAAGCCAGTTGGAAAGCGTCCGTTTAGAGACAGGACGACCTAAGCGGTTAGGGTCGAAGGACAAAAAGAGCTGAGGAGACGAGCGGTGAGCCCTGGTACATAGAAACATAGAAATTGACGGCAGAAAAGGGCCGCGGCCCATCAAGTCTGCCCATACCAATGACCCACTCCCTGACTTTTACTCCCCTAGAGATCCCACGTGGATATCCCATTTTCTCTTAAAATCTGACACGTTGTTGGCCTCAATCACTTGCTGAGGTAGCTCGTTCCAATGATCGACCACCCTTTCGGTGAAGAAGTATTTCCTGGCATCACCATGAAATTTCCCTCCCTTGACTTTCAGCGAGTGTCCTCTGGTGACCGAGGGCCCTGTAAGACAGAAGATATCATCCTTCACCTCTATACGTCCCGTAATATACTTAAAGGTCTCAATCATGTCTCCCCTCTCTCTTCGTTCCTCCAGTGAGTACATCCGCAGTTTTTTTAGCCTTTCTTCATACGTGAGATCCCTGAGCCCCAAGACCATCTTGGTAGCCATTCGCTGAACCGACTCAATTCTCAGCACATCTTTCCGGTAGTGTGGTCTCCAGAATTGAACACAATACTCCAGATGAGGTCTTACCATGGATCTGTACAGCGGCATTATGACTTCAGGTTTTCTGCTGACAAAACCCCTACGGATGCAGCCCAACATTTGTCTTGCCTTGGACGAAGCCTTCTCCACTTGATTGGCAGCCTTCATATCATCACTGATGATAACTCCTAGATCACGTTCCACCATGGTCCTGGTCAAGGTTTCACCATTTAGTGTATAAGTTCTGTGTGGATTTTTTTTCCCTAGGTGCATCACTTTACATTTTTTAGCATTGAAGCTTAACTGCCAAGTTGACGATCACTGTTCCAGCTGTCGTAGGTCTTATGTCATACTGTCAGGCACACTGCTTTTACCTACTATGTTGCATAGTTTGGCGTCATCGGCAAACAGTGATACTTTTCCTCTGAGCCCTTGGGTCATATCTCCTATGAATAAATTGAATAGAATCGGCCCTAAGACGGAGCCCTGTGGCACTCCACTCGTCACGGCTGACGTTTTGGAGGGGGTACCGTTTACCATCAACCTTTGAAGTCTACCGCTTAGCCAATCCTTAACCCATGTAGTGAGTGTATCCCCTAATCCCATCGATTTTAGTTTGTTCAACAGCCTGCGGTGTGGGACGCTATCAAAAGCTTTGCTGAAGTCCAAATATATCACATCCAGGGACTCCCCGGCATCCAGATGACTAGTCACCCAGTCAAAGAAGTCAATCAGATTTGATTGGCAGGACCTTCCCCTGGTAAATCCGTGTTGGTGTAGATCACGTAGATTTTCTACGTCTAGAATTTTGTCGAGTTTCTGTTTGATCAGTGTTTCCATGAGTTTGCACACTATGGATGTGAGACTCACCGGTCTGTAATTTTCTGTTTCTGTTCTGCAGCCTTTTTTGTGTAGTGGTTGTGTAGTGTAGTGTTGTGTAGTGGTTGTGTAGTGTTGTGTAGTGGTTGTGTAGTGGTTGTGTAGTGCGTTTTCCAGTCCAGGGGTACTCTTCCCGTGCGCATGGAAAGATTGAAGAGCACGGATAGTGGTTCAGCCAGAACATCACACAGCTCTCTGAGCACCCTGGGGTGTAGATTGTCTGGTCCCATGGCTTTGTCTACTTTGAGTCTTGAAAGTTCGTAGTAGACGCTACTGGGCATAAACTCGAAATCCTGAAACAGGTCATTTTGGCTGTCTTTTGTCTGTAGTTGTGGACCAGCTCCCGGCGCTTCACAGGTGAATACTGAGCAGAAGTATTCGTTTAGTAGTTCTGCCTTGGTAGAATCAGATTCTGCAAAGTTTCCGTCTGATTGCCTGAGGCGTTCTATCCCATCTTTGTTCCTCTTCCTGTCGCTAATGTACCTGAAAAAGGATTTATCCCCTTTTTTAATGTTCCATGCTAGATCTTCTTCTGTTTGGAGCTTAGCCTCTCTGACTGTTTTTTTGACAGCTTTAGATTTGACCAGATAGTCTTCTTTTGCCTCCCTCTTCCCAAGATGTTTGTAGGTGATAAATGCTTCTTTTTTCTTTTTAATGAGTTCCGAAATTTCCTTGTTGAACCATTGTGGTCTTTTGTTTCTCCGGCGTTTGCTTACTGTATTTATGTAGCGGTTAGTTGCCTCGTTCAGGATGGATTTCAGATTTGACCACATAGTTTCCGGATTGTCGGTTTCTGCATGGTTATGCAGCTCTCGATGGACAAAGTCTCCCATATTGTCGAAGTCTGCGCCCCTAAAGTTGAGGACCCTCGCCGCTTGATTTAGAGAAGCCTTTCCTGAGGTTGAGCCATACCATGTTATGGTCACTGGTGGCCAGCGTGTCCCCTACTAATACCTCCGAGACACTGTCTCCGTTGGTGAGTACCAGGTCCAGTATTGCCTGTTCCCTTGTGGGTTCTAATACCATTTGTTTTAGTTGCGCACCCTTGATGGAGGTTAATATTCTTCTGCTACCACACGTAGTTGCTGAGAGTGTGTTCCAATCTGCATCTGGCATGTTGAAGTCCCCCAACAGTACTGTGTCGCCACGCAAAGTGATGTTCTCTATGTCTTCTATCAATTCCTTGTCTTTGTCTTCCTTTTGTCTTGGAGGCCTGTATACCACACCGAGGTAAAGGCATTTTTCATTCCCTCTGGCCAGGTTCACCCAGAGTGATTCCCCTGTGTATCTAACCTCTGTGATTCTGGTGGTTATGATATTATCCTTAGTGTATAGTGCTACCCCCCCTCCTAACTTGCCCTCTCTGTCCCGACGAAGTAGATTGTAGCCTGGTATAACCATATCCCATCCATGCGAGTTTGTGAACCAGGTCTCGGATATCGCTACTACGTCAAGGTCAGCATTCCTTATCTCTGTTTCTAGTTCCAGGATTTTGTTGCCCAAGCTGTGTGCGTTAACATACATAGCTCTCCAAACTCCTGTCCCTGTTAGTATGGCTCCTATTTTTTTGTGTATACTATGGGTACTTACCTTAGGCTCAGAAGTGTGGGTGCTACTTGCTTCCTCAGGGTGGATCCTTGCTTTTCTGGAATGTGTGTATGTACCCTCCCCCAACTTACCTAGTTTAAAGCCTTCCGAAGTAGTCGTGCTAGTCGATGTCCAAATACTTTCTTGCCTTTCTTGGTCAGGTGTAGTCCGTCAGATCCCTGTAGTCCTTGTAGCGCCTCTCCGTGGTCTAGGAATCCAAAGTTCATCTCCAAACACCATTCGTGAAGCCACTCGTTGGTCCAATGGATACGCTCTTCCCTTTGCCTCTTACTGGGAGAATTGACGAGAAGACCACCTGTGCTCCTGTCTGCTTCAGCTTCTTTCCCAGGGCTTCGAAGTCTTTAGGGATGCTGTCTGGTGTGCTCCTGGCAGTATCGTTGGTACCTACATGAATAAGAAACATAGGGAAATGGTCAGTAGGTTTCAGAAGTTTGTCTAGACTGGTGGTGATGTCTCTGATCCTGGCTCCAGGGAGACAGCAGACCTCACTTGATTGCAAATCTGGTCTGCAAATTGGCCCTTCGGTGCCTCTTAGCATGGAGTCCCCGATGACCACCACTCTACGCTCCTTCCTAGGGGGTTGATCAGCGATTACTATAGCCGATGTTCTGTGTTTGGAATTCTCCTGAGCCCCTTCTGTTTCATCCTCGGTACGGTCAAGATAGTATGCAAGGGCACACTTACAGTCCAGCGTGTGCAACGCCTGTTCCCCAGGATGAGAATGGGGCTTAGGGAAAAAGACAGGCAACACAATGGACTGGTTGAGGTGAAAGTCCGAGACCACCTTGGGAAGGAATTTAGGATGGGTACGCAGAACCACCTTGTCATGGTGAAAAACAGTGAAAGGTGGGTTGGCAACCAATCCATGCAGCTCACTAACCCTCCTGGCAGAGGTGATAGCAATGAGGAAAAGCACCTTCCAGGTTAGAAATTTGAGTGAAGTTGTGGCAAGAGGCTCAAAAGGAGGTTTCATGAGGGCTGATAAAACCACATTCAGGTCCCAGACGACTGGAGGAGGCTTCAGAGGTGGTTTGACATTGAAGAGGCCTCTCATGAACCGGGAAACCAGGGGATGAGCCGTGAGAGGTTTTCCGAGGATAGGCTCATGAAACGTAGTGATGGCACTGAGGTGGACTCTGATTGAGGTAGACTTGAGGCCAGCGTCGGACAGAAAGAGCAAATAGTCCAGTACAGTTTCCACCGCCAATGAGGTGGGATCGTGGTGATGTAGTAGACACCAAGAGGAGAACCGGGTCCACTTCTGATGGTAACATTGGAGGGTGGCCGGTTTCCTGGAGGCATCCAAAATGCGACGGACAGGCTGAGACAGATTCTCTGGAGAGGTCAGCCCGAGAGAAACCAAGCTGTCAGGTGGAGCGAGGACAGATTGGGATGCAGTAGAGACTGATGCTGCTGTGTAAGTAGAGTAGGAAACACAGGAAGAGGAATGGGTTCTCTGGAGCTTAGCTGGAGCAGGAGGAGAACCAGTGTTGGCGAGGCCACCGAGGGGCGATGAGAATCATGGTGGCTCTGTCCCTGCGGAGTTTGAATAACGTCCGCAACATCAGAGGCAGTGGAGGAAAGGCATAGAGGAACTGATCCGTCCAGTTGAGCAGGAATGCATCCGGGCCCAGACGATGAGGAGAGAAGAGTCTGGAACAGAACTGGGGCAGCTGATGGTTGTGAGGAGCTGCAAATAGGTCCACCTGAGGAGTGCCCCACCGAGCGAAGATGGAGCGGAGTGTGGGAGGATCCAGAGTCCACTCGTGAGGTTGAAGGATGCGGCTGAGATTGTCGGCCAGGGAGTTCTGTTCGCCCTGGATATAGACAGCTTTGAGGAAGAGACTGTGGGCCGTGGCCCAGGTCCAGATGCGGATGGCCTCCTGAAAGAGGAGGGGAGATCCGGTGCCGCCTTGCTTGTTTATGTAGTACATGGCGACCTGGTTGTCTGTGCACAGGAGAAGAACCTGAGGGTAGAGAAGGTGCTGGAAGGCCTTGAGGGCATAGAACATGGCCCTGAGTTCCAGGAAATTGATGTGATGTCCAGAGTCCCTGGGTGCGAAGATCTCCCAGGTAAGCTCCCCATGCATAGGGAGAGGCATCCGTGGTTATGGTCATGGAGTGAGGGGGTAGATGAAAGAGTAGACCCCTGGAAAGATTGGAGGAGTTCAACCACCATTGAAGAGATTGCTGAAGAGACGATGTCACAGAGATAATAATATTTTTATTTTTGTATACCGCCATACCCAGGGAGTTCAAGGCGGTTCACAACAGATAGATGAATTACATACAGTGCGATTAGGAAAAGAGGAAACATATCAAAGCAATCGTAGGGTCAAACTCGTTTACAATAACAATTTAGGTGAGGGAGGGGCCAAATACGGGTACATACAGAATGTGCTGTAGTAGGATACAATTAAGTTTAAGAGAGGGGGGGAACCAAGCTTATTAGCTGGGGAAAAAAAAGGGGGGGGGCGGAAAAAGAGGAAGAGGAGAGGGGGGAGAGATGGGGGAAGGGGGCGTTAAGGGATAGGTCTGTTGCAAAGAAGGGTTTGATCTGTTTTCTAAGGTGGAGAAGGGGAAACGTTATGGCGGAAAGGGAGCGTTAGGGATTTGGTCCGTTAAAAAGTAGAGTTTTGAGCTTTTTTCTGAAGGGGGGGTATGAAGAGCAGTCAAGTATGATTTGGGCGAGCCATGAATTTAGTTTGGCCGCTTGAAAAGAGAAGGTTCGTTCGAAGAATCTTTTAAGATGGCATGATTTCAGTGAGGGAAAAGCGAACAAATTTGATCTGCGGGAGCTCTTCTTATTATAGTTCAGGTTGAAGTGGGGGTAAAGATAGGATGGTGACATACCAGATACGGTTTTGTAGCAGATGCAAGAAAACTTAAATAGAACTCTGGATTCGAATGGCAGCCAGTGCAACTTGTTGTAGAAAGGGGATATGTGTTCCCATTTCTTCAGGCCAAAGATAAGGCGGATGGCAGTATTTTGGACCAGTCTCAGTTTCCTGGTGATTTTCTTGAAGGCGCCTAGATAAATGATGTTACAGTAGTCTAGGACACCAAGAATGGAAGATTGGACCAGCAGACGAAAGGAGGTGTCATCAAAGTATTTTTTAATGGTGCGGAGTTTCCAGAGTATCGAGATGCTTTTTTTAAATACTAGGTCAGTGTGTTTCTCCAGAGTGAGATGCTTGTCTAAAGTGACTCCTAATATTTTTAATGATTGTTCAATACAGTAGTCAAGTCCATTGATGGTTATCGTAGTTTCCTTAATTTTGTTGTTTGGGGATACTAAGAGGAGTTTAGATGGGATGAGAAAGAGGGTCCGTGGTCTGTGACCATTGGTTGGCTAGAGTCCACTGAGGTGTCCTGAGGTGGAGTCGCGCCAGAGGAAGCACATGGACCGTCGAGGCCATGTGGCCCAGGAGGACCATCATTTGCCGAGCTGGAATGGAGTGATGAAGGAGCACCTGACGGCAGAGGTGGAGCAGGGTTCGTTGGCAGTCGGAGGGGAGAAACGCCCTCATTAGAGTGGTGTCGAGAACGGCCCCAATGAACTGAAGTCGCTGTGTGGGAAGTAGATGCGACTTGGGGTAGTTGATCTCGAACCCCAGGAGATGGAGGAAGGAGATGGTGTGTTGAGTGGCTTGTAGCACAAGTGGAGACGTAGGTGCTTTCACCAACCAATCGTCCAAGTAGGGGAACACCTGGAAGTTGTGAGACCTGAGAAAAGCCGCCACCACAATAAGGCACTTGGTGAACACCCTGGGCGATGATGCAAGGCCAAAGGGTAGCACTTTGTACTGATAGTGACGGTGCTGGATTTGAAATCGGAGGTAGCGACGTGAAGTCAGATTGATTGGAATGTGAGTGTAGGCCTCTTTGAGGTCTAGGGAACATAGCCAGTCGTGTTGAGAGAGAAGAGGGTAAAGCGTGGCAAGGGAGAGCATTCTGAACTTTTCCTTGACCAGACATTTGTTGAGGTCCCGGAGATCGAGGATGGGACGGAGGTCTCCGGTCTTCTTGGGAACCAGGAAGTAGCGGGAGTAGAATCCCTGACCCCTTTGGTCTGAGGGTACCTCTTCGATGGCATTGAGAAGAAGGAGGGATTGGGAGGAGTGAGAAGCAGACTCTATGGGAGGATTGTCTGGTGGAAGAGTCTGAAAATTCAGAGAGTAGCCGTGACGAATGATGTAGAGGACCCACTGGTCTGATGTGATGACCTCCCAACGGTTGAGGAAGAGTTGGAGGCATCCTCCGATGGGCTGAGGAAGAGGCAATGATGGAGGGAGACTGGCTATGCCCTGGAGAAAAGAGTCAAAAGGGTTGAGATGGTTTTGACAGAGAGAGAGGCTTGGCAGGTTGATGAGACTGGGGGTGAGCCTGAGTTTGATGCTGGTGACGAGGACGGCGAGGCTGCTGTTGAGGCGGGTTGAGAGGTCTGGCCGAGAACCTGCGCTGGTAGGAGGACTGCTGTCTGTAGGGGCGAGCAGGTGGAGTCTTCTTTTTAGGTTTCACCAGAGTATCCCACCTGGTCTCGTGTGCTAAGAGTTTCTGGGTTGTTGAGTCCAGGGACTCCCCGAAGAGTTCATCACCAAGACAAGGTGCGTTAGCCAGGCGGTCTTGGTGGTTAATGTCGAGGTCAGAAACTCTGAGCCAGGCCAGATGCCGCATGGCAACAGCCATGGCGGATGCTCGAGAGGTCAGCTCAAATGAGTCATAAATGGAGAGCACCATGAATTTCCGGAGTTGGAGCAGACTGGAAATTTGTTGTTGAAAGAGAGGGACCTTACGTTCAGGAATGTATTTTTGTAAGGAGGAGAGTTGTTGCACCAGATGTTTCATGTAGAAGGAGAAGTGCATTCTGAAAAAGGCGCTTGCCAAATTTATCCATAGTTTTTCCCTCTCTGCCAGGAGGGGTGGAGGCATAGACACTGGAGCCCTGAGTTTTCTTTAAGGTGGACTCCACCAGGAGAGATTCATGGGGCAATTGAGGTTTGTCAAATGACCCAGAATGACCCGGTACAAACTATCCAATTTGCGAGGAGCCCCAGGGACAGTGAGGGGGTTCTCCCAGTTTTTATAAAAAGTTTCCCGTAGGATGTCGTGGACGGTAACTTAAGGAATTCTTTGGGAGGTTGTTCAAAGTCTATGGCATCGAGAAAAGCCTGGGACTTTTTAGAGTCAGACTCTAAGGGAATGGAAAGAGCTGTTGACATTTCCCTGAGGAATTTGGTGAAAGAAGATTGTTCAGGTTTTGAAACGGTATCAGCCACTGAGGGTTCCTCGTCCGTCGACGAAGCGTCTTCCTCGGTACCGTGCGGGGATTCTTCCCATAAGTCCGGGTCCCTGATATCGGGGTGCGCACGGCGGGACATGGGTGTGGAGGGCTCGGCATGGCGGGTCTTGGAGAGAGACTTGCCGGAGCGTACCGAGGCGGTACCGGGAGAGGAAGATCGGTGCCGTTCCTGGTACTGGGAAGGGTCGGTATCAGAGCGGGCCTGCACCGTAGGTTGGGAACGGTGTGGTTCAGCCAAAAGTACCGGCATGGAAGTGTTAAGCGGTACCGAGGGGGTCGACACCGATGGGATCGTGCGAGGCTCGGACCGGTCCTGTACCGGAAGGTGTGGGGCCAGCATCGCCGGCAACAATTGTTGGAGTTGCTGCTGCAGCTGCTCATGTAATTGGGTTTGGAGTATGGCCGCGATGCGGTCGTCCAGGGGAGGCACCAGTACCGCTTTTTTCTTTTTCGGTACCATAGGTGCCGCTCTACGCTCCGGCGATGAGGAGGCCGTTGACGAGGCACTCACCGATATCGGAGCGGAGCGTTTGCGGGGTCGGTGCGGTGTCAGCAGGACCGGCGTCGCAACTGTGGTAGGAGGGCGCTCAAGGGAAGTGGAAGGCTTCTTAGCCGGCTTACCTGGGGACAGCGACCCCGAAGAAGGATCCGGTGGCGTCGAAGTAGTCGGTGCCGACTTTTGGAGTGCCGTCGACATCGCGGCAGATTCCATGGCAGATCCAGTGCCGAAAAGAATATTTTGCTGGATCTGCCTATTTTTCAATGTGCGCTTTTTAAGAGTAGCACAGCGGGTACAGGTGTCAGCCCGATGCTCCAGACCCAAGCACTGCAGGCACCAATTGTGCGGGTCGGTGAGAGAGATCGGGCATGCACACCGCTGGCACTTCTTAAAGCCCGGTTGAGGGGGCATGAAGAGAAAGACGGCCTCCACAAAATCGAAGCCGGAGGCCTGTATGGTGGCAACAGGCCCCACCAGGGCCGGCCTGAAAAAATAAGGAAAACTCGACGAGTTTTTTTTTTTTTTTTAAATCAAAATTAAAGATAATCTGAAGGAGAAAAATAGAAAAAAATGAGAAAATACGCGAGCGGGAAGGCAAAAATTAGTTTTTCAACGGCCGTTGAAAACACATGCGTCTTCTTCGCTCCGCGGAAACGAAGAAACGGGACCACGCACTCCTCCGTCGGGCGGGAAGGCACTCGCGCATGCGCGGTGCGGCCAACTAGAACTTTCTAGTTAAAAGTGTCCGTACCGGGGCTCCGTCGGTGACGTCACCCATGCGTTAAGAATATGCTGCCTGCTTGTCCTGGGATAATATAATATATACTCTTGGGCCTGCCACAAGAGTATATATTATATACTCTGTTACAGAGGAACAGCTAGCCAGTTAGAAGGTTAATATATTCAACAGAATGCAGTGGTATAAATTCCACTGGAAAAAAAAACCATGGAGTGCAGGGGCCCCAGAGAAGGAAAAGGCCAACTTATAGTTCTAAGATAGGGCACAACCCCTGCCCAAATTTTCTGCTTGGCGGCCCTTAATTTGAACTTCTGCCACTCGTAGGACAGCCTAAGCATAAAATTATCTATATTTCACCCATATAACTACATAGATTAACCAGGCTCTTTATCTGCATGCAGAAAAACACCAGCACAAAACATAAAACAGAGAAAAATTGTATCTATTTAAAAATTATTCCTGCATTCAGATTTAGCACACAAAACACAGTGACTGAATTTTACTTACTGTACTACCCAAACCATAAAATGCATAACTGCAGCCATATATGTAGTGATATATGAATAGCTTTTGTCCATATAAATGGCAATAATAATGATAAAAAAAGACAGCATTCATTGCTGCCCGCAGAAATGCTTTTGCATGTAAGGCCTCAGGTTTTCAGGATATCCTTAGTACATATGTATGAGAAAAATGTGTACTCACTTGAAAACCCAGTGGATTTCATTATGGAAAGCTTGAAAATCTGACTGGCTAAGTGTGTCTGCAAGACTACTTCTTGCAATAATGAGTGGAACAACTTCAGAGAATTGCAGTGCACATCAGACACAGGTAAGCTTTAGAAGGGAAATATTATAAGGAAACCAGACAGACGCCACAAATATAGTACATCCAAATGCGGCCTTCCATGGGGGGAAGGGCAGGTGTGTACAAAAAGTTAACCTTTTATTGCATTATTCATTTTATATTCCACCTTTAACCTATGGATGCAAGAGACCTTATATTTGAAGGAACATACACTAAATTATCTCATCCATAAAGTGCTATTCATGAACACAGACTTAAAAAATAAATAGTTTTAAGAGCCTTTCAAAAAAGTAAGCATGATGGAATTTGATGAATCTAAAGAGAAATATTATTTCATACTCTAGCACTTTGAAATATGAAAGATT
This sequence comes from Geotrypetes seraphini, assembly GCF_902459505.1. Taxonomy (NCBI): domain Eukaryota; kingdom Metazoa; phylum Chordata; class Amphibia; order Gymnophiona; family Dermophiidae; genus Geotrypetes; species Geotrypetes seraphini. The sequence continues at coordinate 47,715,135 of NC_047101.1, forward strand.
GTTCCCAGATTGACTTTGAATTAACTTGCTTCATTGGAAAAAAAAAAAGCCAAGATTCAGCCTACCGTATATACTCATATATCGGTTTATATTTGAGTTTACAGTGGAACCTTGGCTTACGAGCATATTTCATTCCAGAAGTATGTTCGTAAATGAAATTGCTCGTATATCAAAGCAAGTTTTCCCAATAGGAAGTAAGGGAAACTCGCTTTGATTCGTTCCACCTCCTCCTCCCCCCCCCCCCACCGAGGCTACCGGCGCTGCTCCATCCCCTCCCCCTTGAGGCCACCGACGCTGCTCCATACCCCCCCCCCCCCCCGAGCACCGCAACGACATCGCTTACCTCGATTGGGCACCAGCACCAATGCACAGGAGGTGTTGGTGCCCGAAGATCCTCCCTCTTCTGGCCTGGGATGGGATGGGCTGGGCGGTGCGACGGAGATCCTCCCTCTTCCCTGTGCTGGGCTGAACTGGGCTTTGAGCATTTGCGCATGCTCAAAGCCTTCTGGTCTCACTCTCTCCGAGATTCTGAATCTGAGAATCTCGGAGAGAGCGAGACCAGAAGGCTTTGAGCATGCGCAAATGCTCAAAGCCCAGTCCAGCCCAGCACAGGGAAGAGGGAGGATCTCCATCGCACCGCCCAGCCCAGGCCAGAAGAGGGAGGATCTTCAGGCACCGGCACCTCCTGTGCATTGGTGCTGGTGCCGGTGCCCAATCGGGGTAAGCGATGTCGTTGCGGCGCTCGGGAAGGATGCAGGATCGCGGGGGGGGGGGGGTGGTGCTCGTCGCCGATTTTGCAAATGTTTTGCTCGTCTTGCAAAACACTCGCAAACCGGTGCACTCGTAAACCGAGGTTTGACTGTATATGGTATATGTACTTCTCACATTAGACTAGATATTAGGAACTATTAAAGTCTGCACATCTTCTGAATTAAACCCAGAAAAATCTTTTGTATACCATACAGGCAATTTTAAAATAAAGATGTGAATCTATTTTAAGCCAGTGAAGTCTATTTAAAAGTAGAGTTGATTCATGGAATTTACCTAAATTGAAAATCAAACATGCAGATATGTTTTGTAATAACTGTAACTTTTGTGAAACAGAAAAATACTAAGATGTGATGCACATGGGAAAGAGGAACCCAAATTATAGCTATGTGATGCAGGGTTTCACGTTAGGAGTCAATGCCCAGGAAAAGGATCTAGGTGTCATTGTTAAGGATACATTGAAACCCTCAGCAAAATGTGTGGCGGCTAAGAAAGCAATTACAATATTAGGAATTATCAGGAAAGGAATGGAAAGATGAAAATGTTATAATGCCCTTGTATCACTCTATGGCAGCCCTGTACAACATAAGGCCCCCCCAGGCCTGGTTCTTCTGCTCCTGTCTCGTTTTCGGAGCCCAGGATTTCTCCCTGCTTCCCCGATGCAGCAACACCAAGGCATGTGCAGCGACTGTAGTCCACAAGCACTGAACCCACAAGCCTTCCCTGATGTCGGAGAGGAAGTTCCGGGCCAGCCAGGCAGTGTCAAAGCAGCTCCTGATTGGTGTAGCCTTACTTTAGTAACAGGAAGAAGCAGTCGGAGCATACTGCGTGTGATTTTCTTCACGTGCCAGAGTTCCAGCTGCCCTCTCCTGTCTTTTAACAGGCGAAAAACCGTATTCGTGGTTTTTCAAAATTTATGGGGGTTCCTAGAACGGAACCTCCGCGAATATCAGGGGCAAGAATCCAAAGCTCTACCCCGTTCTGTGCTTGGGTTCCAACTGCTGAAGTCTCTTGTCAAAGCTCACTCCAGCCCATCTACACCCTACCAGCCCCCTCCAAAAGAATGAAATTCAAACCGTTGACACCATCCAACAACGTTCATTCATTAAAACCATCTCTTGCAAAACAAAATAGCCCCTGGGAAAAGAGTTCTCTTACGAGCATGCAGATCATGAATTATTAACTTTTTGAATGACTGCTGCTACCTTTCATCAAAAAGGTATACTATTAATCATTTTATAAAATGCCTTATGCATTTTCCCTAAACTGTTTATTCTGGTTAGAGAGAATGAAGAAACACTAAGAACCAATCCCCCCCCCCCTCTAAATCAATACATTCTATTGTAGCACTTTACCACTAATTCCCATAATAAAATAAAAATACCCCAAAATCCCATTATATTTTTGAATTTTTTTTAGTGCTCTGGGCTGCGGAAGAAACCTCTACCACAGCTTAGTAAAAAGGGGAGGGGGTTAAATTAGCTAAGGAGCCAATTAGTGCTAATAATTGATTGCTAATTAGTACTAATCAGGACCAATTTGGAATTGAGCGCACATTTTGCTATGCAATATTCTCTAACAATGTACACTCAAATCCCATAGCCTGCAACTCAGAAGGGGGCATAGCCATGGAATGTACATAGGTGGATCAGGGACGCTGAGAAGGAAACCTTATTTGGGCTCCAAAATCATCATTATTGAGTGCTGATTTTTGAGTGCCATTCGCTGAATCTAGTCCTGTATCTTCTGTGAAACAACCTGTTGAATAGCATAAGAATTATACACAACAGCAGCCCTGGAAATCTAAATAAGAAAGAATGTATACTAAAATCAAACAAACAAAAAAAGGCAGTTGCAAGACGATATGAGAACAGAATCTGAATGCCTTGGGAATCAGATATGATGCTCTGGAATCAGAGATGTTGATGTAAATTTGTACTGTAAACCACAATGAGTAGTTTGGATTTTTGTGGTACGGTATATAAAAATACATTGACATTTGTTCTGAAAGACCTGTGGCTCTGTAAATAACCTATTAAAGATTTATAGCCTGCTTTTTCAAACTGTGCTTCAACTGTATAATTTTAGTAGGTTTCAGCTGTAAACCTAAGCTACAGCTGTGGGCGATATACTGAGTTTGATTAATAAAACTTAAAATATAAAATTCAGCATTCAGTAAAAGAAATACATACCAGAAAAATCTAAAAACAGAAACAGAATCTAATATAATAAAATGCTAGGCTGCGCATGCGCACTCCCATCTGCGTGCGTCCGTTTTCCGTGAGATGTAGGGCACCTTAGGTAGGAGTGCGCATGCGCGCTTACGTCACCAGCCGCCGATGCCTCCACAAGCCGTGACCGCAGCCAGCCGCCGATCTCTGTTCCTCCAGCGGGCGGGTGGGCGGGGGGTCTCAGAGGAGAGGGATCGCGGCCGCTCAACGCCCCCACCGAGGAGCCCAGCAACTTTCCGCCCCGGCTTTTAAACTGACCCGAGTCCTTTGCCGCCCCCCCTTCCCTTCCCGCAGTCCCGACTACCTACCCGGAGATTCAAGCAGCGTATGCAGCAGTCTTCACACGCTGCTTCGGGTCCTTCTACTGCCCTGATTTGCTCTGCCGCGTCTCTGATGATGTCATCAGGGACGTGCCAGAGTAAATCAGGCCAGTAGAAGGACCCGAAGCAGCATGTGAAGACTGCTGCACACGCTGCTTGAATCGCCATGTGTAGTCGGGCCCGCGGGAAGGGAAGGGGGGGCGGCAAAGGACTCGGGACCGCGTTTGTAGTCGGGACCACGGGAAGGGAAAGGGGGGGTAGAGGAAACGCTAATGCTGCTGCACAGAGAACTGGTGTGGGAGGAGGGAAATGGAGGGGGAGGGAATGCTGCTTTGGGCAGACAGACAGAGAGAGGAAGGGAGACAGAAAGAAAAGAAGAAAGACACAGGGGCAGGTGCACAGGGAACTGGTGTGGGGGGAGAGAAATGGAGGGGGAGGGAATGCTGCTTTGGACAGACAGACAGAGAGAGGAAGGGAGACAGAAAGAAAAGAAGAAAGACACAGGGGCAGGTGCACAGGGAACTGGTGTGGGGGGAGAGAAATGGAGGGGGAGGGAATGCTGCTTTGGACAGACAGACAGAGGGAGGAAGGGAGATAGAAAGAAAAGAAGAAAGACACAGGGGCAGGGAGATACACAGAAAGACAAAGGGGACCAGGGACAGAGACAGACAGAAAGAAAGACAGCAGGAGTCGCATCAGGAGGGGTGCGGGATGCGGCAGAGGGAACTTTTCCAATGGGTGCAACTGGGCGGCTGTAAGTGTAAAGTAAGTGTATCATAGGGATAAGAAGGAGGGGGGGGAGAAAAAGGAAGGGTCGCCTATTGGTGGACAGGGGGAGAAGGAAAGAGGTGCTGATGGACAGGGGGGAGGTAAAACAAAGGGAGAAGGGCTGCTGCTGCATAAGGAGAGCAGTGAAGGGATGGTGGTGGACACAGGGGAGGTAAAAGGAAGGGAGAATGGACAGGGGGTGCAGGCAAGGGGTGGTGATGGACAGCCAAGGAAAAAGAAAGACAGAAAGAAAGACAGACAGAAAGGTTAAGGAGAGAGAGAGAAAGAAATAAAGACACACACACACACACATATATTCTAGCACCCGTTAATGTAACGGGCTATAAGACTAGTGTAATATAAACCGAAATAAAATCATCAATAAGCAAAAATCAAGAGAGAGAGACTATAATTTTTTTTGTGTGTGTGTGTTGGTGGGTGGGAGGGGGGTTATTTTATAGCCTCTTCACCCACTTTGCCCTCTCCTGGCGCTGTGGTATAAACAAACAAAAAACACTTTTCCTCTCTCTCTTAAATCCTAGCTCACATTGGTGGTCTAACACCATAAAATAGAAAATAAAATTATTTTTTTCTACTTTTGTTGTCTGATCATTATTCAGATCTTATCAGTCCCAGGCTCCGGTTGTCTTCTGATACCTTGCTTTCCAGGGTCTCCTTCTTTCTTCTTGCTAACCATCTATCTTCTGTCTCTGTCCTCCCCTTCCATTTCATTTCCCTTCCCTCCCCCGGAGGTCTAGTATCTTTCCTTTTTTTCATCTCCATCCACAGATCCACCTTTTCTGAATTACCCTTTCATCCTTCATCTCTCTCTCCTTTCCCACCACCCCAGGGTCCACCATCTCTCCCTTTCTCTTCCCAACTACCCTCCTATTCAGTATCTCTATTCCCCCATCCACACCATCCCTTGTGTCCAACTTCTCTCCCTTTTTGTTCCTTCCCTCCCTAAATCCTATTGTCCACCATCTATCTCCCTCTCCTGTTTTTAGATCCTTATTTCTTCTATCCTTCATCCCCATCTCCCCTCTCCATGATCTCCCCCAAGTCTATCTCCCCCCTCCTCACCTCTCCCTCCATCTACCATTTTTATTTTTTTTATGGCACTCCTAAGCCCCCACCACCACCACACCCCCACACCTTTCCCAAAGGGAGTCCGGAAGAGGTCTGCCGGTGGTGGTAGCGATCCACTCCTGCCACTACTCCTAGCGTCTTCTCTCCACTGCAGCCTGCCCTCAGTGAAAACTTCCTGTTTCCGCTTGGGCGGCCGAATGGAGAGAAGATGCCCAGAGTAGCAGCAGGATAGTGAATTGAATTCGCTACCGCCGCTTTTGACTGGCCAGGGAGGAGAGGAGAAAGCCTTGCTTGCGGGAATGAGAGAGCCTAGCTGCCCCGATCTGCACCAGAGACTCATTCGGGCTTCCCCTCTGCCACCGGTGTCCTTACTTCTGATGTAACTTCCAGTTTTTGCAAGCAAGGCTCTCTCTTCTCCTCCCTGGTCAAGCAAAAGCGGTGGTAGCAACGGGGCCAACGAATCGGTAAATCCGATTTTCTTTAATAGTAAACCGATTCAAATCGATTCACCAAAAGTGAATCGGAGAATCGATTCGAATCGCGAATCGGGCAGCACTAGTGTTGGGGGGGGAGATGCATATTTCCCAAAGCTAATATATTACAATTCCAAAAAAAACACACTATACCTTTGTTTTCTCAGCATTGCTTTGGCCCTAGTATCTCTCTTCTGCTTTTCTCTATTTTTATTTAACTTTTTCCAGGGTCTCCTCTTGTTTTGACATCTTATTCTTTCTCTACATTAAGAATTCAACTTTTCGGTGTGTCCCTATCCATCATTTCCTCTTTGTGTCCCTGTCCCTTTCATCCCCTCCCCCCTATTCGGCACCTCTCCTCAATGTATCTATCCCTCCCCTTATAAACACATGATGGCAGATAAAGACCAAATGGCCCATCCAGTCTATCTATTCATAGCATCCACTAGCTCCTGCTCTCCCTATGAGATCCCATGTGACTATTCCACACATTCTTAAATTCAGACACAGTCTTTGCCTCTACCACCTCTACCGGGAAACTATTCCACACATCTACCACCCTTTCTGTAAAAAAGTATTTTCTTGGATTACTCTTGAGCCTATACCTCTTCACTTCATCCTATATCCTCTCATTCCAGAGCTTCCTTTCAACTGAAAGAGATTTGCCTCATTCACATTTATGCCACATAGGTATTTAAACATCTCTCCCACCTTTCCTCCAAAGCATACATATGCTTTATGACAAAGGCTACTGACCATTTTAGTAGCCTTCCTAGGTTTTGAAAGTTACACTCTTAGGCTAGATGAAAATGAGCCACAGAGAGTGATGCTCAAATATGCAAATAAATTCTAGGCTGGTTGACAGTACTGCTGTTTTATTTATTTTATCATTAGGATTTGGTTCACACTGGGTTTTATTTATTTTTTTATTCATTCATTCAATTTATTTATTCAATGTTCTCCCAAGGGTTGTAGCTCAAGGCGAGTTACATTCAAGTACAATATGAATTTCTCTGTTCCTGGACAGCTCACAATTTAAGGGGCCCTTTTCCTAAGAGGTGCTCAGGGCAGGATTAATTCTTTGAAGGCTCCTAGGCACACAAGTACACTGGACCTCCCTGGCCCTGCCCCACCCATACCCGGCCCCATTCATTTAACTGTTTTCTTATTTACTTCTTTATTTCCACTTGTATTTCTTTTTTTCTTTTATTTTAAAATTCAAAACAAACAACAAAGATTATCATACCGGCCAGTGTGGTTGTAGTTCTATGCAAGCCCCAAACATTTCTGAACAAATCTCTTTCCTTAGGTCAGTAAAGTATACTGCTGTTACAGTATCCTGTCCTGACCCGAGGAAGGAGAATTTAGTCTCTGAAAGTTAGTTAAAAATGTATTAAAATTAGTCCAATAAAATGATCACCATATTTCCATTTTCTATTTCTAAACATTTATCAACACAGCTACAACTTTATCCTAAAGCAAAAAAAAATAAAAATAGAATTTTTTTCTACCTTTGTCATGTAGTTTCTGCTTTCCTCATCTTCTTGTCATTCTCTTTCTTTCATACACTGTCTGCTCCTTCCAGAAACTGTCTGTCTCCCCCTGCCATCTCTCCTCCTGCGCCCCCCCCCCTTTGGTCTGACATCCATCATTTTCCCTCTTTTCCTTCATGGTCTGGCATCTCTCTCCTTCCATCTCTCCTTCCCTCCCCCCTGTGGATTTTTAGCATCCCTTTCTTCTCATTTCCTCTGCTCAGATCCGATATCACTGCCTCCTTTCTCATTCTCTGGCATCTCTCTCTCCTCTCTCTTCCCTTTCCTTTTCTTCTCTGGTCTTCCTTCTCTATTTTCTGCCTCTGTCTAAATTAAATTATTTCTTACTATTCAGTCCTCAGTTTCCCGCTTTTCACTGTCTACCCACAGCATGCAACCCCTTTCCTTCACCCCTCCACTATCTCGCACTCTTCTTCCCTACATCCAGCGTATGCCCTTTTTCTTTATCCACCTCCTTCCATCCAGTATGTGTTCTTTTTCTCCACTTTCATTCAGCACTTGCTCTCCCCTCTCAACTGACATCCATCTGCCCTCTTCTCTCTCTCCCTTCTCCCCACTTTCCTCATTTGCCTCCTTCTCTCTGCCCCCCACACTTCCATCATCTGCTCTTTCTCTCAATCTCTCCCTTCTCCCCACTTCCATCATCATCATCTTCCCCCTTCTCTCAATCTCTCCCTTCTTCCCACTTCCATCATCTTCTGCCCCGTCTCTCAATCTCTCCCTTCTTCCCACTTCCATCATCATCTGCTACCTTCTCTCAATCTCTCCCTTCCCTTCACCTTTCTTTCCGATTTTGGCAACAAGATTGGCAATGGCACCCCCCCCGGCAATGGCACTTCAGATCGGCAATGCCCCCCCCCCCCCGATGATGGCACTCAAGATCGGCAACAGGCCCCCCCTCCCGGCATCAACGGCACTTCAGATCGGCAACGTGATGCTCAGTCCAAGGATTCCCTCTGACATGAAATGCACAGGCGGAAACAGGAAGCTACATCAGATTGGGCTGAGCACAGTGTTGCCGATCTGAAGTGCTGTTGATGCCGGGGAGGGGGGGAATTGCCGATTCCGAGTGCTGTCGCTGGGGGGGGGGGAGCCTGTTGCCGATCTTAAGTGCCACCCATCGCCGTTTGAAAAAAAAAAAAAAAAGGCTCTCTCTTTGCCCTCCTTCAGCAGGTCCTTCCTAACAATTTTGGGCCCTAGGCACGTGCCTACTGGGCCTATCCTTTAATCCGGCCCTAGATGTGCTAAGCCCTAACTCAGGCTTAACAGTCCTTTTATTAAGGTATGCTAACTGGATTAGCACAGTGGCATGTGGTCAGGGCCTTCAAGAGATTCCCTGAAGGCTACAGCAATCACCGCCATGGATTCCGTGCGCCTGCTCCTTACCTCCAGTACTAAGCATCCTGTTGTCAAGGGATTCATTTTCTGGCAATGAATCCTGTTGTCCTTTTTTATTTTTATACTTTTATATTTTTATACTTTTTATTTTTATACTTGAATGAGCAGGCAGCCTCTGCTCAATTAATCAAACTGCAGCAAGCCAAAAGAAGAAGAAAAAAAAAAAGCAGCAGGGCTGTATGGCTGGGATTCACTGCAGTCCCTGAATCTCCTAGGGTGTGCTACTTTTGCTTCATGCAATTTAATTGGTTGATATGCTCAATCAATCAAATTGTATGAAGCAAAAGTAGAACACACTCAAGGGATTCCAGATCTGCAGAGAATCCTAGCAGTACAGCTTTGCTTTTTTTCTTTTTGCTTGCTTCGTTTTGATTAATTGCAGGCTGCCTGCTCAACCAATTATAATGCAAAAAGCAAAAAATATTTGAAAAAGAAAACCTCCTCTCCAACCAACACTGGAGGAACAAAGGCAGCAAGCCTAGCATCCCACCATGCCCAAGGTATGTCTCGCTCCCTTTCCTCGCTGGTCCACACAGCTGTGGCTTCCTTTCCCTTCACTTCCTCAATCCTGCCAGTGCCGTAGTGCACTTTGCATTTGGTGCTTCATACAGACCTGCATACTTGTCATGTCCCACCGGCTCTGGAGCAGGTCTGTATGAAGCGACAAAAGCAAAGTACATTGCAGCATCAGCAGGAGTAAGGAAGAAAATGAAAAGGAAGCTGAGGATGTGCTGCACCAGTGGGGAAAGGGGAGGTACTGGACCTGTAAAGGAGGGCTGGAAGGAAGGGCAGAGAGAAACTGGAGCTGGGTGGAGGGAGGGGAAGAGATGGATCTGGGAGAGAGGGGCAGCTGAAGGGAGGAGACAAAGGAACTGAACCTGAAAGGAGGAAGAGTGCAGTTGGACCTGGGAGGGAGGAAGGTGAGAAAAACTGGACTTATGAGGGAGGGGAGAGAAGAACTGGACCTGGGAGAGATGGAGGGTGGGAGGGGACAGCTGGAGAGAGGAGAGAAAGGAACTGGACCTACAAGGGGAAGAGGGCAGCGAGGAACTGGACCTACAAGGGGGACTGGAGGCTGGAGGGAAGGGACAGAGGTGCTGGACCACTAGAGCAGGGGAGGGGGAGGGATTACAATGAAGGGAGATGCCAGACCAGGTGAGGAAGAAGAAAAAAGAGAGAGAAACATTGCATTCCAGGAGGGGTTGCTGGAAGGGAAAGAGAAAAGCTGTATTTACATATGGGGGGGGGGGGGGGAAGAGACACCGAAGAAGAGAATGAGAGATGGTAGATCAGTTTAAGGATGAAAATAGAGTTGCCAGGGGAAGGGGTCAGATGCAGGTTGGATGGGTGCAGAAGAACAGGACAAACTGGACAAGGGAAATGACAGGGACATAGAGAAAAGAGAAAAGATGTTAGGCATATAGGGAATATACTGTAGGGCCAGAGAAACTGGCCATAGAGGGAGGGACAGGGACACTGAGAAAGCAGATGGTGAACACTGGGAGAGGACAAACATGGACAGAGAGGGGAGATGTTGGATGAGATGAATAAGGTACACGGGGGGAAGATGTATGGTGGACATAGAGAAAGATGAAATGTGAAACGGACAGAAGTTCCAAACAAGAGAAAACCAGAAGACAATGGGACTAAAGCAAATGGTAGAAAATAATATTTATTTTGAATTTAATTGGAATATGTCAATTTTAGCAAATGCATATCTTTGATATTTTAAATTTTCAGTTTTTGACCCTCAAGTATTGCTGTATATGTAAGTCTTGACATTTTGAAGGTTCCAGTTCATTTTTCCCTTGATAGTCTATTTTTTTATGCATGTGACCAAGGTGTGGTATTCTCCTAGCAGGTGGCTTCTGGTAGTGTTTACTTTTGGTGTCGGGGATTCATAGCAGTCTGACTTGTTCTTTTTTTTTTCAGTAGAAGTATACTGGTGTTCTAGGGTGCTGCTGCTTTTTATAGGTAGAGTTGTTACTACCAGTAGCATAGTCAGTGTGGATTTTGGGTAGGCCTAAGGGGAAAATGGGTGGGCACAAAAATGTGTTCACCATCCCTGCTGAGGCACTCCCCTGCCCCTAAGATTCAAACTTCTCAAAAGAAAATATAAGTTCCTAAGCTGGCGGGGATCGCCAAGCCCCACCAACTGAAGATCTTCCTGAAAGTGCCAGACACTCCTGCGTTCAGTTCGGCAGTTGGCAGCTCCTTCCTAAGCTTCTGACACTAGCACCCCTATGCATATTCAGCTTCTCTGCAAATGTGTGGAAATTGAGTATGTGCTGAGTACCAGGAAGCAACTGCCAACTACTGAGCTGCACAGATGTGTCTCTGGTACCTTCAGGGAGATCTTCAGCTGGTAGGGCTTAGGGATCCCCCCAGCTACCATAGCAGTGTGCTGCTATTGGGTGTACCCAAGTCCAAAATGGATGGATCTGGGCCTACCCATGGCTACTTACACCACTGGTTACTGCACTACAAGTCCAAAAATCCAGATGCCAGGAATCCGGACTTCTTAAAATTGCAATCTGGACTCTTAGGGACAGAGAAAGAGATGGTGGTGCTGGAGCTTTTCCAGTAAATGTTACAATTAGGAAAAAATTAACATTTAAAAACACATTTTACAGAAAAATACCTGTGTTTTCTAAGACTCTCTTAATATGATCTAATTCAATGAGGTATAATATTTACATTTCTTTGTATGTTTTCCTGTAAATATACCTATTTTGATAAATGAAGCATTCTGCATTTGTTCGTGAATAAATCTACAAAATTGGCTTGTTCATCTCTTCTTTATGCCTTAAACTTAAAATTTAAAAGTACCGTATTTTCACGCAAATAACACGCACCCGTATAAAACGCGCACACGTGTATAGCGCGCAGAAATCACGATGATAAGCACAAAAACTTTGGTATAACGCGCTCACGATTATACCGCGCATGCTGCCCGACTCTCCGTTCACCCCCCTGACTTCCGTGCACTGCCCCGCCTCTCCGTGCGCTGTCCCGACTCTCCGTTCACCCCCCCTGACTTCCGTGCACTGCCCCGCCTCTCCGTGCGCTGTCCCGACTCTCCGTTCACCCCCCCCCGACGTCCGATTCATCCCCCCCCCCGGCAGGACCATTCGCACCCCCACCCCGAAGGACCGCCGACTCCCCGACAATATCGGGCCAGGAGGGAGCCCAAACCCTCCTGGCCACGGCGACCCCCTACCCCCACCCCGCACTACATTACGGGCAGGAGGGATCCCAGGCCCTCCTGCCCTCGACGCAAACCCCCCTCCCCCCCAACGACCGCCCCCCCCAAGAACCTCCGACCGCTCCCCCAGCCGACCCGCGACCCCCCCTGGCGACCCCCACGACCCCCCCACCCCCCTTCCCCGTACCTTTGGTAGTTGGGCCAGAAGGGAGCCCAAACCCTCCTGGCCACGGCGACCCCCTAACCCCACCCCGCACTACATTACGGGCAGGAGGGATCCCAGGCCCTCCTGCCCTCGACGCAAACCCCCCTCCCCCCCAACGACCGCCCCCCCCAAGAACCTCCGACCGCTCCCCCAGCCGACCCCCACGACCCCCCCACCCCCCTTCCCCGTACCTTTGGTAGTTGGCCGGACAGACGGGAGCCAAACCCGCCTGTCCGGCAGGCAGCCAACGAAGGAATGAGGCCGGATTGGCCCATCCGTCCTAAAGCTCCGCCTACTGGTGGGGCCTAAGGCGCGTGGGCCAATCAGAATAGGCCCTGGAGCCTTAGGTCCCACCTGGGGGCGCGGCCTGAGGCACATGGGCCCAACCCGACCATGTGCCTCAGGCCGCGCCCCCAGGTGGGACCTAAGGCTCCAGGGCCTATTCTGATTGGCCCACGCGCCTTAGGCCCCACCAGTAGGCGGAGCTTTAGGACGGATGGGCCAATCCGGCCTCATTCCTTCGTTGGCTGCCTGCCGGACAGGCGGGTTTGGCTCCCGTCTGTCCGGCCAACTTCCAAAGGTACGGGGAAGGGGGGGTGGGGGGGTCGTGGGGGTCGGCCAGGGGGGTCGCGGGTCGGCTGGGGGGGCGGTCGGAGGTTCTTGGGGGGGGACGGTCGTTGGGGGGGAGGGGGGTTTGCGTCGAGGGCAGGAGGGCCTGGGATCCCTCCTGCCCGTAATGTAGTGCGGGGTGGGGTTAGGGGGTCGCCGTGGCCAGGAGGGTTTGGGCTCCCTTCTGGCCCGATATTGTCGGGAAGTCGGCGGTCCTTCGGGGTGGGGGTGCGAGTGGTCCTGCCGGGGGGGGGGATGTATCGGACGTCGGGGAGTCGGCCGGGCAAGAGGGCTTGGGCTCCCTCTTGCTCCGATCGTGGATGCGGGTGCGGGTGGGAGCGCGTGCGAGTGGTCGTTCGGGGTGGGGGTGCGAGTGGTCCTGCTGGGGGGGTGAATCGGGCGTCGGGCGGGGTGGGAACTATGTTTGAAAACTTTCGTATACCGCGCTCACGCATATAACGCGCGAGGGGTATGCGCGGTAGGTAAAAACGCGTATAACGCGCGCGTTATATGCGTGAAAATACGGTACTACCTGAGGATCTGGAAAATCCAAACTGACCCAATCTCCGAACAGTATTTGACTCTCTAGTCCCTGCTGCCAAGCAGCAAGCTCTGAAAAGCTTATGTGGCCACTCACTGTGATGGTTTTGCTGGCAGACCCTAAATAGGGTGAGGTTGTGTGCACCACCCCTGGCCATTTCAAGGCGACGGAAGGGTAAGAGGCTGTAGTGGGATTTGAAATTGTGCCTTCTGATTTCTTGTCTGCTGCTCTAAGCATTAGGCTACTCCTCTGTCCTGTCCTGGACACTGATGCTGCTTTCAGGGACGGGTTTTCTGAAATGTGTTTATATTTTGCAGTTTGGCTACTGTTTCTGTTATGTAAAGTTTGTGACACAATCATAGAATGTACAGACGTGATAGTTTTTACTTCTGAAATGGCAACGCTAGTGCTGACGGTTGTAATGGGGTAGGGAAAAGGATGCAACAGTAAGTGTGGTAGGGAATAGAGAATGACACGGGGACAAATTTTTCTCCATCCCATGGAACTCATTTTCCCATCCCTGCAAGGATTAGAGGTAAATTATAAAATTAGTCAGAGACTACTGTTCAGGCAGTGGGCCTGATGGACCGCTGGGCGAGATGGACCTCTGGTCTGCCTCAGCGGAGGCAACTTCTTATGTTCTTATGATCTTTTCCTGTCCCTGTCCCATTCCTGCAAGCTCCATCTTCATCTGTACAAGCCTCAAACACTTTAAACTCATAAATGTTCAAGGCTTGTGCGGTTAAGACAGAGCTTACAGAAATGGGGCAGGGACAGGACAGGGAAATGGAGTTCCTGTAGGGATGGGGACAAATGTGTCCCCCGTGTCATTCTCTAGTAGGAGGAGTGTGTGGCGCAGTGGTTAGATCTACAGCCTCAGCACCCTGGGGTTGTGGGTTCAAACCCCACGCTGCTCCCTGTGACCCTGGGCAAGTCACTTAATCCTCCATAGCCCCAGGTATGTTAGTTAGATTGTGAGCCCACCGGGACAGAGAGGGAAAATGCTTGAGTACCTGATTGTAAAACCGCTTAGATAACCTTAATAGGCGGTATAGAAAATCCTAATAAACTTGAAACTAGCTTTATATTACGATTATTCAAAGAAATATCTAATTGAACTGTTGTCTTATCTTCTGTGTGTAACTCTGAAGAATAGATTTTGGACAGGTGACCTTAAGTTTCTTCACATCAATACAGAAGCCAAAAGGAGAAGCAGCAAATGTTACAGGTGACTCTCAGAAAAAAGACCAAGATTTGAGATCATTCAGCACAGTCAGCATATTAACCTCAGTTAAGGGTGCTTATCGCACTAATGTTTAGCACAGGATCCTTGAGAACCTCAGTCTAGTTCAGGGATCTCAAAGTCCCTCTTTGAGGGCCACAATCCAGTCGGGTTTTCAGGATTTCCCCAATGAATATGCATTGAAAGCAGTGGCATGTATATTCATTGGGGAAATCCTTAAAACTCGACTGGAGGGACTTTGAGATCCCTGGTCTAGTTGGATTTTCAGAATTTCTCCAATGAATCCCTTGCTATAAATGTCACTGCACGCCACTGGATTAGCGCATGTTAAATGCTAAGACACCCATTATATTCCTAGGGACATCTTAGTATTTAGGGCATGCTAATCATTAGTGCACACTAAATCAGTCAGTGCACCTTAGTAAAGGACCCCTTACTGAGCCGAAAAAGGCTTACCACAGGATGTGCTAGTGGTTAAAGCTGCTGCCTCAGCACCCCAAGGTTGCGAGTTCAATCCCAGCCTGCTCTGGCCAAGTCACTTAACCCTCCATTGCCCCGGATGCAACAGTTAGATTTAAGGCTCCTTTTACGAAGGTGCGCTAGGGTTTTTAGCGCCCGCACAAAATTACCGCACATGGTAGCCGAAAATCTACTGCCTTCCAAAAAGGAGGCGGTAGTGGCTAGTGCGCTCAGGAATTTAACGCGCGCTATTGCGCATGTTAAGGCCCTAGCATGCCTTTGTAAAAGGAGCCCTTAGCCTGCTAGGACAGATTGGAAAAGTATTTGAGTGCCTGTATTGTGCGAAATCTCCCCATGAAAAGGTGGTTAATAAAGTCCAATAAATAAAATAAAGCATGTTGCAGTAATTTTCCTATTTGCATGCAGTAATCACACAAACTACTTTTTAAATATTATTTGAGAGGATGAGATATGGATGAGGAGTGAGCGTGGAAGTGCTAACCAGCTAGCTACTGTATGCTAATCTGTTGCCACAGAGTTAACACGGGGAGCCCCTAGTGCCTTCTAAACAGGCAGCCATAAGCGCCCCTACGTTAATTTGTACCACACTAATATCAACATTACCACATGGCCAGAAAATAAAATAGCAAAGGACTGAATTTAAGGCATGTATGTTGTTCCTCTTTAATAAAGAGCACACACAAAACAATTCCCAAGTACTAAAAGATATGCTTATATCTCCAGTTTTTAGAGGACCGTCAGAGGGTGGAAATCTTAGAGGTCCTTTTGCTAAGTTGTGGTAAGCATTAGCACCTGCTTACTGCAGCAAAAAAGGGCTTGCTCTGGGATACTCAGGCATTCTGCAATAATTCTTGCAAGTGCACATGCCACCCACGAGGTAAAGACTTCAGCTGATTCAGAACACCGCAGCCAAGTTGATCTTCGCAAAAAGCAAATTTGATCATGTCTCCCCCACTTCTGTCCAAACTTCACTGGCTTCCAGTAATTTCCAGGGTTCATTTTAAATGCGCCTGCCTAGCTTTTAAGATCCTACACGGCATCCTCCCTCCCCTAATTCCACTATCTTGGAACTCCTCGAGTCCTGATACCACCAGGTCCACCCAAAAACTTAAAACTATCCTTCCCCTCGCTAAAAGGTATCTTCTATGCGGGAAAATTGGGGAAATCTCTCCTCTTCAGAATCACAGGGCTTTGGAATAATCTTACTGCCCCACTACGGAATCTGGGCTCCTTCCAACTATTCCGAAAGCACCTGAAAACTAGGCTATTCACAAAAATGTAATGCTCTCTTCCCCCCATACTCAACCTCCAACCCCATTATGCTGTTGCTTCCTATATTAAGCTCTTACTTCTAAATAGGCTAAAATCCATTGGTGTCTGCGACCAAGTTTTACAATGGTTTACTTCCTTTTTGTCAGATCGTAAATATACTGTACACTTTAATAATACTACTTCCAAATCTTTCTCTCTAAATTACGGCATCCCTCAGGGTTCCATACTATCCCCATTACTGTTCAATATTTTTCTATCGCCCCTTCTGAGCCTATGTCAATCCATAGGTTTCACAATTTACACATATGCGGACGATATTCAATTGTCTCATCCTATAAATCCAGAAAAATTAGAAGACATACATCAGATTAATCAGAAATTAGAAACAATCAAAAATTGGTTGAATTCCAATAGATTATCATTAAACATTAATAAAACAAAAGCCATGCTCTTTTCACACAAACAAGGAATACAGTTGTGCTCTACTTTCAACATCAATAACACTCCTATTAATATTGTTTCATCATTAAAATTATTAGGAGTCATTATTGATGAAAATCTCAAATCCTGCTTTTATCGCATACGTCAAATCCGTTCCATCTCTAAGTTTTTGGAACCAAAATCCCTTATACTTATACACTCACTTATCTCTAAGCTAGACTACTGTAATTCATTACTACTAAACATTACCCAAAAAGAAAAGAAACGGCTGCAGATTATTCAAAATATTGCCGTTAAATTAATTCACAACGGGAAAAAATATGACCATGTATCCCCCTTTCTGATTGCTTCACATTGGCTTCCCATCAATCATTGCATCATCTTCAAAATTTTACTTTTGGTATTTAAAACTTTATCCACAAACGAACCGCAATTCATAAACAGGGTACTCATTCCATACAACTCTTCTCGCTCCCTTCGCTCATCAAGCCAAGGTCTTTTGGTAGTCCCTTCTTTGAAAGTGATCAGCACAAGACGATACGATATATTTTCAGTAGTCGCCCCTCAAACCTGGAATTCTCTCCCCCAATATATTAGAGACGAAAAAGATATTAGCCGTTTCAAAACTAATTTAAATTGCAGTGCAGCAGTCTTTAATAAAAAAAAAAAACACACAAAAAAACCCCTCCTAATGTTTTCTCCTTTCGTGTTTCTCTCTTTTTAAAATGATTAATATTGTAACCTTCCATCCAGTTGAGTCTGCTGGTCTGTAGGTCAAACCCCCTTTTTTGGATTTATTATTATTATTATTACCTTGTATCTTAACATATGTTCAAATTTGGATTTTATAGTAATTCGCTTAGTATTTTATTTGTTATTATTATTTTGTATTTTATCGTACATTCAAATTTGGATTTTAATGTACATCGCTTAGTATTTTATGTATAAGCGATTCATCAAATTTCGAATAAACTTGAAACTTGTAAACTGTGCCGAGTTCTATAATTATGGAGAGGATGCGGTATATATACTTAAGGTTTAGTTTAATACGATTTTTTTTCCGCAGAGAGTGAAGAGTTTCATGCTAATCAGTTAGCACAGCTACATTGCCGAGTGATAACCCATGAACCAAAACTGCCTATAAAACAGGGGGCAAAAGGGGCTCACATGTTAATGGAAAAATTAGCATGTGGCAATTAATTTTTAAAAACTAGAAAAGTCTTTCTAAGAGACTACCTCCTTCCCAATCTTGTTTATTTAATATAATGATGATGGTGCTGACCACTCAGAATGCCCTCAACAATTGGAAAGTTTCAAGTTTCAAGTTTCAAGTTTATTATTTATTTGTTTAATCGCCTTTTCAATATTCAAGGCGATTTACACATTAATAAAGTTACAAAATAAAAATAATTTTAAAATAATTAAAAACTCACAAGACATAGACGATGACTGAACAAACTGGAAACAAAAGGAAGGTAGGGGAAGAAGTTACAATGTAATTGAGCAAAGTGGGGAACCAAATAAGGAAAACACAAAAAGGATGGGATAAAAATAGTTGAATATGTGAAGAAAAGAGAAGTAGAAACAAAATATAGTTGAATAATGTTAAAAGAAGCCAATAAAATCAGATAACAAATGCATCGTTAAATAAAAAAGTTTTCAGTTTGTTTTTAAATTTGTCTAGATTAAGTTCTTCACGTAAATAGATGGGAAGAGAATTCCAAGTTTGGGGAGCCGTCACCGAGAAAATATACTGACTGCGCGTATTTATTATTTTTAATGAGGGAATCATTAATAAGTGCTGTTGGTCTGATCTTAGGGTTCTATTGGAGGAATAAGGAATTAATAGTTTATGAATGAAGGCCGGAGTTTTAAACAGAAGAGATTTGAATGTGAGCAGACAAAGTTTGTAAGTTATTCTGTGGGCTACTGGAAGCCAGTGAGCTTCCTTAAGAAGAGGAGTTATATGGTCGAATTTTTTAGCTTTTGTGATAAGTCTGATGGCAGTATTCTGAATAATCTGAAGACGTCTGATTTCTTTTTGTGCTATACCATTAAATAAAGCGTTGCAGTAATCTAATTTTGAAATTACTAGAGAATGGATAAGAATTTTCAATGAGTCATTATTAAATAGCTGGGAGATAGAGCGTATCTGTCTCAGTCTAAAAAAAGAAGACTTAATAACACTGCTGATATGATCGTGAAAGGTAAGTTTATGGTCCAAAATTACACCAAGTATTTTGGTTTTTTGTACAACTTGCAAAGGGAGTCCATTAATAGAGATTGGCGAAGTAAGTGTAGGGTTGTCTTTCCAAGGAAAAAGCAGTATATTGGATTTATTGATATTCAATGCTAAACGATTATTGATTAACCAGTAGTGAATTTGTTCAAGTTTTGTGTTAATTCGGGCTATATCAGAAGGGTCGTCAGGATTGATTGGATGCAGAAGCTGTATATCGTCAGCATAAGCAAAAGTATTGAAACCAATTGATTGACATAAAGTCAACAAAGGAGCAAGAAATATATTGAATAAGAGAGGAGAAAGTATAGAACCTTGAGGAACACCGTACGTTGTGGAAAAAGTATCAGAAATTGTATTGTTAAAAGAGACAGTTGAGGAGCGATTTGAAAAATAAGACTGGAACCAGGATAGAACCTGGTCCGTAATACCTATTGTTTGGAGTCTGTTTATTAATAAATCATGATCGATTGTGTCAAAGGCTGACGAAAGGTCAAGAGAGACTAAAAGAACTGATTGATGGTGGTCAAGGAAATAATGAATAGAGGTGGTCATACCTATTAAGGAATGTTCGGTGGAATGGTATTGCCTGAAACCAGTCTGATTAGGGTGAAGAATGTTGGTTTTTTCGATAAAGTCGGAGATTTGGTTGTGGACTACCTTCTCCGTTAACTTGGCTAAGAAAGGGATGTTGGCTATGGGTCTATAGTTTGTACAATCCTCAGCACTAATTTTGTGATTTTTTGAAATGGGATAAATTATTGAATGTTTCCAATCATTTGGCATAATGCCTTGTTTTAAACTTTCACTCACTAAAGAATGTATTGTTGGACCAAAAATGCAAAAATATCGTTTTAGAAGAAAAGGAGGAATAGAATCGACTCTTCCTTAAATGTCACCTCCTGATGGAATTCAGTCTGCCTCTCTGCAAAGTACGAAGCAGTATCAACTGAGTGTTCCTGGATAAAGTCTTCCCTTGAAGTGTTTGTGTTGTGCAAGGTATAACTAGTTCTACCTAACTAATTTTATGAAACTGTAGTTTAACTCATAGTGACAATGATTTTGCATTGTCTACTATCACTCCTAGTTGAGTATGGCCTTTACATATGCTTTTACTTTTTCTTTGTAAGGTTACTGCTAATGTGTAACTTTTTCACTGTTTTGTTGTTTTGATGTTCTTTCTTTAATATCAATAAAAAGATTGGAAATGGGGAAAAAAAAAACCCCAGAAAAAAAATCAGCCATTTTACCCATGAGGTAAAAATAGGCATGAACAGCCATTTTCAAAAAGGACGTCTAAGTTGAAAATATCCAAATCCAGACCATTTGGACATAGGAGGGGCCAGCATTGTGATGGACTGCTGACACAGACATGCCAACAGAGCAATGGGACACCTTAAATAGCACTGTTATGAATTTCACATAAAGAGTGCCAGAAGTACATCTCACCACATATAATTTATGCCGAGCCCTACGAAACTCCCCCCAAACTTAATAGACCCACCTGTGTATGACCCCCAATAGCCCTCATGGTTATAGGTGGCACCTATAGAGTAGGATTTTGGTGGGTTTTATTAGGTTCACATTTTCCACCATAAATGTAGTGGGTAGAGGGCTTATGGACTTGGGTCCACCTCTCTATATTTCACCTCTATAGTTCTCTATAGTTCACCTCTCTATAGTTCACCTCTCTATAGTTCACCCACCAGGTGATTTAAGACACCTGTGTGATGCTCTACTAGGCCTTCCTATACCAAGTACTGCTGTTTTAGAGACAGATATGTACTCTTTCATTCAGATCTTTGTGGGGTGGGAGGGTGTTAGTGAGCAGTGGGGGAGTATGGCGGGTCATATCTTAATATATCCAGTGGTCATCTGGTCTTTGTGGCACTTAGACAAACAAGTCTAGCGCCGAATGTCTAAGTTTTGTCCAGGACGTCATGAATAAGGTTCAATTATTGCTGAAGATGTGCAAGTTAAGAACGCCTAAAGCCCAACCAAAACATGCCCATAACATGCATCCCAGCCTGCCCCCTGAAACTCTGGATGCACAGCAGGAGAAACGTCTCACTAGATATCCAGGAAAAGGCTTTTGATTACCGGCACTTGGCTGTCCCGGCGATTAGGATGTCCAAGTGTCAACTTAGGCAGCTTTTTGGATTTTTTAGATTTTTTTTTTTTAATAAATATTTTTTATTCTTTTTTAAAATTCTTACATCAAGTGAAATACATGTAATACATTCAATTATGAAAAAACACTTGAATTTATTATTAAATGTTCTTACAATGTGAATTAAATAAACCCTTTATCAGAATTTTATATCATATTAATATTACAATAGTTTTCCCTCCCTACCCCTTCTATATATTCTATACATGTGTTATTATATCTGATCAGTAGAATAATTTGTCAATGGTCCCCATATTTTATTAAATTTTTTAATATAACCTTGTTGTAATGCCAATACTTTTTCCATTTTATATATATGACAAATTGAATTCCACCAAAAAGTGTAATTCAATTTAGTGTAATCCTTCCAGTTCTGAGTAATTTGCTGTATGGCGACCCCTGTTAAAATTAATAAAAGTTTATTATTATTAGCTGAAATCGGACTTTTTGTTCTCATTGCTGTTCCAAATAATATTGTATCCAACATGATTTTCTAATAAATTATTAATTTGGGGCCAAATTAATTTCCAAAAGGAATTAATGCAGGGACAAAAGAATAGTAAATGGTCCAATGACAAAAGAATAGTAAATGGTCCAATGTCCCCACTTCTATCCTACAATGCCAGCATCTATTAGATCTATTACTATCTAATTTTTGTAATCTCGTAGGGGTCCATAAAACTCTATGTAATAAAAGCAACCATGTTTGACTCATAGATGCTGATCTTGTAGTATGTATTCTCCAGGACCAAAATTTTTGCCATTGAGATGGAAAAATTATCTGTCCTATCTCAATACTCCAAATATCCCTAAGTCCTGATCTCTTTTTTTTGTTTAAAAATTCGTTTATTTTCTTATACCATTTTGCGGCTTGGTGTCCTAGAAAATCCGCTTGAAAACAAAGGATTGGTAAACTATATTGAGTGTTAAGATTCTTCCATTCAGGGAACCCTTCCTGGATGGCCTGCTTCAATTGCATCCATTTAAAATATTGTGTTTTTTCTAATCCAAATTTTTGTTGCAATTGTGAAAAACTAAGCAGTGATCCATTTACTATTACATCTTTTAAAGTACGTATACCTGCTTTTATCCATTGTTTCCATACTATTTTAAATCCACCAATTTTGATCCTGGAGTTTACCCAAATAGATTGATTTAAAGATTTAGCCAATGGATCTGTTGATAAATTGCTTATAAATCTTAATGTTTTCCATGTATCTATTAGAATTCTATGATCTTTATATCTCCTAGGTATTGTTATACTAATGAAATGTTCTGGATGTAAAGGGAACATGAGGCGCCATTCTAAATATAACCAGTCGGGTACATTTTCCATGAGATCTGGGAGGATCCAATACATTCCCTGTCTTAAAATATAGGCTTGATGGTACCTATAGAAATTTGGAAAATTTACCCCTCCTTCCTTAATTGTTTTTTGTAATGATGCTAAAGCGATTCTTGGTCTTTTCCCAAACCAAACAAATTTTGTTAGTATACTGTTTAATTTTTTATAAAATGACCCCTGAAAAAATATTGGAATCATACTCATTTGATAACAAACCACAGGTAAAATCATCATTTTAATTGTTTGGATTCTTCCCCACCAAGAAAGATGTAAAGGATTCCATTGCTCGCACATTTCTGTTATTTTCTTTAATAAAAGTTTTTCATTCTCTTTAACTGTGTCATCAATTGTATTTTTTATAAGAATACCTAAATATTTTAGTCCTTCCTCTTTCCATTTAAATGAATATGAATCAAATAATCCTTTGGTGCAATGGATATTAATTGGAAGAACTTCAGATTTTTCCCAATTGATTTTATATCCAGAAAACTTTCCAAACTTTTCTATTAAATTAAGTAGATGTGGAATGGTGTCTTCTGGTTCTCTTAAATATAATAATATCTGCATATGCAGATAATTTAAATTCCCAATTAGAAAATGTGATTCCCTTTATTCCCTTAGTTTGATTTATTGCAATTAATAAGGGTTCTAGAACGATATCAAAAAGTAAGGGAGATAAAGGACAACCTTGTCTAACTCCCCTTAGCAAGTTAAATTTATCAGATAAGTTATTGTTTATATTTAATCTTGCTCCAGGGGAGCTATATAATGTTTGAATCATTTTAATAAAACCAGGTCCTATACCAAACCATTCTAGAGCTTGATACATAAACTTCCATTCTACTCTATCAAATGCTTTTTCTGCATCTAATGATATTAGAAAAGCTGGATCATTCAAATTTTTTGCTAAATTTAGAGAATGAAATGCTAATCTAGTGTTATGTGAAGAGTGTCTTTTAGCAACAAATCCTGTTTGGTGTACATCAATGATAAAAGGAAGAGCTTTTGCTAGCCTTATAGCTAGCACTTTAGCAATTAATTTAGCATCTACATTCATCAAAGATATAGGCCTATAATTTGTTATCAATGTCAGATCCCTGTTTGGTTTTGGTAAGACTATTATAACAGAATCAGCCATAGTTCCTGATATATTTCCATTATTTATTTGATATTGATATAAATTTAATAGATAAGGTAATAAAATATTTTGAAATGTTTTGTAAAATTCAACAGTATATCCATCTCCACCTGGAGCGGATCCAACTCTAAGAGCTTTCAATGCTGATTCTACTTCTTTTAAAGATATATGTTCTTCTAAACTTCCTTTTATATGATCCAGAATATTTGGTCCAATAAATGCCTTTAAAAATTCTATACCATCTTGTTCTTTATTTTCATAAGTATCAGAAGTATATAAATCCTTATAAAAATCAAGAAACTGTTTTATAATATCTTCATTACTAGTGTGTGTATTGCCCCGTTTATCCTTAATTGCAATAATCTTAGATTTTCTTTTTTTTGCTTTAATAAAATTTGCTAATAATCTTCCATTTTTATTTGAATTTCCATAATACTGTACTTGCCGACAGAACATATCTTTCCTTACAAATTGAGAAGAAATCTCATTATATTTAACTTTTGTTTTTAATAATTTCTGCAATGTATCATGTTCCCATTTAATAATTAATTTTTGTTCTAATAATTTAATTTCTTGTTCCAATTGTATAAATTGTTTTTTAAGTTGTTTTTTCATATATGCAGAATATGATATGATATTCCCTCTCATTGTTGCTTTATAAGCGTCCCATAAAATTTCAATGTTTATGTTATCCGAATTATTGAATTGAAAGAATTCATGCATTTTTTCTTTAATATTTTCTATAAATTTTATGTCTGCAAGTAAAGCATTATCAAATCTCCAAATTGGTTTAGAATAAACTGATATATCATTCTGCAAATCAATCCACACACCAGCATGATCTGATATAATAATAGGATCAATAATTGCTTTCATCACTTTTTGTGCTATGTTATTAGAAACGAATATATAATCAATTCTTGAAAAGGATTTATGGACCTGAGAACAGAAAGAATATTCTTGATCATTAAAATGAAGGATACGCCATATATCTACTAAATCACAAGTTTGTATCAAATTATCTAATCCTAATGATTTCATAATTTTACTTGGTTTTTTATCCAGAATAGGATCCATTACAGCATTGAAATCTCCAGCTACTATTAAATTATTAGCAGCCAGTGGTAGTAATATCTGCTTAATATTTTTGAAAAACTCCATTTGATTTGAATTAGGAGCATATAAATTAAATAAGTCCAGGGTTGTATTCCTCAGATCCATTTTAATATGTACCCATCTTCCTAATGGATCAAATTTTATTAACTTAAAATCTGCTATACATTTTTTATTTATGAGAATAGCTACTCCTGCTTTTTTTCCAACAGCCGGTGCAAAAAAACATTTGGACACCCAACCTTCTTTTAGTTTATTAGATTCAATACCTGACAAGTGTGTCTCTTGTATGAAATAAATATCAGCTTTTTGCTTATGAAGAAAATCTAGTATTTTCTTTCGTTTGATTGGATGGTTAAGACCATTGACATTAAGAGAATAAATTTTAAGAGCCATTTAAATTAATAAGTAATATTTGAAGTAAAATTCTATAAATATATTTTTGATCAGATATCCACACATGTTTAATATTTATTCTTTTATTTATTATTAAACCCTTACTTTTAAGATTTTCTTTAATTAATTTCATCTCCCTTTTCCTACCCCCCTCCCTTCCCTCCCCATTTAGCAAAAATAGTGTATACTTGGCAACACGCATATCAAGATCAGCCATAACACACTCCAAGAAGACCCTTTAGCTTTCCAAATACAGTTTAAGTCATTATATATTTAAATAATATTAAAATGTAAATAATTCATATATTATATATCTATGAATTCAGTCAGTTTCATATACATTTCTTAGGATATTTTAAAATTCTATATTTATTACCATTAATTCATTAATAAATAAATAAATATAGTATTTATCTTTTATTATATCCCAAAAAACTTTTTCCTCTCATCTTATATTTTATTATAGTAATATCATTAATATGGAAACATAATGATATAGGAACAATAGTTTCACAAGTAAAGAATCTCCCCCCCATGAGAGAACACCGCTAAAATCACACACCAGGCACATACATCGTTTCTCCACTTATCTGATTCTCTCTTTATCTCTTCTCATTTTTATTTTCTTCTTTTTCCTTGTCTTCTTTCTTCTTCTTTTCCTAAAGAGATTATATTGAATAGTTCTTTACGATCTTCCAAAGTTCTTGTAATCCATTTTCTGATTTCTTTTTCTTCTTATATGTTCATGTTGTGTTTCCGGTATGAAAAAATTCCATTTCCTGTGTTCCTCACGCATAGACCTTCTGGATTGTAAGTTTTTAGATTTTTAAGTCATTTTGAAGAGAGAAGAGGGAATACAATTCAAACAATTATATATATGTGTGCGACCCCGCAGCAGTCTCACCACAGGAAAAGAAAAACCTCACCCGAAAAACCATCCCCCTCAATTTTTTTTTTTTATCTCTGATATTCCCACCAATCTATTCTGTCTGTAATAAATTTCAAAGCAGGCTTTTAGTTATATTCTCTTTTCTATATTACATTCATTTAAATTTATGTTAACTTTCTTTCTTTTCATATTTTATATTATAATTATAATTATTTCCTGTTAAACTTACAAACATATAATTGCATTAAGCCTTTTAAAATTTTTTTTTTTTTTTTGCATTTTAGAATGTCTGTTACATTCTAATTCTATTGTAAGAGAGACGTTGAAAAGAATATATTTGAAGCTAATTAAAAACATTCTAAATCGTTGCATTTTGAAATATAGTAAATTCTTTAAAGTTATTTTTCTCTATATAATTAATATATGATGATATATATAGTATAATATTTTTCCCAACATTTCTAATTAATAAATTAAAGACATATTATTCAAAATTAGGATGACATAGGTATTTCTTGAGTTTGAATAAATTTCTCTAGTTTCTCAGCATCATCAAATGTAAAAGTTTTATTTCCGATGGTAACCTTCATGTTTGCAGGATACATTAATCCAAACTTTGCACCTAATTCTCTTAGTTTTGGCCTCAATTCCAACAACTTTTTCCTTTTTATCGCTGTGTTTTTAGCAAAATCAGGAACAAAGTGGATATAAGCATCTTGATATTTAAGACCTTTATTTTGCTTTGCTAGTTGAAGTATTTCTAAGACCTGTTGGTGGCGCAATAGTTTGAATATAAATGGTCTTGGTCCGTGTTGATTTTCTCCTCTCTTCATAGGCACTCTATGTGCTCTTTCTACCTCTATGGGATATTTTGTTTTTATCGGAAGCAGTTTGGGTAACAGATTTTCAATAAAGACTACCGGATTTCCCTTTTCTGCTCCTTCTGGTAATCCAATCAAACGGACATTACTTCTTCTTTCTCGATTAGAATAATCTTCAATTTCTTTAGTAAGTATTTCTATTTTTTTTCTTTCTGTTCGGCTGTAACTTGCTTCTTCTTCTACAAGCATCATTCTTTCTTCTAGATTATTTGACTTTAATTCCAGGAGATCCATTTTTTTGTTTAGCGTTGAAACGTCCTCTGATATATTCGTAACTTTTTTTGTTAAAACTGATAGCATTTCCTTTATTTCCTTTAGTTCTTTTATTACTTCTATATCTGTCATTTTTGAACCTGTCTCCTGTTCCGGTTTTGCTCTTTTGCTGCTACCAGCCAGCGCAAAGTCATTCTTGTTTTGTTTTCCTGTTGCCATCTTTTATCTTATCTTCTTTATTTAATCCAGGCTTTTTTTTCTTATTTTTTTTTAAATTCTTTTAGACTTTTTGCAGACTTTCAAGGTCTTTTTCTTGGAGCTCACTTATTAGCCAACCTTCCTCATGCGCGTCCAAGCCAAATTTTTGATTTGATTATGAGATGTTTTAGTTTTTTTTGATTACGAGTGCGAAAAATTCTTCGACAAAACACAATTCCGGATCGTAGCCCAGGCCTTAGTGCTGGGTCTTCTAGACTATTGCAACATTCTCTATCTCCCCTGCGCCCTGCAACCATGATTAAACAACTACAAACAGTCCAAAACACAGCTCTGAGACTCATATACTCACTGAGGAAACATGACCACATCACTGAGGCGTACCTCCACTCACACTGGCTACCAATACAAGCAAGAATACATAAGAACATAAGAACATAAGAACATAAGAAATGCCTCTACTGGGTCAGACCTGAGGTCCATCGTGCCCAGCAGTCCGCTCACGCGGTGGCCCAACAGGTATAGGACCTGTGCAGTAATCCTCTATCTATACCCCTCTATTCCCTTTTCCAGGAGAAAGTTGTCCAATTCCCTCTTGAACCCCAGTACCGTACTCTGCCCTATCACGCCCTCTGGAAGCGCATTCCAGGTGTCCACCACACGCTGGGTAAAGAAGAACTTCCTAGCATTCATTCTGAATCTGTCTCCTTTCAACTTTTCTGAATGCCCTCTTGTTCTTTTATTTTTTGAAAGTGTGAAGAATCTGTCCCTCTCTACTCTCTCTATGCCCTTCATGATCTTGTAAGTCTCTATCATATCCCCTCTAAGTCTTCTCTTCTCCAGGGTAAAAAGTCCCAGTTTTTCCAATCTCTCAGCGTATGAAAGGTTTTCCATCCCTTTTATCAGACGTGTCGCTCTCCTCTGAACCCTTTCGAGTATCGCCATATCCTTCCTAAGGTACGGCGACCAATATTGGACGCAGTACTCCAGATGCGGACGCACCATCGCTTGATACAATGGCAAGATAACTTCTTTCGTTCTGGTTGTAATACCCTTTTTGATGATGCCTAGCATTCTATTTGCCTTCTTAGCAGCCGCTGCGCACTGTGCCGACGGCTTCATTGTCAAGTCCACTATCACCCCCAGGTCCCTTTCAAGTTCTACTGTCTACAATTTAAAGCCATGAATGGCGACAGCCCAGCAACCGCCTAATCCAAACCATCTCAACCAGACAAAGAACCCACTCTCCATTAACATATCCCCCAATCAGACAAGTCAAGCGGAAAAAACTATACGATGTGTTAAAGCTACTTTTTACCACAGTTTGGTAAAATGTCCTCTCTGTGCATTATCATGCTCAGTAAAAGATTCCAATATTGTCAGCCCATTTCCTCATAAGCCAGTCCATCTATTATTATTTTATCCAACTTTTTACAAATACCGTACTTTTGCAAACATAAAACTTATCTCAGAAGATTGCAGACCAGTTGCAGGAACAATGAAACATAATTCATGTTGGCATCAGGGGAGATGGCCACCTTAACATATATTATTCACATCTTTAATGCTGTCTGCCTATGTCCCTTTACAAAGTTCCCCTTGCCCACCTGGAAAGTAGACAAGCACGAACATCCATTCTACCCCCCCCTCCCAAAAAAAACAAAAAACTGTACTGTTGTGCCTATGGCCAGGGTATAGCGTACGTAACAGTCTGTGTGAATCTTCATGCCTGCTTCAACTCTGATTTTAACTTTGGTTCAACTCTGTTACCGAGAACATACATGGGCATATCCCGTACTGTTTCACGTCTGTGCTCAACTCTGTCTCAACTCTGTTATCAAGAGCATATCCTGCTATAGTTGAAACTAAGGACACAGAATCTGAAAACCACCTGCATGTGAGACAGACTTGCAAAACAACTTGTAACAGTGAATTCAGCATTTTTCATGCTATATAAGACTGAGAGTCACATCCTAGAATTTGAATCCATCTGCAGCCAAGGGAACCATGTGCTGTACCGACCTATCGATTCCCGATTGGAAAAGGGACGGAACTTGGCAGACATGGTGATGTTTTCTATTTTGTGTATATAAATATAATCTGCTTCCATCTTGTGTATTATCTGGTGTTGATGCAATAAAATATCATATTCATCTAATGCTTTTCTTGGATGTTACTTTATACACCCTTGATAAATAGTTATGTGGCATAACATGTCTTCTTGTCTTCGGTAGGAGCGATGCCGATTTAAATAGTGATAACGGCAGTTTCACCTGATGAAGCTCTTATAAATTCATTTTGAGCGAGAGCGAAACGGAGATCTTCCGTAGCCAGTCATTGCTATTATGTCACTACTTTATTGAGATAAGTACTTGAAGCCTCATAGAAGGAAACTTAAAAGTACCAATAAGTATATCATGAGAAGAAAATGCATATATATATAGATATTTAAAACTTTTTGTGAAGAATATTCATTTTATAAAAAAAATATATATATAAAAAAATACAAAAAATACACAGAGTGGTTTTGATAAATAATTAGAGAGAATTCATAAGGATCAATGATAGCTCACCCTATGGTTATTAGCTCTTAAGATACATTGAGCTTTTAGCTGTGAGCGCTTGAGATTCCTTCACTTTCTCTCTTACAGTCCCAGTTGGGAATTATTTTGAACTTGTATCTTTGCCTGCTAAAGGTTTTTTTGTGTGTTTCACATATTTTTTCGAGGTTATTGAGCATAACATGTACATACACACAAACTTATGTTACCCAGCTTTGTACATATTTTATGAAGTGTATGTATAATAACTAATAAAAAGTAGGCACTATTTTGTCCAGACACTTACTTGCATACAACCCCTGGATAATTTTATAAGCATTGAATTTAGCACATAAAACACTATGCCACATGTTTAATACCCTTCTAAAATTAACTCCAGTACATTAACAATTAAGATGAAACGAGTCACATAAAATGTAACCTTAGGGGCCCTTTTATGAAGCTGCACTAAAAAGTGGCTTGCGCTATGATTAGCGCTTGGGTTTCCCAGGCGCTGAGGTCACTTTAAACCCAGCTGTAAAATGGCCGTATTTTCCATTTGTGCAATAATGGTCATGCGCTAATCTTGCCCTTAGCGCATGGCCATTAGTGTATGAGCCCTAAACTAAATCTTAAGTTTGTATACCGCATCATCTCCATAAAGATAGAGCTCGACACGGCTTACAGGTAATTCAATAAATGAGGGAAGGACATAATAAGAAATTAGAGGTTATGAAGAGGATAGCTAGCTTTACATTTTAAATAGGTAGCTTTACGTTTTGGAGAAAAGCCGGTTTTCAGGTGCTTTCGGAATAATTAGAATGAGTCTGGGTTACGCAGCAGGGCAGGGAGGTTGTTCCAAAGCTCAGTGAATTTGAAGAAAAGGGATTTCCCTAATTTACCTGCATACATGACACCTTTTAATGAGAATAAGAAAGAGAAAGAGAGAAAAAAAAGAGAGAGAGAGAGAAAAAAAGAGAGGAACAGAGAGAAAAAAGAGAGAGAGGAATAGGGAGAAAAAAAGAGAGAGAGAGGAATAGAGAGAGAAAAAAAGAGGAAGAGAGAGAAAAAAAGAGAGGAAGAGAGAGAGAAAAAAAGAGGAAGAGAGAGAAAAAAAAGAGAGGAAGAGAGAGAGAAAAAAAGGAAAGAGAGGAAGAGAGAGAGAGAGAGAGAGAAAAAAAGAGAGAGAGGAAGAGAAACTAAACTATAATACATCTTAAGTTTGTATACCGCATCATCTCCATAAAGATAGAGCTCGACACGGTTTACAGGTAATTCAATAAATGAGGGAAGGACATAATAAGAAATTAGAGGTTATGAAGAGGATAGCTAGCTTTACATTTTAAATAGATAGCTTTACGTTTTGGAGAAAAGGTAAAATTATGTCCTCCCTGTTAATTTTCTTTCCCTTAGACACAGCAGATGAATCCAGAGACCAATGGGATAGCTCACATCTACCAGCAGGTGGAGATGTAAAAAACTTCTTTCCCAGAACAAATCGCAAAAGGCAACGATACAGAATACAACCATTAACCACCACCAATCACGAAAAGTTGCACACGAAAAACCCAACAACCAAATACCAGAACGGGTGGGGCTCTGGATTCATCTGCTGTGTCTAAGGGAAAGAAAATTAACAGGTAGGACATAATTTTACCTTCCCTAGCAACAGCAGCAGATGAATCCAGAGACCAATGGGATGTAGCAAAGCAATCCTCAATCTGGGTGGGAAGCAAACGCCGCGTCCGCAACAACCGAAGCACCAAAAAACCCCTATTGCATGTGCGCTCACAAACAAGCAGAAACTGGAGAGAAGGCACTCTCGGAAGACCAGTTAGCCGCGAGACAAACACTCCTCCAAGGCAAAAAACCTCTGGGTCGAGCCCAAGAAGTAGCCATCGCTCTAGTGGAATGGTCATGAAGATCAATCGCCACCCGCTTCCCTGCCAGCAGGCAAGCATAAAGAATGTCCTCCTGGACCCAATGAGCGAAGTAGGCATCGGACGCCGCCATACGCCTGAGGCGTCCATTGAAGAATATCGAAGGAGATATAAACAACCAACAGTTGATAGAAACCGAGCTCGCAGAGAACGCGACATATGAATCAAATAAAAAATGCAGTAAATAAAAGCACTGCTCCCAACATCCCCTCCCGGGAAGAAGGAAGGAAAAACGAGCCTGACATAAAAGAGAGAATGACACTCTCCTAGAAAGAATAGTGGTACCAGCCGAACTGATACCCCATAGTTCGAAAATCAGAAATAGGAATCCCCGTTGAACAAGGCTTGCAACATAGAAGATTGCAGAGCTGAAGCTATGGCCACAAGAAACAACCTGTTCAACGGCACAGACCTTTGGAATCCCAAAAGACAAGGATGAAATGAAGCCCTCGGTAAACTGTGAAGTACGTGAAGAATGTACTCCAAACCGGGCTTTCCATGAGGTGCCCGAACAAACCGCACTCTGTGTAGGAACTGAACTACATGAAGCTGAGAAGGAAACGAAGAGCAACCTTCCCAGTCCTTGTAACAAGCCAAGAAAAGGCTCTAGAAGCGGAATGGAATTGAACGCTAAGCCCTTGGCCATACACTGGTGTCAAAAAGGAACTTTGGAGTGGTTCAAACGTTAAGAAGCATCCAAGAAAGGAAACAAAAAACCTCCAAAAGGAAGCAGAAGCCACCGTAGAAGATGTCCGTAGCACCCGGATAAGCGAAGAAACAACCTGCTTCGCCTAACCAGTACAAGTCAGCCAAGATTTCCAAAAAGCTAGGACGTAATACTACAGTAGTACAAATATCCATGTTGATTGGACCCCAGGGAGCAAAGACAGAGATACTCGGACACATCTATAGCCCGTCTGTCGAAAGACTCACTAAATCCGTATAGTAAGGATGGCGCTTCTCATCTAGAGAAACTATCAATACCGCGCCCGGAAAGCGAGCTCGAGATGGGAAATCCAAGCCATCACCAGCAAGTGGCAAACACTGAAAAAGAGAAGGCAGAGGCGACAAAGGAGCCCCGCTGTAACCCCCTCTAACTCCCACTCCCTGGGCCCGCCAAACAAGCAAGGAAGCCTAGCATCGAGAGACGAGGCCATGAAGATTAGGCCCAGGAGATCTCACCAAAAGAGCAAGAACGCCTGAGCCACAAATGTCAATATCCAGGATGCAGAAGAAAACACTAGTATTAACATGCACACTCTCTAGAGTGCCCCCAGCACTCTGTAACCTACCAGAAATGGTCCATGCTCAGATTTCACGGATTATAGCTAAACTCTTATCTAGATTTATGAAAGGAGCTGCCAACCGAAGATGAAGATGAGAGTCCACCCAATGGAAGCCGAACAACTTCACTTGCCAACTGAGTACAACCCCTACTGCCCAAGCTGTAGAGAAATACCCGCATCCAAATACTGACCAAAACAACCGTCAGCGTCCTACCGGAAGAATGATCTGAAGCTCCAGAAAAGTAGCCTGACCTTGCTCCAGACTAGAAGAATGAACAAGCACTGAGCCACCTCAGAAGACCAGACTCCTGGAGCTGAGAATGGAAGCCACAGAGCCCCCCAACCCGACAGCCCGGGATGGGCGGTGGTCATGAGATAGTCTAGCAAAGACCAAGGCATGTCTTGAAAAGAGAAATCGCGCCGAGCCACCAAAACAAACAGAGTGATGCAGAAGGAGCATACCAAAAAATTGGAGCCCTGAGATACCGGAAACCACCAGAACAAAAGCAACTGCTGAAGCGAAAGAAGGGAAAAGCAAGCCGAAGTTCCCAGTGGAGACAGCAACATGGACCCTAGAAACTGTACAGAATCCCTTACTCATCGCCCTGGAAATCGAAGAAGAATGCCAATTTGAAACCGAGATCTCACACCTAAGGTCCCGGAAAGAAATACCTTTGTCTCCTATATGAATAAAAACATCATCCCAACATACATATCAATAGCACCGGAGAAAAGAGCGCTTGCAAATTCGAAAATGCACGTGTAAAGGACTGAGGAAAAGAAACCACCTTTTTCACGTCAGTCAAATGTTTGGAAGTCATCCGAGACAACAGGCAGTCAAGAAGAAATTAGATGAATCGCCTGGTAGCGCCACAACGGTACCATCGCCCACATCAACTAAGCGCTCGAGAAGCCTTGGGTAGGCGAAATGGCATGTGCCAAACTGAAAGCGCAGCTCCAAGAGAGGCAGGCAAACCTAGTGCCGATTCGGAGTTCATAGAGAAAAGGTAAATAGACTCCCAGGTAGGCAGCAGAAATGAGGAACCCGAAAAACTAATTCAGCAGAATGGAATCCAACCTGCCCAATGCCTCCCATCCTGGCCACCATGTAAGAAGTGGTTCCCCAAGAACTACAAGAATCGTGCTGAGGACCAGAAAAACTTCAGAGAGAAACACAAAACATGGAGACTCAATGAACGAACAGTAAACCTGAGTAGGAGGTAAAGGTGCAAGCATCCTGAAAATGGTACACAGCCCCCCTGACCTTGAAGGATAGGGACTACTCCCCCATGAGAAAGCCTGACGAGGCCTAGGAAGAAGTCAAGATCCCCACAGAATGCCGTGCAAAAGGTCAGTCAACGGCAGGATGAGTAATTGAGGAACGGTAAGAAGAAAGAAATTCTCCTAGGGGAAAAAAAAAAATCAAGGTGTGTAATGTGACCCATGCAACAGGCCTACCTCCATGCCACGTGAGAGAAATACATGTGGCCTTTAAAGGGAATACGCACTGGATGCAATCAAGATGCTGTATACAGCGTCCTTTTGAAAACAACAGCATCGCAACAGGAATTAGATAACAGTGTTGTGACCTGCTCATATGCCAGCTCCTTGTCCCCGAGAAAGCTTAAAGAGCTGACCGTGGAAGGAAGGATCCTCACTAAGTACAGCAGCGGTCATAAAAAAGAGCTGGAGGACAAACACAATTTCAGCAAAGAAGACAGGATACCCCTGAAATCCAACTATACTCGCAATGTATCCATGACCAAGACGGAAGAGTCAAAAATAATAAGGAACTGCGGCCGCCTGCAGTAACTGAAACTGCCTGCCAGGTGCTACAAAAACCAACAGCACCCAAAGGGCAACCTTGTTGTGGGTTTTTTTTTTTTTTTCCACAGGCAACAAGGCGGCTCCTGACCCTAGAACCGCACCATAGGGACAGAAAGCAGTTCCGCAGCACTACCAGACATACTGCGCCCCCAAACTGCACCCCTAACAGATAAACATAACCGCAGAACCAAAATGAATGCTATAATGCAACCAGACACACAAAGCACTGCACAGGGAATTATGCACATGCTTTCTTAGGAGATCCAAAGAGAAAGAAAGAAAGAGAAACCCCCATCAAGTGCCGGGTAATTTCAAGCTGCAAACCGCATCCTGCAGCACTGCACCTTCCGGTCCCCCTGTGCCGTGAAAAGCCAAACTAGGCAGAGGATCAGAAACTGAAGTCTCCCTCCAATATGCTCCCGATCCCGCAAGGTTATCCCGCAACTAGAAGTGCAGCAAATAAACACTCATTAAGACCTCAAGCGCTGCCTCACATCCAAATGGGGCTGCTCCACCACCACGTGTGAAATCAAACACTAGGGAGGCCTTGTGAACAAAAAGATTACACGCTGCAACGCAGCTGATAACGGGGAGGTTGCGGCACCCGTTCAAAGCTGGCAGGGAAAATAACAGGCGACACGCTATGGCGCTGCCCGCAAAGGAGGACTCCAACGTGCTTCCCCCGAGCGCGGGAAAACGGATCCCCTCCACTGTCGGGAAAGTACATATTCATCGCCCCGCCACCTCCAGAATATAACCGAAACCGTGGCGGAGCTTCCCCAACAGACGAAAACACGCTTGCGTCTAACTGCTGCAAGCTGCCTTTTTTTTTTTTTACACTCCGAGCCCATGTGATAGCTGCAACCGCCGCGAAGCCACCGCCCGGGAAACCAATCAACGAGCGTGCCTTCCGCGAGCGGGAACGACCTAGGTCCCCACGAAGAGGAGACTCCACCAGCGCCAAGGAAAAAATGCGTGCCCCTAGCACGCAGCAAAAGCATAGCCACTACGACCTCCAGCCACACTCCCGGAGGGTCCCGAGGTACTGCAAATTCCTGGGCCAAAAATATCAAGGAGGCCACCAGCACTCCTCACCACCGTGACCGTTCACCAGCTCCAGCGTGCCAAATACAAATATCACCGCCCAGGAACCAAACGTCCCGAACACACACACATCCGCGACTGAAACACCCCCAAACTAAAAAGAAGCATACTCACATACATAGGTCCGAGCCCGTAAGTGCTGATATATGCCGGTAAAAGCCGGTTGCTCAGCTTTTTTTTTTTTTTTTTTTTTACAGGGAAAGAAGAAAAAATAGGGACTCAGTCAAACCCTCTATCATAGGAGGGAGGGTGAGGCAGGGACCTGGGGGGGCCCAGGTGTAACCCCTAAAGCCGGCACCGTTCAGCCGGACACCCCTGTCTCACTGAAGAGGAAACCTCAACAGGAGAAATAAGCACTGATAACTCACTGAAGAGAAAAATCTCAACAGGAGAAATAAGATTTCAGTCACAGCCAGAATCCAGGAGCTAGGTGAATAGCGACTTTCCCCTGCTGGGAGATAGAGCATACTGATGAGACAGGAGGAGTGCCAGCCAATAAGAACACCTGTTAATCAGTTTCTCTATCTCCACCTGCTGGTAGATGTGAGCTATCCCATTGGTCTCTGGATTCATCTGCTGCTGTTGCTAGGGAAGCCAGGTTTTCAGATGCTTTTGGAATAATTGGAATGAGCCTAGGTTCCACAGCGGGGCAGGGAGGTTGTTCCAAAGCTCAGTGAATTTGAAGAAAAGGGATTTCTCTAATTTACCTGCATACATGACGCCTTTTATTGAGAATGAGAAAGACAGGAAAAAAGAAGAGAGAGAAAAAAAGAGAGAGAGAGACAAGAGAGAATGAGGAAAAGAGAGAGAAAAAAAAGAGAGGAAGAGAGAGAGAAAAAAAGAGGGAGAGAGAAAAAGGAGAGAGAGGAAGAGAGAGAGAGAGAAAAAAAGAGAAAGAGGAAGAGAAACTAAATTTAAGTTTGTATACCGCATCATCTCCATAAAGATAGAGCTCGACACGGTTTGATGAATTGCGTTCAGTTCTGGCCTCCTTATCTCAAGAAAGATATAGCAAAACTAGAAAAGGTTCAAAGAACAGCGATCAAGATAATAAAGGGGATGAAACTCCTCTCATATGAGGAAAGGCTAAAAAGGTTAGGGCTCTTCAGCTTGGAAAAGAAATGGAAGTCTACAAAATCCTGAGTGGTGTAGAACGAGGACAAGTAGATCAATTTTTCTCGCCGTCAAAAATTACAGAGACTAGGGGACACTTGATGAAGTTACAGGGAAATACTTTTAAAACCAATAGGAAGACATTTTTTGAACTCAGAGAATGGTTAAGCTCTGGAACACATTACCAGATATTATAGTAAGAGCGGATAGCATAGCTGGTTTTAAGAAAGGTTTGGACAAGTTCCTGGAGGAAAAGTCCTTAGTCTGTTATTGAGAAAGACATGGGGGAAGCCACTGCTTGCCCTGGATCGGTAGCATGGAATGTTGCTACTCTTTGGGGTTCCGGATTCTTTTGCTACTCTTTGGGATTCCAGAATCCTGCTATTCTTTGAGATTCTGTATGGAATGTTGCTACTCCTTGGGTTTTGGCCAAGTACTACGGACTTGGATTGGCCACCGAGAGTACGGGCTACTGGGATTGATGGACTGTTGGTCTGACCCAGTAAGACTATTCTTATGTTTGCGCTAGCATGTGTTTACCGCAGTTTAAAAAAGAACGCATTCAGGCATCCTTTGGCATGTTCCCAATTGGTGCCTTCTACCTGCGCTTTAAAAATAATTTTTTTTTCTGGAAGGGATGCACCTGGGATTGACGAATAGGCATTTCTGCACTAATTACCGCATACTGATTAATGCAGGATTACTGTGGGATAGTGCTGTCCGATTCAGGAAAAAAAAAATCTCGATTCGACTCGATTCAGCCTATTGAATTGGTTTTTCGATTCGATTTGATTTTCCTGCCCAATTGGGTGTTTTTTTTCAAACATCCTGGTGGGTTTATTTTATAGCTTCTTCACCTCCTTTGGCTTCTCCTAACTACACTGGCGCTGTGGTGTAAACAAAATAAAGAAACAAAAAGGACTTTTCCTATCTCTGTTAATTCCTAGCTCATGTTTGCGGTCTAACACTAGCTCTGGCAGGATACACTTCAAATCTGTCATTTTGTAATCACAAAACAGAAAATAAAATTATTTTTTCTACCTCTTGTTGTCTAGTCATTATTCAAATCTTGTCGGTCCCAGGCTCTGTTTGACTTCTGATAACTTGCTTGCCAGGGTCTCCTTCTTTCTCCGTGCTAACCATCCATCTGCCATTTCTGTCCTCCCCTTCCGTTTCCCTTCCCTCCCCCCGGAGGTCTGGCATCTTTCCTTTTATTCGTCTCCATCCACAGATCCACCTTTTCTCAACTACCCTTTCATCCAGCATCTCTCCCTCCTTCCCCACCACCCCAGGGTCCACCATCTCTACCTTTCTTTTCCCAACTACCCTCCTATCCAGTATCTCTATCCCCCCTCCAAACCATCCCTTGTGTGCAACTTCTCTCCTTTTCTGTTCCTCCCCTCCCTAAATCCCATTGTCCTTCATCTTTCTCCTTCTCCTCTATTTTTAGTCCCATTATTTCTTCCCCCCCAAAGTCCGGCATATGCATGTCTCTTTGAACCTCCCTGCCTGTCCCCCTTGAAGGCCTGTCCCCCTGAAGGCCTGTCTGACCCCCCCCATGAAGGCCTGCCCCACCCCGATGGACTGCTCACCCCCCCCAGAAGACCTGCATGTTCCCCCTGGCCTCCCACTGACGTCAGAGAAGGGGCGGGACCGCTGTAGAGGAAACAGCTCCGAAGCAGTTTGGGGGAAAGACGCTATAATTGCGATCTTGTTTGCAGGCTGGTCTTTAAAAGTAAACGGTGCAGGGAGGCCAGGGGGGAATTCGGACGTCAGGAGAGAGAAACCGGATGCCAGGGGGGAGGAAGCCGGACAGCAGCACTTCCCGACTGATCCTCCCCCTCACCCTCTAAGGCAGGTGTGGTAGCGGCCGGCCAGCAAGAGCAGCGCTGCCGCTCCTGCTTTAGGGGGCGAGGGTCAGCCGAATCGGGAAGCCGATTTTTGGGGGGGTTGAATCGATTCACCTGAAGTGAATCGGTGAATCAATTCAAATCGTGAATCGGGCAGCACTACTGTGGGAGCCCTTACCACCTACAAAAACAAGTAATGGTAAGAGTTAACTAATCTTTTTAAACGGTCATGCATTAATACTAACATTAGTGCACAGTCATTAAAAGAAAAAATGGAAAATTGTCCATTTTACTGCTGCGGTTAAAATACCTTGGCTTGTGGGAAACACCCGCATAAGAGCATGCTAAGGCCACAGCTTAGTAAAAGGAACTCATAGTGCTTTCCTCTGAGGAATACACTTCTCCCTCCGTATTCGCGGTTTCAATTATTCACGTTTTTTAGCTTGTTAGCTCCTCCCCCCAAATTACATCAGCTTGCATAGAGAAATCGCTGATTCCAAGCGTTTACAGAGAAAATCGCTGATTCTCAGCACTTTCTTCACCGTGTTTTGCCTCTCCTTCAGGAACAGGCCAGGTCTCCCACCATGTTATTCGCAGTTTCACCATATTCACGATGATTTATAATAGAAAACAGAGAATAACATATGAAAAAGTTATTCGCGGTTTTTCTGTATTTGCGGTTCTGTTAATCCCCTATCACAGCGAAGACGGAGGGAGAAGTGTATTCTCTTAATTGTTGCAGGAATTTTACATTACCCCATTTCACTATGAGAATTTCTTTAGCATGTATGCGGAAATAAGACTGTTTAAATTACTTTAAGAAAGCTAACACTGCCTGCCTTGCAAGCTTACACTTAGATAGATAGAGTAGCTTGGATCTCATGTCACAACAGAGTCAAACAGATGGAGGGGGGAGGGTGTTTTAGGGAGAGAACATCAGACCAGTAAAACAATGGAGCAAGAGAGCATCCATAGACATATGTAGGGAGAAGAGTCAATGCGCTTATCATAGGCTTGCTCCCATCAAAACTAAGAAGTTAATTATCCCTCTTTCAGTCTCTAATTATGATTACTATCAAAACTATATTAAATGATTGGAAACACCCCGATAAGCTGTCCTTTGCAGCATGGTGGTGTACTATACTACAATACGAAGGCATCACAGCCAAAAAGATGCATAGATATCATAAATTTATACTGGTATGGGAGCCATTAATAGCTCATTGCAAATCACAACTGTCTTTTCCTTTATCTCAATTATTCCCTGAAGATTGACCTTGCCCTTAATGATATATTCCATATCTTAGTGATAACCTATGACATTATACTATCAATCCCTATATCTATACTGCTGATGTTCCTATATGCTTTGTAATAATATGTTGATCTGCGAACCTGTATACCTTTGTTCAAGCCTCTTTATATAAATCCAGTACATGAGAATATGGTAATATGTTCGACAACTTATACAATACATACATGGAGTATGAGTGGAAAACATATAAATAAATAAATATATTCATGTACTGGATTTTTATATATATATATATATATGTTTTCCACTCATACTCCATGTATGTATTTATAAGTTGTTGACCATATTACCATACCTATGTTTGAGTTGTATAACTTTTATTATTGTTTGCTATTCTAAAACAATAAAAATATTGAACAAAAATAAAACAACTAAGAAGTTAATTATTTAGGGCAGCTGATTAAGGAAAGGAGGGCAACAAAACCCCTCCTTAAAAAGGTGTTTGCATCGAAAACGACTTGTGAAAGGCACAACCTAAAGCTTTGGAACCATTCCTAAACAAATTCAAACCGGGAAAAGTGGAGCATCTGAAAACACATCCAATAAATCGTGCAAAATACCATTTTCCTCCAGCTGCAACCTGCTGTACTAATTGCGAAAGAGAAGTTGGAAACGAAACAAAAGCAACCAGAGCAGCAGCGAGAAAAGAGAACTAAATGGAAAAGAAACAAAGTGAAACCCTGTATAAGTCATTATTAACCGACAGATACCCTTGGGGTTGGTTTTTTTTTTTAACCAACATGTGCACTATAACAAGTCAATTTCCATCGTGGTACTCCGTAAGCTCCACAGAGCAGGGACCGTCTCCTATGTACAGTGGAGCTTAGGGGGGGGGGGCTCCAGCTCCCCAGGCAGGTCAGATTCGCTCGGAAAAGTACGGCATCAAAGCTGCGCGCGACCCCGCCCGCGGGCTTACCTTTCTGTCCGCTGAAAGCCGTATACCAGGACAGCGAGAGGAAGGCGCAGAAGCAAAAGGCGAGCAGCGTCAGGAAGGTGCCATTGCGGAGCCTCATCTCCTCCTGCTCCTCAGCGGCGGCGGGGGCTGCATGTCCGGCCGAGCGGTCACTCCGGGTCTCGGGCCAAGTCCAGGGTGGGCGTGGTGGAGGAGAGGGGAAGGGTGGGTGAGCGCGGCGGCCTCGCT
Organism: Geotrypetes seraphini; assembly: GCF_902459505.1. Lineage (NCBI taxonomy): Eukaryota > Metazoa > Chordata > Amphibia > Gymnophiona > Dermophiidae > Geotrypetes > Geotrypetes seraphini. The sequence continues at coordinate 47,756,447 of NC_047101.1, forward strand.
CCGTGCAGCACGGCGAACGCCGCGAGGACAGGCACAGCGCACTCTCTCTGGAGCAGCTCGCGCTCGCCGCCTTCTCCCCCCCTTCCCCCTCTCTAATCTCTGACAGCAGCGCCACAGAGGGGGGAGGAGACAGTGGAGCGGCGCGCGCATGCGCTCTCGGCCGCCGGAGCTTTTCAGGTAGCGGGTATCTCCCCGCGCGCGCCAGCCCCTTCCGAGTCTTCTCTCTCCCCCCACCAGGCGCATGCTGAAGCGAGGAGCTCGCGCTGTGGGAGGCGCGCGGCCAGGGAAGACTGGCTGTGCGGTGCTGCTAAGAAGCAGTGTAGGGTGGCAGGTCCATGAAAAGAATCGCATCCTGGATTACAAACTGCAAACCAGGCCCTTAGTGATAGAGAGCTAGCTACAGCTAATGTTGAATTTAGGCATTCCCTTGAGCGCTGGATGCTAAAAACGTGACTATCTTTTATGGGCAGAGCAGCGTGATATGATGTTTGTATAGTGCTACATTATAGCACAAGGCTGTATACGAACTAGAATAATATCGTTGCAATTTGGGGGGAGAATGGGGCGGTGCTCCCAGATGTTGCAGGTGCCAATGTTGAATTGGTCTCTCCCTTTGCCATTATAGCATCTTCCTATTTATTGTTTTGTTTTGTTTTTGCCTTTTGTGACCCAAATTAAACTAGCAGCAGATTGGAAACAAAAATCAGAATAGTAATTGGTCAGGATAGGTTAGAGCAGTGGTCTCCAACTCGCGGCTGCCCTCGGTATGTTTATCATAATCACAAAACTAAAATAAAACAGTTTCTTGATCATATGTCTCTTTAGCTATAAATGACAATATTATTATTAAGACTTGGCCAAAAGGAAAGATTTAGAAACTATAAAGAGTTTTTACCTCATGTAAAATTGTCATTTTTTTAATAAGGCATTAACTATTTTTTTTTCTGAGGCCCTCCAAGTACCTACAAATCCAAAATGTGGCCCTGCAAAGGATTTGAGTTTGACACCACTGGGTTAGATGAACAGTTTTTGATTTTAGTGCTGGGGAAAGAAAGAACAAACACAGACAAGTGCAAGAGTGCTGGACGTCCTTTACCAGTGGATCTGAATTAGAGAATGACACGGGGGAAAAATCTGTCCCCGTCACTGCACCATCCCCGGCCCACCATCCTCTGCACCGCCCCGTCACCGCCGTTCCCTTCACCGCCCCGTCACCGTCACCGCCATCCCTTTCACCGCCCCGTCACTGCCACTGCCATCCCATTCACCGCCCCGTCACTGTCCCCGCTGCATCCATATAAGCCTTAGTACTGTAATATTTAGCTTATTCCTTTCTTATAAATAAAAGTTCCTGCTGCTGAACTAGAGAAAGAGATGTTCAGCTGGCAGGGCTTTGTTTATAAATTTTTATCAACACAATATACTACTTTATCCTAATGCAAAAAATAAATAAATAAATAGAATTTTTTTTCCCTACCTTTGTTGTCTGGTTTCTGCTTTCCACATCTTCACATTCAATTCCTTCCATCCACTGTGTGTCTTCTCTCTGCGTCTTCCATTTGCTGTTACTGTGTCTCTCCCTTCACCCCCTCCCACAATTGGTCTAGCACCCATCTTCTTCCCTCCGCTCCCCCATAGTCTGGCATCTGTCTTCTTCCCTTCCAGCGTCTTCTCCCCACTCTGCCTTCCACATTTCCCTTCAGGGTCTGTTCCTCTCTACCCTCTTTCAATGTCTGTTCTATTCCTTTACACCACCACCCTTCCCTCCCTCCTTTACCATCTGTTCCTTTCTACCACCCTTCTTTCATATCTTCTATCAGTCCCCCCACCATCACTAGCAGACTCTCTTCTCCCTTACCATGAGCAAATAGAACTTCTGAAAATTGTATTGCTGAGGCATTATTTCTAGTACGCCTTTTTTTCCAGATGGATAATAACATCAATTTTATAATTCTTACTGTCTGCTCTGATTTCATTCACAATTTGGTTTGTTTTTTGTACCTGAGGATTCCATGAGGCATTTAACCTTTTCCTGTCTCTTCTGTGATTTCAAGTTGATTTCTTCAATAATGGAGTCTCAAGGCAGTAGCAGTTTTCTATTTTGGGCTCTTTTGACATTGTTTAAGGGAGTTCTTATACATTTGGTGCTGTTCTTCTTTGATGAGGTCACTTCAGAATCTATTTCCAAGGAAGAAAAACTTTTTCCCTTTCACCCCCTCCTTCCTTGTGTGAGCCGGAACACGGGCTTTCATTTTCGGCGACCGGCACGCTTTCAAAGAGTCGCGCACACGCGGCTGCTCAAAGTTCAATCGTCTGCTCTGCTGCAACTTCCTGTTTCTGGTTGGGTCAGAGCTGAAGATTGAATACTGAGCAGCCGCGCATGCGCAGCTCTTTTGAAAGCGTTCCGGTCGCCGAAAAAGAAAGCCGGCAAACTAAGGTGAGGTGGAGAGAGGAAGCTGGTTAAATGATCGAGCCGGCGGGCGGGTGGGCGGGTGGGGGCTGCGGGAACCGCACGATCCTTTATGCCTCACTGCGGTGACAAGACCATTCACCGCTCCACGGGGCGGTGATGGCCTTGTCCCCGTCCCCGCAGAGGCTACTAATTTTCAATCCCCGTTTTTGGTGGGCTACCCGCGGCTAAACGCGGTAGCCGCGGGTAAACCGCCACCGTGTCATTCTCTAATCTGAATCCATTCCTCAGGGCACAGAAATATTTGTAGATCTGCATCAAAGGGAGACAATGTATGCTGGTCTCTCTTATATGGTAATAGTAGTCAGGGCCGCCATCAGGGCAGTACTACCAGTCCTGCATTCAGGGACCCGGAGGTGACAGGGGGCCTAGGCTCCCCCAAGGTCCTAGGCAGTGTTCCCTCTAAGGCAGCGGTCTCAAACACGCAGCCCACGTGTGGCTCTCCAGGTTTTATTTGCGGCCCGCGGTCTGGAGGCGATCATTCTCTTCCTTTTGGAGCAGCAGCCGGCTCGTTCGTTCAAAGCCGCGGGTTGGCGGCTCCTTGCACTATCCACTCCTGCATCGGAAGCCTTTCTGATGTCACACCATCAGAGAGGCTTCAGACGCAGGCGCGGATCTTGCAAGGAGCCGCCACCCGCGGCTTTGAACGAACGAGCTAGCCAGACACGCTGCTGCTCCAGTGGCGTACCAAGGGGGGCGGGCAATTGTTCTCCTTACAGTGCGGCTCGCGGCTCGTCTAGCGCAGTGGTGCCCAACCTGCTTCCCTTCCCTTCTCACTGCTGCCATCGGGATCAGGCCGGCACCGTGTCTTTGATCTCCCTGCTTCTCTTCTCTGCGGGGCCGACCAACTCTCGCGGCGGCCCGACGTCAATTCTGACGTCGAGAGGACATTCTGGCTAGCCAATCGCTGCCTGGCTGCCCGGAACGTCCTTTCCGACGTTAGAATTGACGTCGGGCGGCGAGAGTTGATCGGCCCCGTGCAGAAGATTGCGGCAGCGGCAGCAGCCTATTCCGCGGCGGTGGTGGGATGGGGGAGGCAGGAAGGAAGAAAGAAAGAAGGTGGTGGTGGTGGTGGGGTGGGGGACAGGGAGCCAGAAAAAAAAAGCAAAAAATGGGGCACGGAGGAAGGAAGGAAGAAAGAAAGAAGGGGGGGGGGGGGGACAGGGAACCAGAAACAAAGCAAAAAAATGGGGCACAGAATCAGAGAAAGACAGACATAGAGAAAGAAAGAAAAAGTTGAGGGAGGTCTGGAGGAGAGGAAGCATACAGGAGGCTGAAAGAAGGGAAGAAATATTGGATGCACAGTCAAAAGAATAAAGTGCAACCAGATGAAATTACCAAACAAAGGTAGGAAAATTATTTTATTTTCAATTTAGTGATCAGAATGTGTCTGAATTTATATATGCTGTCTATATTTTGCACTATGGCCCCCTTTTACTAAATCGCAATAGTGTTTTTTAGTGCAGGGAGCCTATGAGCGTCGAGAGCAGCGCTGGGCATGTGGTTTAATAAAAAGGGTATATTTGTCTATTTTTGTATGGTTGTTACTGAGGTGACAATGCATAGAGTCATCTGCCTTGACCTCTTTGAAAAAAACCCAGAATAGGAATGATAATTAACATTTTCTCAGCGTATAGTGTGCTTTGTGTTTTTTTATTTTATTTTTGATAGATCATTTTGACTTGGTCATTTTAAAGTAGCTCGCAAGCCCAAAAAGTTTGGGCATCTCTGAGCTAGAGCGTTGAAACTGTGTATTAATATTTTATCCCCCCTTTTACAAAACTGTGGAGTGTTTTTTAGTGCCAGCCGTGGTGGTAGAAGCTCTGATGCTCAGAATTCTATGAGCGTCAGGGCTGTTACCACCGTGGCTAAAATCCACACTACAGTTTTGTAAAAGGGGGAGGGGTTAGTTTGTGATGACATATTCCATACTAGGCGAAGGTGTTTTCTGTGTTCTGTGTGTTTGAAAGACATGGTTTTCTGTTAGGATTGACAATGTAGGATTGATCGGTGCTGGTCTGGCTTGTTTAGTTTTACAATGGGTGTATTGATGTACTGCTCACTGTAATATGTAAGATGCTGCCTTTTCCTAGGTACTCATGTGTGACGTGTGGTTTGTTACTAAAAATCATGATTTTCTTACAGATGGGGGGTGCCAAAAAATGATGGGTCCCGGCCCGGGGGCCGGGTGTTACATATGCTAGGTACGCCACTGTATGTAAAGATACCAGAAAGCTGGCGAAGCAAAAACTTTAAGTAAATTGTTATTCTTCTAAGTTTTGAGTATTTAACCCTCCCACAATCTCATGGGCACTCGTTTCAAGTTTATTGAGATTTTGATTTAAACGCAATATCAAATATTTTCAATGCGTATAACAAAAATAAATTTGGGGAAATAAATAAAACCATTTGAACAATAAACATACAAACATATCCATAGATGATTAAAATTACATAAGGAGTACAAGGATAATGGAGTAGATTCTGCGCCGTTCACGGAGGAGGGTGTTTATGAGCAACTTGAAAAACTGAAGGTGGACAAAGCGATGGGACCAGACGGGATCCATCCCAGGATACTAAGGGAGCTCAGAGAGGTTCTGGCGAGTCCTATTAAAGACTTGTTCAACAAATCTCTGGAGACGGGAGTGATTCCTGGGGATTGGAGGAGAGCGGATGTGGTCCCTATTCATAAAAGTGATCACAGGGATGAAGCAGGAAACTACAGGCCGGTGAGCCTCACTTCAGTTGTTGGAAAAATAATGGAAGTGTTGCTGAAAGAAAGGATAGTGTACTTCCTTGAATCTAATGGGTTACAGGATCCGAGGCAACATGGCTTTACAAAAGGTAAATCGTGCCAAACGAACCTGATTGAATTTTTTGATTGGGTGACCAGAGAGCTGGATCGAGGACATATGCTAGATGTAATTTACTTGGATTTCAGCAAAGCCTTTGATACAGTTCCTCATAGGAGGCTGTTGAACAAACTTGAAGGGCTGAAGTTAGGACCCAAAGTGGTGAACTGGGTCAGAAACTGGCTGTCGGACAGACGTCAAAGGGTGGTGGTTAATGGAAGTCGTTCGAAGGAAGGAAAGGTGAGTAGTGGAGTCCCTCAGGGATCGGTGCTGGGATCAATCCTGTTCAATATGTATGTAAGTGACATTGCTGAAGGGTTAGAAGGAAAAGTGTGCCTTTTTGCAGATGATACCAAGATTTGTAACAGAGTAGACACCGAAGAGGGAGTGGAAAAGATGAAAGAGGATCTGCAAAAGTTAGAGGAATGGTCTAATGTCTGGCAACTAAAGAGGGAGTGGAAAAGATGAAAGAGGATCTGCAAAAGTTAGAGGAATGGTCTAATGTCTGGCAACTAAAATTCAATGCAAAGAAATGCAGAGTAATGCATTTGGGGATTAATAATAGGAAGGAACCGTATATGCTGGGAGGAGAGAAGCTGATATGCACGGACAGGGAGAGGGACCTTGGGGTGATAGTGTCCGAAGATCTAAAGGTGAAAAAACAGTGTGACAAGGCAGTGGCTGCTGCCAGAAGGATGCTGGGCTGTATAAAGAGAGGCGTAGTCAGTAGAAGGAAGAAGGTGTTGATGCCCCTGTACAAGTCATTGGTAAGGCCCCACTTGGAATATTGTGTTCAATTTTGGAGACCGTATCTGGCGAAGGACGTAAGAAGACTTGAGGCGGTCCAGAGGAGGGCGACGAAAATGATAGGAGGCTTGCGCCAGAAGACGTATGAGGAGAGACTGGAAGCCCTGAATATGTATACCCTAGAGGAAAGGAGAGACAGGGGAGATATGATTCAGACGTTCAAATACTTGAAGGGTATTAACGTAGAACAAAATCTTTTTCAGAGAAAGGAAAATGGTAAAACCAGAGGACATAATTTGAGGTTGAGGGGTGGTAGATTCAAGAACAATGTTAGGAAATTCTACTTTACGGAGAGGGTGGTGGATGCCTGGAATGCGCTCCTGAGAGAGGTGGTGGAGAGTAAAACTGTGACTGAGTTCAAAGAAGCGTGGGATGAACACAAAGAGTCTAGAATCAAAAAATAAGATTAAATATTGAACTAAGGCCAGTACTTGGGCAGACTTGAACGGTTTGTGTCTGTATATGGCCGTTTGGTGGAGGATGGGCTGGGGAGGGCTTCAATGGCTGGGAGGGTGTAGATGGGCTGGAGTAAGTCTTAACAGAGATTTCGGCAGTTGGAACCCAAGCACAGTACCGGGTAAAGCTTTGGATTCTTGCCCAGAAATAGCTAAGAAGAAAAAATTTAAAAATTTAAATTGAATCAGGTTGGGCAGACTGGATGGACCATTCGGGTCTTTATCTGCCGTCATCTACTATGTTACTATGTTACTATAAACTACATTTGTTTAAAAATGTGTCCTCCGCGCCTGCTCATAAATTTGTGGAATATGTAACTTGTTGCTCATGCATATTTTTTTTTGCACACACCTCATCAATCCTTAGAGGGAACATTGGTCCTAGGCCACCATAGCACAAATTCCTGTATTATTCTTCTGCTGTGCACAACAATAAACACTGCTGTCATACTTTTTTTTGTCCCCTGCCGATTTCCTGATAGCACCCCCCCCCCCGGACAAAAGTGGGGGGGGGGAAGGGGTGCGTGGGGGGGCCCAATAGGATTGCTCAGTAAGGGGCCCAGAAATTTCTAATGGCGGCCCTGATAGTAGTAGTGCCATGAGACTATCACTACAGGTCAGGTGGCACCATTTTGCTAGAGGAAGTCACCAGAGCAGAAATGAGTAGAGATCCCTTCTGTCCCCATAGTCCCTGGGCACCTTGGATGGCTTGTATCCCTGGGGTAGGTATTAGGGGGATGGGGATAGCCCTCAGCTTTCCATGATAGAGAGGGCAATCCTATAATGACCAAGCAGGCAGGGGCAGTGGAGCAGCCTTTTTGTTGAGGGGGGTCAAACAAATCAGTCTTGTCCCCAAACATTCCAGTTGCTTTGGCCAAAATATTAGTTGGGCCATAGCCACAGTTCCTCAGCCTATTCTGCTGCCTGGCGGGGAGTCACGAGCGGTGTGCCACAGGGATCGGTGCTGGGGCCATTACTCTTCAACATATTTATCAATGACCTGGAAAAGGAGGCAAAGTGCGAGGTTATAAAATTTGCAGACGATACCAAACTGTGCAGTAGAGTTAGGTCCAGGGAGGAGTGTGAGGACCTGCAAAGGGACCTGGACAAGCTGGAAGACTGGGCAAACAAATGGCAAATGCGCTTTAACGTGGAAAAATACAAGGTCATGCATATAGGGAAAAAGAACCCGTTGTTCAACTACAAATTGGGGGGGGCATTGTTGGGAGACAGCAGACTTGAGAGAGACTTGGGTGTACTGGTGGATGCATCACTGAAGCCATCTGCACAGTGCGCAGCAGCCTCGAAAAAAGCCAACAGGATGCTGGGCATCATAAAGAGGGGCATAACAACCAGGAAGTCATCATGCCATTGTATCGAGCGATGGTGCGTCCACATCTGGAATACTGCGTTCAGTATTGGTTGCCGCACCTCAAGAAGGACATGGTGGTACTTGAGAGAGTCCAAAGGAGAGCAACGAAACTGGTAAAGGGGCTGGAGCACTGCCCATACGCCGAGAGATTGGATAGGCTGGGGCTCTTCTCTCTGGAAAAAAGGAGGCTCAGGGGAGATATGATAGAGACCTTCAAGATCATGAGGGGCATAGAGAGGGTGGATAGGGACAGATTCTTCAGACTGAAGGGGACAACAAGTACGAGGGGGCATTCGGAGAAACTGAAGGGAGATGGGTTCAAAACAAATGCAAGGAAGTTTTTTTTTCACCGAAAGGGTCGTGGACACTTGGAATGCGCTACCGGAGGAAGTGATCAGGCAGAGTACGGTACAGGGATTGGACGGATTCCTGAGGGATAAAGGGATCGTGGGATACTGAGAGAGGTACTGGGATGTAACACAGGTATAGAAAGCTAACCAGGTAATAAGTATAGAAACCCAACAGGTCGTGCATGTGCAAGACCGGAGGGTTAGGACTACGATGGGAAGATAGGACTTCAATGAGAAACCAAGGTGGCAAGGGAGCCCCTTCTGGTGATTCAGACAGGTCGTGACCTGTTTGGGCCGCCGCGGGAGCGGACTGCCGGGCAGGATGGATCTATGGTCTGACCCGGCGGAGGCACTGCTTATGTTCTTATGATATCTTTAAACATTTTAGCACTCAGTGGAGCTGGGGTAGTTGGACCACTTGGGCTGATTTCGATTATTAGGACCCTTTAAATCTTGCCACTGTTACAGCTTTTATTTTAATTTCTTACAAGTGCCATAGCAGAAAAGATACAAAATTTCTGGCTGTGCCTCATATGAGAAATCTCTCACAAAAGTTTGCTAAGGGATCTGGATGAATCAAGAGCTCATATACATCCAGGTAGCTAAATTTTGCAGAAACAAGTACTAACCCACATTTTTTTTATTTTTTTTGCAGGTGAATACACAAGGGCCTAAAGAGAAACATGCATGATTAGGAATAGAGGCAGGCTTCTGTTTAACTACAGACCTGAAACGTGCAGAGTTTAAATGTATCCAGTTTTGAATTGTTCTGAGTGAGTGAGCTAGGTTTTTGGTCTGTGTGCTATTTATTCTGCAGGGTGAGATACATAGGGTACATAGCTTGCCTATAAGTAAGACTGACAGATAATTCAAGCACTAAAAGTACAATGTGCTGCTCTTAATGCAAGGGGAATTGACCAGTTTGGCTGAGCTCACAGTGAGTATAAAATACATACTCATATATCATGCCAAGGTTACAGATACTTTGTCAGGTACTGATTGACAGATAATATCCATATAGAATAAACAAATGATAAGAATAAAACACTTTATTTTTCATTCCACATACACTCTTCGGATCCATAGTGCCCTCATCTGAGCCTCTATGTTGTCTTTTCAGGCCCACTTTGGAAGTGCTCAGAAAACATCAGGAGGAAAGAGGGTCAGCAGGAAGTCCCCCATCCAATAAATCTGTTAAGGGATTATATTCCAGTGTCCTCTATCTACTTCTCTTTTTTTTTATGGGAGCACCTTGTCAGGATAAGAATAGAGAGATGTAAATATTTGTTCCAGCCTGAACTGCTCTCCCTTAAGCAAGTACAAGAATAATGGATACAAAAATCCCCTTTTTTTCAGTACGTTCAACTTAGGGATTTGCTACTGGGACAGGATGTCAAAAGGATGCTATTGAGAACCTGCCTGACTTGAAAAAATATTATTTAAAATGAAATATCAGGGGACTTCTCAGCAGAATCTGTAATGAATTCCCCTTAGCAGCTGCCCAACTGAAGAAGGTTCCTGTGGCTGCATGAGAGAAATGGGTAGGTATAGGAGATGAATTTTCAGTAGAGCCCGTAATTAAGCTCATCCTTGCTAAACAGTTACTATACCCTGTTTCCCTGAAAATAAGACCTATCCCTGAAAATAAACCCTAGCATGATTTTTAAAGATGCTCCTAATATAAGTCTTACCCCAAAATAAGCTCTAGTTAAGATCGCTTCCTGAAGTCCCCACTCCCCGAATGTCCCCGACACTTCACGACTCCATCCCTGACACTAGTGGTGCCCAATTCACCAAAAAAAATCAGACTTATCAATTCAGTGACCCCCATCCTGGTGAGACCTGGCATACCTCTGCTCTGAGGCTTCCTAAAGCAGCAGTGGCAGCAGCGCTCTGAACGGGCTGCTTCATAGCTTCCCCCACAGGGGCCTTCCCTCTGCTGCATCAGTGACATGGCAGAGGGAAGGCCCTGGTGAGGAAGGCCTCAAAGCAGCCCGTTCAGAGTGCTGCCGCCACTGCTGTTTTTGAAGGCCTCGGAGAAGAGGTAAGTCAGTCTCACGGTGGGTAGGATTCTGCTGCACAAGGGGATGGGAGGGAGGGATAGAAAGATGCACAAGGGGATGGGTGAGAGGGGAGGAAAGATGCTGCACATGGCGGGGAGAAAGGAAAGAGGAAAAATTGGGGTGGAAGAGAGGAAGGGAGAGGATTGTTATACATGGAAAAAAAATAAGACATCCCCCCAACCTAAGCCCTATGTGTTTTTTGGACCCAAAATTAATAGAAGACATCGTCTTACTTTTGGGGAAACACGGTAATTACAAGTAGGTGCAGTACTTGCTTAAGGCCAGATTGTACTGTGTTCCAGGAAGAGTCACACTAGAAAGGAAGCCAGGTGACAATTAAAATGTCCAACGAGGGGAGATATGAATGAAGTCTCTATTCTGAGTGGTGTACAAGTGAATCATTTACTCCATCATAAATTACAAAGACACTCAGTGAAGTTACATGGAAATACTTTTAAAACCAACAGGAAACTAGGAGGAAATACTTTTTTCACTCAAAGAATAGTTCATCTCTGGAACGCATTGCCAGAGGACATGGTGACAGCGGTTAAGGCAGATGGGTTTAAAAACAAAATAGAGCTGCTGCCTCAGCACCCTGAGGTTGTGAGTTCCATCCCAGCCTGCTCCCTGTGATTCTGGGCAAGTCACTTAACCCTCCATTATCCCAGTTATCACAGATTGTAAGCCTGCCGGGACAAATAGAGGAAATAATTAAGAGTACCTGATTATTATTCAATGTATTGTAAACCACCATGGGTTCATGAAAAAAGGCGGTTAATAAATCCTAATAAATAAATAAGATTTGGGCTAGTTCCTGGAGGAACAGTCTGTAGTCTGCTATTAAGGCAGACATAGAGGGAGCCACTGCTTGAGATCGGTAGCTAGTTGGGTTTTTGCCAAGTACTTGTGACCTGAATTGTCCACAGTGGAAACAGGATACTGGACTAGATGGATTATTGGTCTGACCCAGTATGGCTATTCTTATGTATTCTGGGAATCGACTACCATAACTGCCAAAGACCAAGCCACAGCCTAGGGGTACTTCTCGACTCTAAATTATCACTCACCGACCATATCTCACAAGTGGTTTCATCTTCATTCTACTATCTACAACAACTACAGAAAATAAGAAACTATTTCTCTGAACCAGACATTATACAACTTCTCTATACCTTTGTCCGCATAGACTACTGCAACACATTATTCAATGGACTGAACAGCAAAAAAACATAAAGCGTCTCCAACATGTACAAAACGCCGCAATGGGACTACTAACAAACCTTTGCACTGGCAACTCAATATCCCAAGTGCTGGCATCGGTCGTGTGGAATTGTCATTATAGAATTAGGCCCTGATTCTATAAACGGCACCTAAAACGTATCACTGAAAAACGAGGCATTTAGCCTGTCAATCTTGAGTTGGACGCCATTTATAGAATTATGCCTAGCGGCACCTAAACTAGACGTGGTGCCAGTAGCACTCTAATCGCTTCTCAAAAAAACATTTCTGGACCCCCACCTGCCCTTCCAACTATCACCCTTGTCTCCCTTCTTCCGTTCCTATCCAAGCTACTCAAGCGTGCTGTTCTCCGTCACTGCCTTTCGTCTTGATAGATTCTTGATCCTCTACAATCAGCCTTTGCCCCCAACACTCCTGAGAGACTGCCCTTGCCAAAGTCTGCAGTGACCTGTTCATGTCCCGACCTAAGGGCCTTTACTCGATCCTCGTCCTCCTTGACCTGTCTGCAGCCTTTGATATTGCTAATTACAGCCTATTCCTCGATACGCTGTCCTCACTTGGATTCCGCAAATCTGTCCTTTCCTGGTTTGCCTCCTACCTCTCCCATCGCATCTTTAGTGTATGTGTTGGTGGGTCCTCTTCTGCTGCTACCCCACTAGCATACCCCAGGGTTCTGTCTTGGGACCTCTTCTTTGCTCTCTCTACACCACTTCCCTTGGTGCCCTGATCTCCTCCTTTGCTTCCAATATCACCTATATGCTGATTTATTTCATTTATTCATTCATTTTCTATCCCTTCCTCCCCAAAGAGCCCAGAACGGGTTACAGGTTAATATATATAACATACAGTTAACAAGTTACAATTTGCCATAGTTATAGTGTGACAAGTTGGGTTTTTTTTTTTAAATGGGGGGGGGGGTCAGTACAAGTTTTATCCTACCTTGAAACATACTAAGGATCTAATACCAATATACATAACATACCGTTTACAGGTAGCAATTTGCTATAGTTATAGTGCAAGCTTTTTCAATTCAAGTTGGTTTTTTTTTTATCCATTTATTACAGATTACAAATTTCTATAACAAATTCAGGAATATCCAATTACAGCCAACAACATAATAATTCAAAAGGAAATAAAATCATTCAGTGATCTAGTCCACAGTGTCTGGCTCCCTTAAGCAAAATACAGCTAAGTAGGCAGAGTGTGGCTTTACATCTATGTATTTGTTCATTAATCCTCCCTAGTTGGAAATTAAAACCCAAAAGGAAATTAATTTTAGCATATCATTAGAACCGGTTTATCCTTTGGAAAACCTTCTAACTGGACTGGGTCTAGGAAGACATATTTATCACTTAAATATGAGATAAGGCATTTACATGGAAATTTTAAGAAGAAGGTCGCGGCCACCGCTAAGGCTTTAGGCCTAAGCGCCAGGAACTGCTTCCTCTTCATTTGGGTCTGTTTAGAAACGTCTGGAAATATAAGAATTCGTTGACCACAAAACAGAGCCTGTTTTAAAAATTACCAAAAGTGTAGCACGTTTTGTGGTTGTGTCTTTAGATGATTCATGAAACTGAGATAGATCTAAACCAGTAGTCTCAAACTTGTGGCCCAGGGGCCACATGTGTCCCGCCAGGTACTATTTTGAGGCCCTCGGTATGTTTATCATAATCACAAAAGAAAATAAAACAATTTCTTGATTATATGTCTCTTTAGCTATAAATGACAATATTATTATTAAGACTTAGCCAAAAGGAAAGATTTAGAAACTATAAAGTTTTACCTCATGCAAAATTGTCATTTCTTTAATAAGACATTAACTATTTTTTTCTGAGGCCCTCCAAGTACCAACAAATCTAAAATATGGCCCCGCAAAAGATTTGAGTTTGAGACCACTGATCGGAGAAGCTAATTTATCCATTTCCCCCTCCCCCCTAGAAGCCTTCAGAACATAAGAGGTTATCAGGTTGAAAATTATCCTAACTTGACACATACAGTACTAAGGATCTAATATTAATATACCATTTAAATTTGTCATAGTACAGTGCAAGATATTTCAATACACATACAGAGGATTTTCTAGCAATATACATTTCTTTGTAATCTTATCGGGGGCAGTCGATTCCAATGGCTCAGTATGAAGTGGGAGTAGGAACATCGTTTGATGGTTTGCAGTTTAAGGGCACGACATTTTGAGGCATTTTGAGGTGTATTTCATCCGGGGGGAGGGGGGCTATTTGGCACATACAGAGGAAGCTTGGCCATCACATAGCCCGGCGACATGCTCTTGAAGACACAACCTTTGGCTAGAGGGCAGCCAGTGAGCCGACGCTAGAGCCTGGGAGACGGATCAGAAGTCTGATTATTGCATTTTGTACACGCTGGAAATGAACGTTCTTTGCCGTAATCTATGTGGGAGAGGACTAAGGTCTACCTCTCTACACCCAAAATTTAACCTAAACATAAGAAAGTTGAAGAAAAAGTCTCTGCTAGTTTGGACGACATTGCTGCCTGGGTGTCCTGCCGTCATCTGAACTTCTCCCCTTTCCTTCTAAATCCTCTGCTCCTTTCTCTCTCTCTCTCTCCATTCTCTGTCTCTGTAGATAATGCTGTCACCATTCCAGTCTCCTTTGCTCGCAACCTTGGAGTCATCTTTGATTCTGACCTCTCATTTTCTACGCACATCTAACAAACTGCTTCCATCTCTACAACATCTCTAAAATTTGCTCTCTCAACACACTGCCAAGACCCTTGTCCACACTCTTGTAACCTCACACTTAGATGACTGCAATCTACTTCTAACTGTTCTCCCGCAGTGCCACATCAACCCCCCCCTGCAACCCCCCCGTGCAAAACTCTGCTGCACGACTCATCTTCTACCAACGTCGATACGCTCATGAAACCCCCTTTCCTTAAATCACTTCACTGGCTCCCTATCCACCTTCGTATACAGTTCAGGCTCTTATTGTGTTAATTCTGCTGCCCCTCAACATCTCTCTTCTCTTCTTGTACACCTCTCAGAGAATTCTGTTCCTTGGATGAGCTGCTGTTAGCTGTACCCTTCTCCTCCACTGCCAATTCCAGACTTTGCTACTTTCATCTAGCTGCCCGAGTTTGTCCGCTAAGCCCCTTCCCTTACCTTGTTCAAAGCAGACTGAAAACTCACCTTTTTGATATAGCCTTCAATCCATAGCCTCCTACTCCCCACTGCTCACCAACCTAGCCTGCAGATTAACCATTCCCCTTAACTGCATCCATGGCATCCAGTTTCTCTGTTTAGATAAGGTCCTTTGAGTAAGAACTGTTTTCTTTGACTCTGTACAGTACTGTGTACGTCTGGTAGTGCTATAGAAATAATGAATAGTAGTAACCTTAGGTCAGGGGTGTCAAAGTCCCTCCTCGATGGCCGTAATACAGTCGGGTTTTCAAAATTTCCCTCATGAATATGCACGCACTGCTTTCATTGTATGCTAATAGATCTAATGCATATTCACTGAGGAAATCCTGAAAACCCGACTGGTTTGCGGCCCTCGAGGAGGGATTTTGACACCCCTACCTTAGGTGCTCTCTATGCCATATTTTTTTGGGGGGTTTTTTTTTGCCTAAATATTGACACCTAAGTTAGGTGCCTTTCCACTTTAGGCAGCTACACACGAAACATGCCCAAGAACTGCCCATGAGCCACCCCTACTTTCTTGTAGGGGCCTTGGACTAGGCACCTACCACCCAATTCATTTTAATTTAAGCCAATTATGAGGTACCAATTATTAGTGGCCATTAAGCTTTTTAAATAAATTGTCTAGATTGGCTAGCCCAGTGGTTCCCAACCCTGTCCTGGAGGACCACCAGGCCAATCGGGTTTTCAAGTTAGCCCTAATAAATATGCATGAGAGAGATTTGCATATAATGGAAGTGCCAGGCATGCAAATCTGCTCCATGCATATTTATTAGGGCTATCCTGAAAACCCAATTGTCCTGGTGGTCCACCATGCCAGGGTTGGGAACCACTGGGCTAGACGTAGTGATCTAGGTGCCTAACTTTAGGTGTCTTTTATGGAATCGGAGCCTTAGAGTGTAAGTCCACAATTTTGTGCCTAAAGGCTGATGTCAGTGCTCACACCTAACTGTTGGATAGTTGAGCGCATAACCCCTAGCATTCTCTAACTTGTGCATGTAATTCATAGGCACACCCCTAACCCTCCCCTGCCCCTCCCATGGCCACACCCCCTAGAAGTGTGCTATAGAAATTACACGTGCAGCTTCTCAAATAGCAACTAAAGTCAGTGGCATGCACGACTGCCAATTGGTGCCAATTATCACCAATTTAAGACAATAATTGGCTATTAGCTCAAATTATCAGCCAATTATTAAATTGAGCTGCATGTGGAACTGACCTTATTGTACAAATGGCATGCACAACTTTGTGCACTAAGCGTAAAGTTGGGTGCTCAATTTTATAGAATTGGATGGTGTGGAAATTAATTGATGATAATCATGTCAGGCGTTCTGAAGTCTTACGGAGACTGCATACTCTGCAATTGTTTGAAGGTTCTGAAAAGATGAGAACATAGGCGTCGGAACGGGGGAGGCCACAGGGACCATGATTGATGGTTGGTGCCCAGCCTCCTACCCATTTCCCAATGTTGTATTTTACATCTTCAGGGCAGCCGCTGCGCAGCGTCAATGAGCAGGCCTGGGAGGAGGTGGTGTCTAGAACTGGTGACGGGCCATGCCGCAGAATCCCGCTAGGGCGGACCTCCATAACCTCCCCCCCCAAAACCAAATAGCATTCCACTGCCTATGAAGATTATAATATACATATACACCTAAAGAGGAATCTGAATTATGACCTGTGTCTTAGATCATTGAGGATTGATGATATGCAATTTTCCTGCAGATTTTCTGCTATTTTTAGTGGGATAAATGTGTGTACTGAAAGTATTGTTATGTATGTTGTCCTCTGAACCATTGTGAATGTTTTAGATTGTAAACTGCTTAGTTATAAACGGTCAAGAAATTTTAGAAAGACATAAATACACACACACACACACACACATGGAGTAATAGTAAAGTTATAGTGTATAATTCTGTACATTAATTTCTTTCAGTTCTTCCTGATTTGTTTTTATCATTCATATTCAACAGCGGTCCACTTGATAATATGGATTAAAAAAGAATGACCATGTCAACCTCTACTACAAACTACTGCACTGGCTGACAGTCGAGGCAAGAATAATATTCAAGTTCTCCTGCATATGTTTCAAGCTGGTTTGGGGACTAGCTCCTACGTACCTGCAAACACACTTTGTATTCTACAGCCCAATAAGACAAACCAGAAACAGCTATCTTTTTGCATACTCAAGCATAACCAATTGTAAATACAAAACCTTTCTGGACAGAACTTTCATGCACCAAGCAAACATGTAACAACATTGGCTAGACAGTTACAATAATAAAGCTGAACTGACCTACAATGCTTTTAGAAAACTCATAAAAACTACCTTATTCGACAGATATATCACCTAAACAGAACCTCACCAAACACTCAGTTTCTTTTCAAAATGCCCTCTGAAATCCTAATCGAGCAGCATTTGTAATTTCAGGACCTTTCTTCTAATACGTCTGAATCTCTAAACAAACTATATATTGTAATTTTCGCTGTTTTTTTTTAAATCTCTAAACAAACTGTATATTGTAATTTTCTCTTTTTTTTCTTAGCAAACAGTATATTTTGTAATTTCGATTTTTTAAAGTCTCTGTACTCCTGCTACATATTGTAAATCGCTGAATGTCCAGCTCTCTTGAATGTAAACCGCCTAGAAGTTGCAAGATTGTGGCGGTATAGAAGAATAAAGTTGTTATTATTATTATTATTATAGATTTATTTAAAAATTGCATTGTTTTCAATTGCAATTCATTTAGGGCCCCTTTTTTTTACAAAGCCATGGTAATGATTCTCCCATGGCAAATTCACTAAAGCCCATAGGAATTGAATGGGCTTCAGTGGATTTGCCATGGGGGAATCGCTACCATGGTTTTGTAAAATGGGCCCTTAGTGTAAACTGTAGCCATGCCTTTGTTTAAGTTCGCTGACTTCATTTGTTGAAACCCCAAGAATACGTTTACTCCTCCGAGGCAGTGGCTTTACTTAGGTGCTTTTATAATGTTAAGTCTAACATAAGAAAACTCTATTCTAACCTGTTCTGGTAACGAAATAAAAATCTACGATTCTAAAATAAATTATTTGACAGCTTGCTTTTCTCCCCCTCGCTCCCTGTGTATGTAATTAAGGGAACCTGGAGCCAGACTTAACCATGGTAGGATCTGGTGCCTAGTCATACATTGTGCTGAAACCACAGCGCCACCTGCTGTTTTAAGCCCATCTCGTGGCTCCCGCAGAAAGGAGAAACAGCAGCTCACAGATGGGGATGGATGGCACATTCACACTGCTACACTGAATCACTGCCGACTGCTTTTGTTGTAGAAACTTTCTGTTGTATTTATAACAATAAAGGATGTTCCTGAAACTGGATGGCAAAACAAACTCTATCTCCATTTTACTGGTTTGGGATTTTTGGAGGGCAGGGAAATTGTCACCCGTTGAAGTAATAGTGTAAGGTGACAGTGTACTCTCTGCAGCCTTTGATCTGCTGACTTTCTTGCTTTGCTGGTGACACCCCTCTTTCTCCAGCTGTTGATTCCACATCTGTCCTTTAGCTAAAGAGAACTCCCTTCAGGCTCTAGGATTTGATGAGAAAGGTTCATTGGTCACCTTATTTAAAGCAGATCTTTAAACTTATTCAGAATAATACATTGAAACATGATGGCAGATAAAGGCCAAATGGCCCATCCAGAGAATCCACTATCTCCTCCTCTCCCTATTGGCTAAGGCTCTTTACACTTGCATTGTGATGTCATAGAACTTTATGGTTATAGAACGCCGGGAAGCCATTTTCTTGACAGAAATTGAAGCGGGTGAATCGATGCTGTGAGTTGAGCCGCAGTGGAATGTATGTTTTCTTGTCTTTTTAGAGTTTTTTTAAGCTCTGTTTTTGTGTTTTTTTCCAGCAAATCCCTGAAGAAGCGCACCAGCGAAACAGGGAACCCTGTTGGATTATGCTAGTAGCTGCTATGCTCTGAGTTTGTCTCCTATGGAGTGATTTTCTCCTGCTTCCAAGCTCCAGGATCACGTTCTTGTGTTTGCAATTTGATTGAGAAGACAACAATTTTCAGATAAGTGTTTTTTTGAAAACTTTTTGAAACTTAGAATTAAGACTGGTGAAATTCACTGTGAAATTGTGTCCTCAACTTTTTGGGAGTTTTTGACCGAGGATGTGTCTGCTGACTGCAAGTGATATTTGCAACTAGCCTGTCTATATGGGTTGCTTTGATTTTCCCTATTAGACACTGAGGTCTTTTCTCCCTTGAGAGTAACATTTGGACTTGTTATCCTATATTTTTGAGGTTGTGTTATGTGGATATAGATTTATTTAACAGCCTCCCTTGGTTCTATTTATTTTTTATAGAAACATTGTAACATGATGGCAGATAAAGGCCAAATGGCTCATCCAGAGAATCCACTATCTCCTCCCCTCCCTATTGGCTAAGGCTCTTTACACCTGCATTGTGATGTCATAGAACTTTATGGTTATAGAAACATTGTAACAAGATGGCAGATAAAGGCCAAATGGCCCATCCAGCCTGCCCAGTTGCAGTAACTATATAGAAACATGATGGCAAACACACAGATGTAAGGGACAGTAAGGGAATTTTTCAAGTACCTTTCTTATTTCTAATCTTAATGTATATTTTCTGTAAACCGCTTAGAACCTAACGGATGTAGCGGTATATAAGAAATAAATTACATTACATTACACAAAAAGGATAATATTTTCTAATCATAGCATTGTCTTATCCGTTCATTTCTTTTATAGACACTGCTACCTTGTGGCCCACAGCAGTGTAAATAATCACAGTCATAGAATAACACTACATTATAAAACCTTGACAGTCATAAATAAACTGGTCTAAAAAAAAAAATCATACTTTTACTTGCTTGGAAAAGGTTTGAACAACCTAATTTCCTCATAATGCATTAGAGGAGTCTTTTACTAAGGTGCACTAGCCGATTTTGTGCACGCTAAATGCTAACGCATCCATTATATTCTATGGGTGCATTAGCATTTAGCTCACGCTAATTGGTTAGCACGCCTAAGTAAAAGATGCCTTAGATCTAAAAGGCGTTATTACATTAATTTAGTGTAGCAGACACTATCACAAAGAAACTCCATAACAATAAACACCATTTTATTAACAATGGAAATTCCTTAAAATCCTTCCCTTCCCCATCCACTGTAGTACCTCCTTAATACACCCTCATTTCCATCACAGAAATTTGGCAAAATGCCACACCTTTATTCTTTCCAACTCAACAGAAGCTGGAAAGAATTATACAAAAGGGTGAAAGAATGTCTTATCTGTCTGGCTGGAGATAACTCCACAGATTTAATGAAATGGGCTGAATCTTGGTATAAGGAAAAATCTGGTAAAAAGACACATTGAGTTTCAAAATGGGCTACATCAGATTAGGGAGTTCCAGAAATATATGCCTCCCCCCCCCTCAAAAAAAATCTGGCCCGATGCATTTCTATGGGTGAAGTTCCAGCTTCTCTAGGATAAAACATTTAATGAACAGGATGAAATCAGACATATGGGGGAAAACTGGCAAAACACACATCTAGTTCAAACATGAGTGAAATCAGACTAGGGAGTCTATAAATATAAGCCCCCCCCCCAAAAAAAAAAAAAAAGCAAGTGTATTCCTATGGGACAAAGATTTCCAGCTTCTGTAGTATTCTGTAGGAACTTACTTACAGTGAAACATACCAGTTAGGGAATTCCTGATTATCTGCCATCATGTTTCTATGCTTGTGGGTCCAGTGCCAGTTTAACTATTGGATCAGGTAATAAAAGGTGCCAAAATTTCCATCCTTTGAGGCCACCCAGTCTAATGGTTATGCCTTCTCTTCCTCCTTGTTGATCCAGTATCTTTCCCTTCATCCTTCAATCCAGCCTTTCTCTTCTCTCCACCCCCTCTCCCCAGCTTGCTTTCTCTCTCTCTCTCCCCCCCCCCATACTCCCCTTATTGAGGGTCCTGCATGACTCCTTCTCTTCTCTCCCTCCCTTTCCCCATGGTCCTGTAAACTGTAAAATGTGTGAAAACAGGCTACCTTCAACCAGATTTTGGGTCTTCCCTTTGCCAAATCATGCCTCCTCTGGATCAATTACCTGTGGACAGTGCACAGCAGAGGGAAGACACAGGGCTTGGCCAAAGGCTGCCTAGGGGGCGGGTGTAGAATGGTAGAATGGCGTCCCTACAGCGGGGGAAGCCAGCCCTGGGTAGGTCTGACTTTAACCAATATTCCATACATTTCTTTGCAGCAAAGAGAAAAGTTCTGGTGAGGATGCCTTTTTCTCAGTATACAGCCTAGGGCAGTGGTTCTCAAATGTATCCTGGAGGACACCTTCCTCCCCCCCTCCAGCCATTCAGATTTTCAGGATATCCACAATGAATATGCAGTGCAGGGAATGCATGGAGATCTATCTCATCGATATTCATTGCGCGTATGTTGAAAACCTGACTTGCTGGAAAGATTTGGGAACCACTGGCCCAGGCTGTTATAAAGGGAATTCCAAGGTGCTAGATGTTATCACTTCATTAATAGCTTGATTTATGCTATCTCGGAACTTTTAAAATTTGAACACAAATTTATCTAAGTATAATATAAAACAGCTGTAGAGCATATGGAGACCATTCTGATCTGTTCTAGCATTTAAAACAGCAGTATTAACCCAAACAAATTTTACATAATTTTGCAAGTTAAACAACCTAATTTTGAATCTTTATCATTCAAATTTATGTGTTGCTCCTAAGCAGTTCATTTTCGCTGTTTTGGAAACCTCCTTTTATCCCAGGACAAGCAGGCATGATATTCTCACATGTGGATGTGGGGTGACGTCATCTACGGAGCCCCGATGCGGAAGCATTTTCAAGCAAACTTGATTGAAGATTTAAGTTTGCTCTGCTGCTCCACGCATGCGTGCCTTCCTGCTCCACTAGGGGGTGCATCCCCTCGTGGTCTCCAGTTCAAAATTTTCCGCGAGCCTAGAAGAACGTGTTTTTCAGGCTCTGCCCCAACTGCCTTCTAGCACCGCGATTTTTTCTTGTTTTTTCACGATTAAGTCGCTGTGCGCGAATTCCTTACCTTTTTACTTGATTCCTGCTTCGTTTTCAACGACCCGGAGGCTTCCGGGTCCCCGTGGCCGCGTGGCTAATCGAGCCGCGGCTACTTTCGATTTAATGTCCCGGCCTTTGACCGGCTTTAAAAAGTGCACCCGGTGCGAGCGGCTTCTTTCTCTCACAGACCCGCATCGCCGGTGCATCCTTTGTCTGGGGGCGACTCATCCAACCGACTCCTGCCCCCAGTGCGCTATTTTCCAAAACCGGGCCCTCCGCCGAAGAAAAGCCCGCATGGCGGATCTCTTCACCCCGGACCAACCCCCCACTTCGGCCTCGAGGTCGGCCCTGGCCTCGGCCCCGGCCTTGACCTCGGCCCCGGAAACCTCGGCATCGCCTCGAGACTCGACCCCGAAGTCCTCGGGACAACAGAAAGCCTCGGCTCCGGGTAAGTCCCCTCTTCCCTCTTCAGGTTCTGTAACAGCGAAGAAGCCAGCCTCGGGGACAACGGCGACGCATGGCGGAAGTCCCATGCTTACAGCCCCGTCTAAGCCCTCCAAGCCTTCGGGCCGTGCCTCCACCACACGGGAATACTCTGATACGAGGTCGCCCCCGGTGGAGCGCACAGAGGCAGGGGACATGCCTTCGATGCTGTCCGTGCCCGTCTTCCAGGACCTACTCCGAGCGATGATCACGTCGGAGCTGTCCGCTGCAATAGCCCAGTTTCAATCGGCCTCGACCTCGAATGCGCCAGACCAACCTGAGCCTCGCACCGAACAACCTCGAGGAAAGGTGCGCAATCCTCGCCGCATCCCATCCTCCTCGGACTCCTCGCCGAGACGCCCGAGACATTCCCCCTCTGCGGACCGCCGAGGGGCAAAACGTCGGGCTAGAACGACAGAAACCTCGAACCGCCGTACCTCCAAGAAGGCCCGAGGTTCACCAACCCTACGAGGCCGTTCCCCCACACCTCGTACAGGACCACTAAGGGTGGCTGAGTTATCACTCTCCAACCCGCGTATCCTCCGAACTCCCCCTCGGACGCATTCTCCGAGGGAGTCCGGATCGAGGTCACCAACCCGACATCGATCGGTACCCCTAACCCCGGCATCGTCTCCGAGGGGCTCCTCGAGACGCCGAAGATCGACAACCCCGGAACACTCTCACAGTGCTTCCCCAACCTCGGAGCATGGATCAGAGCATGAACCTCGATACTCGAGGGAAGCCTCCTTATCCTTCTCCACCCGGCGAAGGTCTCGTTCCCTGACCCCGCACGGGGCTCCGGGGACATCTCGCCCATCCTTCACTCGCTTTGTCCAAGACATGGGCCACGCATTGGACTTAGACCTCCAGTCCGACTCCAGATACTCTAAGGAGTACCTGGCGGAGCTGGATATGCCATCACTGCCCAGAGAGTCCCTCCGCTTACCACCTAACCCGGTACTCCAACAGGCCTTCTTCAGGAACCTGGAGACCCCCTACATGGTCACAGCCGTACCCTCCAAAATGGAGGCCAAGTACCGCACAGTACCTTATCCGGGATTCGAGCAACCACAGCTCTCCCACCAATCGCTGCTGGTGGAATCCTCCTTGAAAAAGGCTCACCCGTCCCGTGTCTCAGCAGCGGTCCCCCCAGGCCGAGAAGGCCGAACCCTGGACAAGTTCGGCAGGAGACTATACCAAAACGCAATGATGGCCTCTAGGGTGCAAAGCTACACTTTCACCTTCACATCATACCTCAAACACCTCATTGGACTATTGAGAGCCTTTGAGACTGACCTACCGGCCTCCCGACAGGAAACGTTCGGCCTGCTTTTAGAGTCCCTCTCCAACCTGCGCCTTCATCTATTCCACGCGGCCTACGATGGCTTCGAACTCTCCTCCAGAGAAGCTGCCTTCGCTATCGCCATGCGCCGACTAGCTTGGCTGCGCCTGGTCGACATGGACCCCAACTTACAGGACCGGTTAGCTAACCTCCCCTGCGTGGGGAAAGGAATTGTTCGATGACACTATCGAGGCGGCGACAAAACGCCTCTCCGAACATGAACGCTCATTTGCCTCCCTTGTCCGGCAAAAGCCCAAACCGCCAGCGCCCAGGCCATACAGGGCCCCTCCGCGCCGCTACCCACAAAAGTCCACCCCTGCTTTCTCGCGGCCCCCACCCAGACGTCCGCAAGCCCATCACAGGGCCATGCCCAAGTCCCAACCGCCCGCGACCACCAAACCATCCCCGTCCTTTTGACGGGACACGTGGAAGGGGGCGGGCCCCCTCCGCCATAGTCCCAGACCACCTTCCCATCGGAGGTCGACTCAAAGCCTTTTACCCTCGCTGGGAACAACTCACGACGGACGCATGGGTCCTTGGCGTGATCTCATCAGGGTACTCTCTCAACTTTCGGGCCATTCCCCCGGACAACCCCCCAAGGAATTGCCCTCCCAACAGGACTCAGCTACCTCTACTCCTCTCCGAAGCTCGAGACCTGCTTCGCCTGAGAGCAGTGGAGAAGGTCCCCCCCGACCAACGGGGGAAGGGCTTCTACTCCCGTTACTTTCTGGTACCGAAAAAAACGGGAGACCTCCGCCCAATACTAGACTTGAGACGCCTCAACAAATTCCTGGTACGGGAAAAGTTTCGGATGCTCTCACTACCAACACACTACCGACACTCGACGAGGGCGACTGGCTCTGCTCCCTCGATCTCAAGGAGGCGTACACACATGTCCCAGTGCACCCCGCTCACCGCAAGTTTTTGCGTTTCCAAGTAGGGGACTGGCACCTACAATACCGAGTCCTCCCCTTCGGACTAGCATCATCACCTCGGGTCTTCACCAAGTGCCTCGTGGTGGT
The DNA here is from genome assembly GCF_902459505.1 of Geotrypetes seraphini. Classification (NCBI taxonomy): domain Eukaryota; kingdom Metazoa; phylum Chordata; class Amphibia; order Gymnophiona; family Dermophiidae; genus Geotrypetes; species Geotrypetes seraphini. The sequence goes on from NC_047101.1 coordinate 47,781,139, forward strand.
AGCAGCAACCTTACGCTCCCAGGGCCTCCAGGTATTCCCCTACCTGGACGACTGGCTAATCAAAGCCCCGTCCAAAGAAGGGGCTATCTCAGCGACCCAACAGACTATTACCTATCTACAAAGTCTGGGGTTCGAAATAAACTTCCCAAAATCTCAACTACGCCCCTCACAATCCCTACAGTTCATCGGGGCCACGCTGGACACGGTTCGCCTCCGTTCCTTCCTCCCCCCTCCGCGCCTGGAGGCGTTAGTAAGTCTGAGCCGAAGGATCTCTCAGCTGACCTCAGTATCAGCCCGACAGATGATGATCCTCCTGGGCCACATGGCCTCCACCGTCCATGTCACACCCTTCGCCCGCCTCCATCTGAGAATCCCTCAATGGACCCTGGCGTCTCAATGGCGTCAAGACCGGGACCCGATCGACCACTCAGTGACAGTGACTACTTCATTGCAACGATCGCTTCCGCTGGTGGGGCCGACTCTTCAAATCTTTCCAAAGGTTTGCTCTTCCTCACCCCCACCCCACAGCAAGGTACTCACCACGGACTCGTCGGAGTACGCTTGGGGAACCCATCTGGACGGCCTGCGCACCCAAGGAATGTGGTCAGCACAAGACCGACGCTGCCACATCAACGTGCTAGAACTTCGGGCCATCTACCTCGCAGCAGTAGCCTTCCAACATCTGCTCCGCGACCGAGTGGTTCTCATTCCGAACCGACAATCAAGTAGCGATGTACTACGTAAACAAACAAGGGGGCACAGGATCTTGGCCCCTTTGCCGGGAAGCTCTGCGCCTCTGGAAATGGGCAATCTCCAACAACACCTTCCTTCGGGCGGTGTACATACAAGGAGAACAAAACTGCCTGGCGGACAGACTCAGCCGCCTCCTCCAGCCACACGAGTGGTCACTACACTCTCAGGCCCTACGAGGAGTGTTCGAACGGTGGGGGACGCCTCAAATAGACCTGTTCGCGTCCCCTCACAACCACAAGCTGCCTCTCTTCTGCTCCCGGATATACTCCCCGGACCGGCTCGAGGCCGACGCCTTCCTCCTCGATTGGGAGGGAAGGTTCCTGTACGCGTTCCCGCCGTTCCCTCTGATACTGCGGACGCTTATCCACCTGAAAACGGTACAAGCCACCCTGATCCTGATTGCCCCTCGCTGGCCACGCCAGCCGTGGTTTTCCCTTCTACTTCGACTCAGTGTCAGAGATCCACTGCCTCTGCCTCTGTTTCCCTCTCTACTGTCACAGGGTCAGGGTTCACTGTTACATCCCAATCTTCAATCTCTTCATCTGAATGCTTGGTTTCTCTCCCCCTGACTGCTCTCCCCGTGTCTCAATCAGTCAAGGAGATATTGGAGGCCTCTAGAAAAACCTCGACGAGAACCTGCTACTCCCAAAAGTGGACCAGATTCTCAACCTGGTGCTCCTCCCACAGCCAGGACCCGGTGTCGGTCCCCGTCCCCCTGGTCCTTGACTATCTACTTCAACTATCTCATTCCGGCCTAAAGACCAACTCCATTCGAGTACACCTCAGTGCGATTGCGGCCTTTCATCAGCCCCTGGAAGGGAAAGCCCTCTCGCTCCATCCCTTAGTCACTCGCTTCATGAAGGGCCTGCTGAACGTCCACCCCCCTCTCAAACCTCCCCCGGTGGTTTGGGACCTTAACGTGGTTCTGGCTCAACTAATGAAACCTCCATTTGAGCCCCTAGACAAATGCCATCCAAAATTCCTCACTTGGAAGGTAATTTTCCTACTTGCACTCACGTCCGCACGGCGGGGTTAGTGAGCTACAAGCCCTGGTAGCGGACCCACCCTTCACGGTATTCCATCACGACAAGGTGGTACTCCGCACCCATCCAAAGTTCCTACCTAAGGTAGTGTCTGATTTCCATCTCAATCAGTCCATTGTCTTACCTGTGTTTTTTCCCAAGCCCCACTCTCACCCCGGAGAAGTGGCGCTCCACACTCTTGACTGCAAAAGAGCGTTGGCCTTTTACCTCCAACGCACTCAGCCACACCGCAAAGTCCCACAACTGTTTCTGTCCTTCGACCCAAACCGGTTAGGCCACCCAGTTTCCAAACGCACCTTGTCCAACTGGTTGGCCGATTGCATCTCCTTTTGCTACGCTCAGGCTGGTCTCGTGCTGCATGGTCGAGTAATGGGACACAAAGTCCGAGCGATGGCAGCCTCCGTAGCTTTCCTCAGGTCAACACCTATTGAGGAAATCTGCAAGGCTGCCACATGGTCTTCGGTTCATACCTTCACCTCCCACTACTGTCTGGACTCCCTGTCCAGAAGCGATGGCCGATTCGGCCAATCGGTGTTGCGAAATCTATTTGCTTAAATTGCCAACTTCCCTCCATCCCTCTTCAGTAAGCTTGGAGGTCACCCACATGTGAGAATATCATGCCTGCTTGTCCTGGGATAAAGCACAGTTACTTACCGTAACAGGTGTTATCCAGGGACAGCAGGCATATATTCTCACAACCCGCCCACCTCCCCGAGGTTGGCTTCTTGGCTAGTTAAGTGAACTGGAGACCACGAGGGGATGCACCCCCTAGTGGAGCAGGAAGGCACGCATGCGTGGAGCAGCAGAGCAAACTTAAATCTTCAATCAAGTTTGCTTGAAAATGCTTCCGCATCGGGGCTCCGTAGATGACGTCACCCACATGTGAGAATATATGCCTGCTGTCCCTGGATAACACCTGTTACGGTAAGTAACTGTGCTGTTTGTCACTCACACCGTCATTAAATTTAAAGTGCTGTCATCTAAGCTGCAAGCAAAACAGTGACTCATGTAAAGCTTAGGGTACATCACAGACAGAGAAATGTTAGTAAAGTTCTAAGAATACTACAGTGGTTAGAGGTGGAATTTAAATCTTACACCTTGACCCATTGAATAAAGTAACTGGAGCCTCCTGTCCAGCACAGGAGCCAAAGACAAAGCCTCCAAACATTTCTAGCGATAGCATTATAGCTACAAAATATAGGGTTACCAGATGTCCAGGAAAACCCAGCCATATCCTCTTTTTAGAGGACTTTCTGGGAGCCCAGATGGAATTTCCATAACCTGCCAGGTTTTTGAAAGCCCCGATCAGCTCCGGCCACATCTGGAGGGCCTCCAAGCATGCACAGATATCACACACATCTGCGCGTGCTCAAAGCCCTCCAGATGCAGCCGGAGCTGGTCAGGGAAGAAGACATGAGGATCTGTGGGGGAGGGGCTGAGGCGGGACAAGGCAGGGCTGGGGGTGGGACAGGGCAGAGTCATGTGTCTGGGTTTTTTCTTCTGAAAATATGGTAACCCCAGCAAAATAAGAGGTCTTCTCTGCATAGTGGCAGAGACTACTTAGTCTAAATTGATAGGCCCTGTGTCTTCCCTCTGCTGTGCACTGTCCATAGGTAATTGCATCACTCGATGAAGTTACAGGGAAATACTTTTAAAACCAATTGGAGGAAATTTTTTTTCACTCAGAATAGTTAAGCTCTGGAACGTGTTGCCAGAGGATGTGGTAAGAGTGGATAGCTTAGCTGGTTTTAAGAAAGGTTTGGACAAGTTCCTGGAGGAAAAGTCCATATTCTGATATTGAGAAAGGCACGGGGAAGCCACTACTTGCCCTGTATTGGTAGCATGGAATATTGCTACACCTTGGGTTTTAGCCAAGTACTGGTGACCTGGATTGGCCACCGTGGGAACGGGTTACTGGGCTATTCTTACGTTCATCAGAGGAGGCATGATTTGGCAAAGGGAAGACCCAGAATCTGGTTGAAGATAGCCTGTCTTCACCCACAGTTTACAGGAATAGAGGGAGAGAAGAGAAGGAGTCATGCAGGACCCCAAGAAGGGGAGGGGGGGAGAGAGAGAGAGAGCAAGCTGGGGGAGGGGGGTGGAGAGAAAAGAGAGGCTGGACTGAAGGAGGAAGGGGAAGATACTGGACCCACATGGAGGAAGGGAAGAGAAGGCTTAACCATTAGACTGGGTGGCCTCAAAAGGTGGAAATTTTGGCACCTTTTATTGCTTGTGCTCTGAGCTAGTGCTTCACCTGATCCAGTGATTAAACTGACCCTCTATTGTGTTGCATTGAAATAATCTTTATGTTGAACCTGAACTGCCTGCTGAGAAGAAACATAAGAAGTTGCCTCCGCTGAGGCAGACCAGAGGTCCATCTCGCCCAGCGGTCCACTCCCGCGGTGGCCCATCAGGCCCATTGCCTGAGCAATGGTGCCAGACTATCCCTATAACCTACCGCTACTCCTATCTGTACCTCTCAATTCCTTTATCCTCTAGGAACCTATCCAAACCTTCTTTGAAGCCTTGTAACGTGCTCCGGCCTATCACAGTCTCCGGAAGCTCTCTCCTCTAAGTCTCCGCTTTTCCAGGGAGAACAGCCCCAGCTTTTTCAGTCTGTCAGTGTATGAGAGGTTTTCCATACCCCTTATCAGTTTAGTTGCTCTTCTCTGGATTCCAAGTACCGCCATGTCCTTCTTGATGTACGGTGACCAGTACTGGACACAGTACTCCAGATGTGGTCGCACCATTGCACGATACAGTGGCAGGATGACCTCCTTTGTCCTGGTCGTGATACCCTTCTTAATGATACCCAACATTTTGTTTGCTTTTCTTGAGGCTGTGGCGCACTGTGCCGACGCCTTCAAAGATGTGTCTACCATCCTTTAAACAGTGGTTTGGCTGTATCTTTAAAGGCCCAAAGCCTCAAAACTAACTCATGCTATCACAGATATATATCATAAATAGCCCAAACCATGTAAAATGCCTGCATTTTGGAGAGCTTTTCAAAGATCATGCTGTGACAAAAGTCTAATAGGGTAAATCCCTAGACAGTGATTGGACTTCTCATGATGTCTGAATCTGCTTGATTCACATTAAAAAATGGATAGATTGAACTATTGCATAAGTGCTTTTGAAGCATATGAAAAGTGACAATGAATATAAATCAGAGCTTTTGATTTCAGATTTTTAGTTGATAAACAGTCTTCTACTGTCTGTGTCCCGCAAATGACAAGACTTTTTTGTTGGTTTAATCATAAATTGATAATTAGTGTAACTGTTGGACAGACTGAAAGGATTGTTCGGGTCTTTTTATCTGTCGTCATTTACTATGGTTACTATATGTTACTGCGTTTATTGAATAAACAGTAGAAAAACATTCCTTCCCTTGCCTGCTTTGGAATAGAGAGTTGCACGGGGACAGAAATCCCACCCATCCCCACCAGGATCCTCTCCGTCCCCACCCATCCCCGCAAGGAATTACCTCTATACCCGCCCATCCCCCAAAAAACAGCAATTCTAACAGGATCATCAATTCCAGTTTCTTTTGTGTTTGCGCTGCTGTTTTCCTTGTGGAATCTCTTTGGTGGAACCCTTTTTTTGTTTTCTGTTCAGGTAATTAACTTATAAACCCTCTCTTTTACTAAGGCTGAAGTGTCCATTATATTATATGGACGAACCCTGCTTCCAAAGCCTTCCATCCCCGTGGGAGTCCTGTTGGCTAGAGGGGGGTCCCCGTGGGAGTCCTGTGGGTTAGGGGGGGATTCCCATGGGACCCTCGCGATCCCCATTCAGACCTCTACTTTGGAACTCTCTTTAGGAGTATGTGCTTTTGCTGTGCTCTTGATTTCTCAGTGAATGGATGGATTTGATTCATTCAGAAAAAATACCCAACTACAGCACTTGAGCCATAGAAACACCAAACACACTGATTTTTCGTGCCTTCCAATAACTCCTAACACATACATTAAAAACATCTAAAAAAACCAGAAGCTGTAAATATAATAAGGCAAAAAAAAGAACTCTGAAACCAAGCCCAGAAGATGGATCAATACATAAAAGCCAGGTAATTTGAACTATCTATAAAGCATATTGTTTGAAATGAGGACATAAATTGAGGTTGCAGGAGGATCAACTTAGGAGTAGCATCAGGAAGTGCTTTTTTCACAGAAAAGGTGGTAGATGTCTGGAATGCCCTCCCATGGGAGGTGGTAGAGTCAAAATGGTAATGGAATTAAAAAATATGTGGGATAAACACAAAAAATTCCTATATGGAAAAAAGAATAGAATCAAAGCAAAACTTAGAAGTGCTTAGAAGTAGACACAGTGACAGAATTCATCACCATTGCTGTCCTGTGGAAAACCATCCCGTGCCATTCTTTAGTGTTTATCTCAACTCAGTCCTTCTACACCAGCATTCTTCAATGCAAGGCATGAGGGTCAGTGGCTGGGCCCACTCATTCTCCGATTTTTCCCTCTCTCCTTAAAGAATGACATAGAAATTCTGTCCCTGTGTCATTCTCTAGCAGAAACCCAAATAGTAGCAACATTCCAGAGCTGAGATTGTGATGTCATAATCCCTCATTCTACCACTGCCAACCCCACCAGTGATGTCACAATAGCTTGATTATCCTAGACTTGGCTCAAACAAGAACATAAGGATTGCCATGTTGGGACAGACTGCAGGTCCATCAAGCCCAGTATCTTGTTTCCAACAGTGGCCAACCCAGGTCCCATTCTTTAGTGTCTATCTCAGCCCCAGTTCTTCTATACCAGCATTCTTTAATGCAAGGCCTGAGGGTCAGTGGCTGAGCCCATTTGTACTCTGATTCTTCCCTCTCTCCTAAAAGAATGACATGGGGATGGTTTTCAATGGTGATGAATTCTGTCACCGAGTCATTCTCTACTTAGAAGGCAACTCTAGTAATTGGGAAGTAAAGCCAGTACTGGGCAGGCTTCTATGGTCTGTTTCCCAAACATGGCAAGGACAGGTCAAGATCAAGTATGCATATGCTATGAGTTTATCTTGTTGCGCAGACTGGATGGGCCATGCACGTCTTTATCTGCCATCACTTCCTAAGTTACTATGTAAATGTTCTAGCACAAATTACTATACATGGTTAATCAGTACACCCCATTAATTTCACTGGGGTAGTCTCCATCAAAGGGTATATACACTTAGTCCAGCAATTTTCCATTCCATCGGAAAAATACAGAATGAAAAAAAGTGGAAAATCGCTGGACTAAGTGTAGAGCTTTGATGGAGACTGCCCCAACTTTGTTGGATGGGCTGAGAACTTTTCAGCGGCCCCTCATACTCTGTGACCAGTATACACTCTTTCTAAAAAGTGTGTGCCATTTCAAGCAGCCTTCAGAAAGAAAGCGCACCGTTTGAAGAGTGCACACTCACAGGTGCCACCTGATTGGGGGGTGTCAAACATAATACAAATTACCCTTCCCCCACACAACAAAATAACTTGCTTGATATTGGGGTACTTAGTACCCACTGGCCCCCATAGCTCTGGCTCCTATGTACGTGGAGGAGCATAATCAAAAGAAATGTCTAAGTCCGATTTGGATGTAGGGGGTAGCCGCCCAAAGTCAGCAGCAGGAAAATGTCCATTCTTGAAAAGTACATCCAAAATATATTTTTTCTCTAAAATTGTCTCTCTGTACGTCCAGGCTTTTGAGCGTCCAGACTAGAGAATGACACGGTGGCGGTTTACCCGCGGCCACCGCATTTTAGCTGCGGGGTCACCCGCCGAAAACGGGGAAGAAAACTAGCAGTCGCTGCGGCGACGGGGACAAGGCCATTTACCGCCCGCGGGGCGGTGAATGGTCTTGTCCCCGCAGTGAGGCATGAAGGATCGCGCGGTCCCCGCAGCTCACACCCGCCTGCCCAATCGATTCTAGTGTTTAGCCAGCTCTCTCCCTTCTCCTCACCTTAGTTTGTAGATTTTCTTTTTCGGCGACCCGCACGCGCGGCTGCTCAGTGTTCAATCTTCTGCTCTGACGCAACCGGAAACAGGAAGTTGCAGCAGAGCAGAAGATTGAACACTGAGCAGCCGCGCGTGCGCGGCTCTCTGATAGCGTGCGGGTCGCCGAAAAAGAAAATCTACAAACTAAGGTGAGGAGAAGGGAGAGAGCTGGCTAAACACTAGAATCGATTGGGCAGGCGGGTGTGAGCTGCGGGGACCGTGCGATCGCTAGTGTTCCCGGCTCAAATTGGAAGGAGGGAGTGAAAGGGAAAAGGATTCTGGGCCAAGGGGATGAAGTTGGAAAGAAAAACCCACAGCAGGAAAGAAAGGGAAGGACTGGCAGGTGAGCCAGATGCTAGAAGCAGGGGGGGGGAAAGAAAGAGGGAAAAAAGCTAGATGGGGTTGAAAAGAAGAGACACACTGGTATGGAAGAGGAAGATAGGGGAAATCTGGACACAGGAAGGTAACAGAAAGAGGGGAAATTATGTGCATGGGGCATAGGGACAGAGACATAAAGGGGACATGCCATTGGGATGGTATATGGACACAGGGGGGGAGCAATGGCAGATACATAGGGGAGATATTAGAAATGGGGAAAATAGGAGCACAGAAGCGAGATGGTTTCTGGGGTTGGGACAGGGACCGAGCTCGCAGGCTCCAGTGGCTTGCACAAATTACATTGTAACGTGCCATGAAAATAAGAGGGAGGAAGGTAGATAGATAAGCCATGTGAGAGGAGCTGAAGGGTAGTAGAAAGGAACAGATGGTAAAGGAGGGAGGGAAGGGTGGTGGTGGAAAGGAATAGGACAGACATTGAAGGAGGGTGGAGAGGAACAGACCCCGAAGGGAAATGTGGAAGACAGAGTGGGAAGAAGACAGATGCCAGACTATGCGGGAGCGGAGGGAAGAAGATGGGTGCTAGACCAATTGGGGGGGGGGGGGTTAAGGGAGAGGCACAGTAACAGCAAATGGAAGATGCAGAGAGAAGACACACAGTGGATGGAAGGAATTGAATGAGAAGATGTGGAAAGCAGAAACCAGACAACAAAGGTAGAAAAAAAATTATATTTATTTATTTTTTGCTTTAGGATAAAATAGTATATTAGTTGTGTTGATAAGAATTTATAAACAAAGCCCTGCCAGCTGAACATCTCTTTCTCTAGTTCAGCAGCAGGAACTTTGATTTATAAGGAAGGAATAAGCTAAATATTACAGTACTAAGGCTTATATGGATGCAGCGGGGACGGTGACGGGGCGGTGAATGGGATGGCAGTGGCAAGTGGCGGTGACGGGGCGGTGAAAGGATGGGCGGTGACGGGGTGGTGAAGGGAACGGCGGTGATGGGGCGGTGCAGAGGATGGTGGGCCGGTGACGGGGACAGATTTTTTCCCCGTGTCATTCTCTAGTCCAGACCTCCACTAGGTCTATCTTTATATCACATTCTTGACCAAATATTTGTCCAAGTCCTAAACACCCAGGACAAGACCTTTTGGATGTGGGAATGGCCAGCATTGTGACGGACTGGCCACCCAGATATAGCAACAGAGCAGAGAGGCACCTTCCAGGGCACTGCTGTGAACTTCACAAAAAGGGTGCCACACCAGAACTCCCTTATAGATTATGGTGAGACCCCCAAAACCCACTATACCCACCTGTCTACAAACCTAATAGCCCTTATGGCTGCAGGTGGCACTTATAAGGCAATAGAGTAGGATTTGGGATGGTCACATTTTCTACCATTAATGTAGTGGTTAGAAAGGCTTATGGGCCTGGATCCTCCTCTCTATGGTTCACTAGCCCACCCTTCAGACTACTTAAGCCACCTCTGTACAGCTCTACTAGGCTTTCCTAGTAGAGGCAGGTATGTACGTTTTTATTGTGAACTTTGGTGGGGGGGGGGGGGGGAGTGCAACGAGGACAGTGAATATGGGGGGAGTGTGTGGTGGTCTTTACTTTGTTCCTGCAGTGGTATTCTGGTCACTGTGGATACCTTTTTGGCACTTATACCTGTCTTTATATCATCAAACTCACAACATATAAGTTTCACCTAGCAAGTTTAGTCAAACCTTCGATTATCCCTGTAGGACGACAGTCTAGGTCGGCCCACATCCCACCCTAACTACTCCTTCAAAACCATCCATTTCAGCTCTGGGCGCACAGGAGGATTCAGAGGTCTAAAAAGTTCCTGGATATGTTCCAAAAGCCGTTTCAATTATCGGCACATAGATGACCTGTCTTTTAGGATGATCAAGTGCCGACTTGGGCAGGTTTTTAGATGTGTTTAAGTTTCAATTATGAACTCCATAGCATGCATGTATGTATTTAATCTGTTTTCTATCCTGTTCTCCCCAATGAGCTCAGAATGGGTTACAGGTCAACATACATAGAATACAGTCAAGACAGGTTACAGTTGTTATACTTAAAAAACAATATGTTCATCCTAACTTGATCTATACAGAGGATCTAGTTCCAAAATACATTTCTTTCTTCATTATTACTCATATAGCAACAGGAAAGGTAAGTTTTTACTGCTTTCCCAAAGTTCAGGGTTCGAGAGATCTGATCTGTGGGGGTAGTTCATTTCAGTAGCTTGGTAAGAATTGGGAGTACGATTATCATCTGGTGTTTTGTAGAATGAGGGGGGGGACCCAAATCACTATTCTGAAAAGTACATCCTTGTCACAAATAAGGCACATTAGTTACGATATTGGCCCCAAAAGGAAAAGAAAAACATAACATGAAAATTCCCATAAATGACACAGGAAGCTAAACAAAACAAGAATATTTTGGCTGCACACTCCTAATACATATACATGAAGGGCCTGATTCTCTAAAAGTGCATCCCGATTTTAGGCAGCTGTAGGCGTCCTACAGCTGTCTAATCAGCCAATCGGGATGCACGTTTTTTTAAAAAAATGCTCCCCAGGCAGGCTGCCTATATTGAAGGCGAGGCCCGCAAGACACCTAGGCCCTGATTCTGAATAGGACGCCCGGGAGAGGCGTCCTATTCAGAAATCGGCCTAAACTAAACCCCGATTCTGTAACCGGCGTCCATGTTACAGACGCGGGTTAGAGAAACGGGTTAGATTAGAAACAGCCTGCTACACTTATCGCGGCAAGGGATCTCTCTGCCGCTATAAGTATAGCGGGCCGCGGGCCGCGGCCCCCTGACCAAGAGTGTGCCCAAACCCTCTGCCCGGAGATGCACCCCCCCCGACACTACTGACCGCCCCCCCCCGACATTACCGATCCCCCCCTCCCCCCCGACAATATCGATAGCTGGCAGGAGGGTGCCCAATCCCTCCTGCCTGAAGACGCACCCCCCCCGGCGCTAACCCCCCCCCAAACCTCCACTCCACCAAACCTGTTCTTAGAAGGGTCTTGCACGTCTTGAGCCGGCAGGCACGCCTCGTCGAAATGAAGCGGGCCCGCCCCTTCCCGGCCCATCCCGCCGAAGCCTAAGGCCTGATTGGCCCAGGCTCTAGAAGCCTGAACCAATCAGGCCTTAGTCATAGCGGGTCCGCCCATCCCCACTAAGTCTAAGGTCTGATTGGCCAACTATCGATATTGTCGGGGGGGGGATCGGTAATGTTGGGGGGGGGCGGTCGGTAGTGTCGGGGGGGGCGGTCGGTAGTGTCGGGGGGGGGGGTGCGTCTTCGGGCAGAGGGTTTGGGCACCCTCCTGGTCAGGGGGCCGCGGCCCGCTATATTTATAGCGGCAGAGAGATCCCTTGCCGCGATAAGTGTAGTGGGCTGTTTCTAATCTAACCCGTTTCTCTAACCCGCGTCTGTAACATGGACGCCGGTTACAGAATCGGGGTTTAGTTTAGGCCGATTCTAAATAGGACGCCTCTCCCGGGTGTAGTAGCGGCCGCGTCTACTTACAATGTAGGCCAGCATTTTGCTGGCCTACATTTTAAGCTTCTCCTCTACTAGGGAGACGCGTAGGGCCGCCTAAGGCCCTTAGATGAGCTTAGGCATCTTGCGGGTCTCCCTAGGCTCCCGGAGGTGCCTTCAGGCTTGCCTGGGGAGCATTTTTTTTTTTAAAAACGTGCATCCCGATTGGCTGATTAGACAGCTGTAGGACGCCTAAAATCGGGATGCACTTTAGAGAATCAGGGCCGAAATGTCCAAATATGCATTTTTAGAGAATCATTGTTAGAGGGGTGGTGTTGAGTGATCATCATATTTGAATTTAATTATCAAAATCTTGGATGGGACAGGGAGGGAGGAAGGAGAGGTTCAGAGGGCCCTGAAAGTTATTTAAGGAGTGCAAGGCTGAACGTTTGTCTAGGGTGCCTAACATTCTTGCACCAGCCCTGATGTCAGTGTCCAGAAAAATCTTGGACTCTCATTTGTTTTGTGGCTGTTCTGAGCTATAAGCTTGGCAGTAAGCCGAAGGTCTGTAAAGGGCAGATGGAAGCACATTTCATTCTATTTCCCATAATGCAGCTGACTTAATTTCCTGTTTACTTTGCTAGTTCTTGTCATCAGTGGCTCTGCTTGAGGTGGAAGCTTGGTTTATTATCAAGCTAGTCTAGAGGAAATTTAAAATTTAATTAAGTTGGTGATGTTTTAGTATGTGCAGCTCCCATGATTTAAAAGGATTTCTAGCACTGTTGTTAAGTCAACTGCAAAATAAATTCACCGGTATATTCTATGCAGACCACCTTCTATGAACCAGGACATTCAATAAGATTTAAATATGTACAAATGTTTTGGAACCCTTAGACGTGTATTTCTATGATTCCCAAAATGAACAGACTCTATATCAGCAGTCTCAAACTCAAACCCTTTGTAGGGCCACATTTTGGATTTGTAGGTACTTGGAGGGCCACAGAAAAAATAATGTCTTATTAAAGAAATGAGAACTTTGCATGAAGTAAAGCTCGTTATAGTTTATAAATCTTTCCTTAATTGCTTCTGATAATTTCAGCTATACTCAGCTGAAAGCAGTGCACTATTGTGACAAACAGACGTCTTTCCCAAGGTTTGCCACAGGAAAATTAAGGAAAGTATGTAAACCCCAGTGCAGAAGGGCTGACCAGGTCAGTTCCCAGGACAATAAATTAGCTGACTACCTGGTGAGTGACAATGAAATGGAAATAGAACAGGAAACTACAAAGCCATGGCATAGAGGGGGATATACAAAGATGGATAGGCAAATAGCTGGAAAACCGAAAGCAGAGAGTGGGCATTAATGGGAAGTTCTCCGACTGGGAGAAAGTGACTAGTGGTGTACCCCAGGGCTCAGTACTTGGACCGATCCTTTTTAATATTTATATCAATGACTTGGAAAACGGAACATCCAGTGAGATCATCAAGTTTGCAGATGACACAAAACTCTGCCGGGCAATCAGATCGCAGGAGGATAGTGAGGAACTCCAGAGCGATTTGTGTCGGTTAGAAAAATGGGCGGAGAAATGGCAGATGAAGTTCAACGTGGAGAAATGCAAGGTAATGCATTTAGGCAGTAAAAATAAGGAATACGAGTACAGAATGTCAGGTGCAAGTCTGGGAAAAAGTGAACAAGAAAGGGATCTGGGTGTACTGATAGATAGGACCCTGAAGCCGTCGGCACAATGCGCGGCAGCGGCAAAGAAGGCAAATAGAATGTTGGGCATGATAAAGAAAGGAATCTCGAGTAGATCGGAGAAAGTTATAATGCCGCTTTATAGGGCAATGGTCAGACCCCACTTGGAATACTGCGTCCAACATTGGTCTCCCTACCTAAAGAAGGATATAAAACTGCTGGAGAGGGTGCAGAGACGAGCAACCAAACTAGTGAAGGGTATGGAGAAACTGGTATATGAGGATCGACTTAAAACACTGGGATTGTTCTCCCTTGAGAAAAGGAGACTGCGTGGGGATATGATCGAGACCTTCAAATACTGAAAGGAATCGACAAAATAGAGCAGAGAAGATTATTTACATTGTCCAATTTGACACGGACAAGAGGACATGAAATGAAGCTAAGGGGGGACAAGTTCAGGACTAATGTCAGAAAGTTCTGCTTCACACAGAGAGTGGTTGGCATCTGGAATACTCTCCCAGGGGAGATTATTGCAGAATCGACAGTCCTAGGCTTCAAAAGCAAACTAGATGCATATCTCCTTGAGAGAGGCATATAAAGTATGGTTGGCTATAAAATAAACCAGGTGTATACCTGGCAGGGCCTCCGCGTGTGCGGATCGCCGGACTTGATGGACCGAAGGTCTGATCCGGAGATGGCGCTTCTTATGTTCTTATGTTCTTAAGGCTTAGACTTATCTGAAGCAGTTCCAGAGCCAGGCAGGAAGAAGCTGCCTTGCTATTGTCCATTGCCTGTAAGGCAGAAAGCTCATAGGCAGTTTCCCCTCAGAGAAACGGCATGGGCTGAGGAAGGAATTCCCTTCCCCCATCCAAAGCCAAGGGGGAGTGGTTCTTCCCCTCAGCTTAAAGCCAGGCTCGTTAGAGAGCAGAGGCAGGAAGGAGGAAGAGCAGAACGAGGCTTGGCAGTAGAGCAGAGGCAGGACGGGGCTGAGCAGTTCCTCAGCACTGACTGGGAAATGACGGAGGAACAGGCTGGTAATTTGGCCACTGAATTCCTTTCCCCAGAGCCCATGGTATGGGAAGAAAGTGGGGCTATACAGGAAAGCTGTTCAGAGGAAATGGAGAGCTGAATATCCTGGGAAAGGTCTGTGAACAGAGGTTTTGTCTTGGCTGTATTTCTCTGCTTGCTCTGTGAACTAGAGAGCTGCACGGGAACGGGGATGACGGGAATCCCGCGGGACCCGCGGGTTCCCCCTTTGGGTCATGGGGATCCTGTGGAGATGCCCCCTAGGGTCGCGGGGATCCCGTGAGGATGCCCTCTAGGGTCGCGGGGATCCCGTGGGGACGCCTCTGAGGGTCGCGGGGTTCCTGCGGGGTTGGATCGCAGTGCACTCGAGCCGCGAGGGTAGTCTCCTTCTCCTTACCTGCCCTGTCGCAGCACACAGCCGAACGGAAATCTTCCCGATGTCAGCGCTGACGTCGGAAGGAGGGCTTAAGCAAAGCCCTCCCTTCGACGACAGTGCTGACATCAGGAAGACTTCCGGTCGGCTGTGTGCGGCAGGGCAGGTAGGGAGAAGGCAATGGCGTACGAAAGAGGGGGAGGGGGCGGTCTGCCCCAGAGAATGTGCACAGCCGGTCAGGTCCCCCGATCAACCGACAACAGGCCCGGCCGACAAATCTCCCTGCCCTGTAGCCGCGAATCTAAATTACCTCTTACAGCAGCTTCACTACTCCAGCTGCTGTAAGAATGTAATTTAGATTCGCGGCTACAGGACAGGGAGATTTGTCTGACCGGACCTGTTCTGTTGTCGGTCCAGTGCAAAAGCGCCACAAAGGTGGAGGCAGGGAGGGAGGAAAGGTAGAGTGGAGAAGAAAAGACGCTTAAGGGGGGAGAAGGCCGCTGAAAGCACTGGGGAAGACAAAGGGGTGGAAAAGAACGCTGAAAGGACATGGGGTAAACGGGAGGAGGGGGGGGAAGGACCCTGAAAGCACTGGGGAAGACAAAGGGGTGGAGAATGCCACTGAAAGGACATGGGGAAAACAGGGGTGGAGAAGGCCGCTGAAAGGACATGGGGAAGACAGAGGGGGGAGAAGGCCGCTGAAAGGACATGGGGAAGGCAGAGGGGGGAGAAGGATGCTGCCTGACAGGACATGGGGAAGATGGTGGGGGAGAAGGACACTGAAAGGAAATGGGGAAGAGGGAATGGGAAGAAGACGCTGGCAGGGAAGAAGGCAGAGGTGCCAGACTATGGGGGGAGCGGAGGGAAAAAGATGGGTGCCAGACCAATTTGGGAGGGGGGAGAAAGGGAGAGGCACAGTAACAGAGCAAATGGAAGACACAGAGAGAAGAGAGGCAGTGGATGGAAAGAATTGAATGAGAACATGAAGAAAGCAGAAACCAGGCAATAAAGGTAGGAAAAAAATTCTTTTTTTTTTAATTTTTTTGCTTAAGGATAAAGTAGTATATTAATTGTGTTGATAAAAATTTATAAACATTAGAGGCTCTGGTAGAAACCCGTTTACAAAGTATGTATTCTTCCCAATTAATATTTCCAAATTAATAAAGTCTTTTTGCTTATTTTTAAATGGGTTTCTACCAGAGCCTTTAATTCAGTAGCATAATTAAATGAAATAACTATTTCTGTAGTTTATAGGGACGGGCGGGGACGTAGGGGATTCCTCACGGGGACGTAGGGGATTCCTCACGGGGACGGGCGGGGACGGAGGGGATTCCTCATGGGGACGGGTGGGGACGGGTGGGAGTCCTCACGGGGACGGGTGGGACTTTGGCGGGGACGGGTGGGATTTCTGTCCCCGCGCAACTCTCTACTGTGAACTAATGACTGTGGGAGTTACTAGGGAAATAATCCTGTATTGCAATTTTACATGCTGTTTTGCTGGAGTTTGGAAAGGCTACAGTAATCTCCTCTTCAGGTTATGTTCACAGCTGAACCAAAAGCCAGGGTGTAATGATGGCTAGTTTAAAGCCCAGAATTTCCTGACTTCCACACTCCTGAAAGGGCCCAGCTGTAAAGATAGTGCCTTAGCAACTAACTAATTCAATTAGTCTGCCTGCCTCATAGGGATAAGGAAATTAACCCTCTCAGGGAAAAGCCTGCTGGGGACTAGGGAGAAAGTCCAGCCCAGCTGGAGAGTGTAAGAGCACTGGAAGACAGCACAGAATATTTCTCAATCCTGAACAAGAATGTCTCTCCTGTAAAGCTACAATGGAGAGTTATTTGTGCTAACTGTTTCACCTCCTAACCTCCTGGAATATTAATGACTGTATGTGGTTTATTAACCCAGTCCAGAGCTGATTACTGGGTGACTACGAGTGAGATGAACTTTTTCTGTTGTTTTTGTATGATGTTCATGCTACCAGGAAAACCTGGAGCGGCACAGTAATTCCACGGCCGGTGGCCGAATAAAAGCTTATGTTTTCACCAAGGCCATTCTGACAAAGTGTGATTTTTCAAAACCCTTGAAGAATAAGCTTAGTTGGGCATTTGCCAGGGACTACCAACTTGAAAGGTGACCCTAATTCTAAAGGGACCACGCCAGTAACAAGCTTCATGTCACTACCCGACTAGAGAGTTGCGCGGGGACAGAAATTCCACCCGTCCCCGCCAAAGTCCCACCCGTCCAGCCGAGGAATCCCACCCGTCCCCGTGAGGAATCCCTCCGTCCCCACCCGTCCCCGCGAGGAATCCCCTCCGTCCCCGCCTGTCCCTATAAACTTCAGAAATAGTTATTTCATTTAATTATGCTACTGAATTAAAGGCTCTGGTAGAAACCCATTTACAAATAAGCAAAAAGACTTTATTAATTTGAAAATATTAATTGGGAAGAATACATACTTTGTAAACGGGTTTCTACCAGAGCCTCTAATGTTTATAAATTTTTATCAACACAACTAATATACTACTTTATCCTGAAGCAAAAAAAAAAAGAAATAGAATTCTTTTCCTACCTTTGTTGCCTGGTTTCTGCTTTCCTCATGTTCTCATTCAATTCCTTCCATCCACTGTCTCTCTTCCTTCTGCATCTTCCATTTGCTCTGTTACTGTGCCTCTCCCTTTCTTCCCCCTTCCAAATTGGTCTGGCACCCATCTTCTTCTCTCCGCTTCCCCCATAGTCTGGCATCTGTCTTCTTCCCTGCCAGCGTCTTCTCCCTACTCTCTCTTCCTCATTTCCTTTCAATGTCCTTCTCCCCCCCATCTTCCCCATGTCCTTTCAGCGTCCTTCTCCCTCTCTGTCTTCCCCATGGCCTTTCAGCGTCCTTCTCCACCCCCCACCCCCGTCTTCCCCATGTCCTTTCAGCATCCTTCTCCCCCCTCTGTCTTCCACAAGTGCTTTCAGAGTCCTTCTCCCCCCCGCCCTTCCCATGGCCTTTCAGCGTCCTTCTCCACCCCTTTGTATTCCCCCATGTGCTTTCAGAGTCCTTCCCCCCCCTCCTGTCTTCACCATGGCCTTTCAGCGTCCTTCTCCCCCCCCCCCTCCTTCTCTACCGCCCCGGGTGCAGCACAGCCGGCCAGGTCCCCTTACTTTTGTGGCACTTCCCCGACCAACCGACAACAGCCCCGGTCCGACAAACCTCCCTGCCCTTAACCGCAAATCTAAATTACCTTCTTACAGCTGCTGGAATTCCCGCGGGATTCCCGTCTTCCCCGTTCCCGTGCAGCTCTCTATACCCGACGGCTCAGGGTGTTCGCAGAGAGCGTGGGTGTGACAGAGTGGTATCAGAGTGGGATTGACTTACCTTTCAAAGTTGGAAAAGGATACCACACGCAAAAAAAATTTTTTTTTTTGTACAACTTTGGTCAAGTTCCTGGAGGAATTTTTGTTTGGTTCCTGGAGGAAAAGTGTTTTTTTTTTTTACAAGCACAGTAGGAATGCAGTGAACTAATTAACTGGATGCCATTCTTGAGAACCTGTTTCAGCATAACACAGCGTCCGGAGCCGGTGAGGAGCAGCACACTCAACTGCGGAGGATTCCACAGGCAGGCAACCGACAGCAGTGTTCCAGCAAAGGAGCCAGGACACGGACGGTGCCGGGAGTTCCTGAGGAACCAGAGGGAACCAGGAGGTTCCGGAAGAAGGGCGGTGCACCCTGTTAAGGAGCACGCAGGCGCAGACTCGTCAGTTCCGCGGTAAGCGCATAAGACGTGGGGTCTGGCGAGGGTGGTACTGGGAAGATAAGTGAATTGAGGTATCGCACTTGGATAGTGTGCTTTCTTTCCCAGTTTCCGCAGGTCCAAGATGGAGACGGCGGCGTTGGCAGCAGTGGCGACTGAACGGCAGTGCCAGAACGAGGAGCTCAAGAGAGTCCTGGAGACCAACCAAGGACTGTGGCAAGCCAGCCAGGAGGCAGCAGAGCGTCACCATAAGGACTTTGTTAAGTTGATGGAGACGCAGTCACTCATAATGGGACAGCTGTTGCAAGTGGTGGAGGCATATATGGACACCCAGAGTATGGTAGATATAAGACCTACATTTAAAGCACACCCACCCACACCCGCCCCAACACACACACCTGGGGATATGACACTAAGGGAGGATAGGGTGCCCAGAACCCAGGGTATTGCACCTCAGAGGAAATTTACACCATCCAATGAGGTTCAATGCTTTAAGTGTGGGGGTAAAGGACATCGTCAGCGGGAATGCAGGCAGAAAGAAAACTTCACCATCACTAAGGGGGTGAGGCGGAATCCTCAGGGAGAATATCTCCGGAAGGTATGGATTGGGGATAGGTCGGTGACCGCCCTAATAGATACCGGAGCGGAACAGAGTGCTATGGCCAGGGAGTTATGGCAAAAGTTGAAAGGGGATAGTCCAGACTGCCCAAGCCTTAAAGAGGTGGAAATAGGGTGTGTGCATGGAGACACAAAAAAATATCATGTTCACAGGGTGCAAGTAAAGATTGAGAGGGCAGCGTTAACATTGCAGGTTGCCCTGGTACAGAGTCTACCTTACCCTATAATATTGGGACAGGATTGGTTAAGGACTCGGGGAGGAGATGCCCGGACGAGAGCACACAACAGTAAAGGCAAGGAGGGCGTCTGCCAGGTATTTGGGACATGGTCCAAAAAGAACCAGAACCGCCCCAGGAGGTTCCGTAAAGGCTGGCAGCCTACAGTAAGGTGGGCACCAATGTCAGACAGAGCCAAGGCCCCGACTAGAGCCTATGAGCGGGCAGCGGGTTATGACCTGTATGCGGCCCAGGATATGCTGATACCTGCTCGTGGGAGAGCAGTAGTGTGTACCGACATCCAAGTTTCACCATCCCCAGGTTCCTACTTAAGAATTGCCTCACGCTCAGGATTGGCAGTGAGGAAGGCAATAGAAGTAGGGGCAGGGGTTATTGACCCTGATTATCGGGGTAACGTGGGGGTAGTGCTGGTAAACCATGGTACGGAACCGTACAAGGTCCAGTACGGGGACTGTATAGCGCAGATGATATGCGAGAGGATTTGGCCAGCAAAGTTGGAAAGGTGGGTACAGCTACTAGGAACAGGTAGGGGGCATAAAGGATTTGGCTCAACGGATAGGACGGGCCCTATAGTTCAAACACAACAGGAAACTGTGACAACTTATCCAGGAGAAAAAACCCTATTGGAAACCCAAAGGGGGGGTGATTCAGTAATAGAACATGAGCTTGAACGAGAATTAAAGGAATTGAGGGAGCAGTTGCAGACTCTTAGAGCTGAGAAGGAAATGGTCAGCAAGGAAAGGAAACAGGAACTGTTAAACCATACACAACAGAATGCGGATTCCTTCAGTAAGACCCTGACGGAACTATCTAGTCAGGTAACGCAAATAGGTACACAGGTATCTGACAATCAACAGCAACAAAAAGAGCTAGGCAAGATTATAGAAACCCTATCCAGTAAATGGAAAGATAGGGAGGGAGAGAGTGCTGTGGTGGGCAAACAAACACAAACATTTGAAGCTCAAATAGCACAGCAGAGGGCCCAGCTCATCAAAATAGAGGGTACTCTGAAGGACATTCAAACCCAAGTGGGGCGGGTTAAACAAGACAGTCTGGAGGAGATGGCTGAGGTGGTAGCGGCCTTAGCTCAAAGGGTGGAAGGTGTAGAGGTCCAAGGGCAAAGACAGGTAGGACCTACACAACCGCCAATTCTGAATTGGCCAGAAGATTTTCAGGACCCTCCTGCCATTACACAGGACCTTGAGAAGGACTTTAGGAATTCTAGGTTAAGTGAGGAGGCTGGAATGAATAGGGTAGAGGAAGATCTATCCCTACCGGACCCAATGATGATAGGAGAGGAGGTGAGACTCTCTCCTCAGCAGTGGGCACAGTTGTTTCCTCACCTAACACCTAGTCACCCTGAAGGGGAGTGTCCACAGGGGACCGAACTCACTCAATCCACAGGGAAAAAAAGTAAAAATAAGAAATGTCATTGAGGTGTCTTAGCTAAACCAGGTGGTCAGCTTTTAAGTGTGGGGGAATGTGACAAACGGACGTCTTTCCCAAGGTTTGCCACAGGGAAATTAAGGAAAGTATGTAAACCCCAGTGCAGAAGGGCTGACCAGGTCAGTTCCCAGGACAATAAATTAGCTGACTACCTGGTGAGTGACAATGAAATGAAAATAGAACAGGAAGGCTTAGACTTATCTGAAGCAGTTAAATGAGCCAGGCAGGAAGAAGCTGCCTTGCTATTGTCCATTGCCTGTAAGGCAGAAAGCTCATAGGCAGTTTCCCCTCAGAGAAACGGCATGGGCTGAGGAAGGAATTCCCTTCCCCCATCCAAAGCCAAGGGGGAGTGGTTCTTCCCCTCAGCTTAAAGCCAGGCTCGTTAGAGAGCAGAGGGAGGAAGGAGGAAGAGCAGAACGAGGCTTGGCAGTAGAGCAGAGGGCTGAGCAGTTCCTCAGCACTGACTGGGAAATGACGGAGGAACAGGCTGGTAATTTGGCCACTGAATTCCTTTCCCCAGAGCCCATGGTATGGGAAGAAAGTGGGGCTATACAGGAAAGCTGTTCAGAGGAAATGGAGAGCTGAATATCCTGGGAAAGGTCTGTGAACAGAGGTTTTGTCTTGGCTGTATTTCTCTGCTTGCTCTGTGAACTAATGACTGTGGGAGTTACTAGGGAAATAATCCTGTATTGCAATTTTACATGCTGTTTTGCTGGAGTTTGGAAAGGCTACAGTAATCTCCTCTTCAGGTTATGTTCACAGCTGAACCAAAAGCCAGGGTGTAATGATGGCTAGTTTAAAGCCCAGAATTTCCTGACTTCCACACTCCTGAAAGGGCCCAGCTGTAAAGATAGTGCCTTAGCAACTAACTAATTCAATTAGTCTGCCTGCCTCATAGGGATAAGGAAATTAACCCTCTCAGGGAAAAGCCTGCTGGGGACTAGGGAGAAAGTCCAGCCCAGCTGGAGAGTGTAAGAGCACTGGAAGACAGCACAGAATATTTCTCAATCCTGAACAAGAATGTCTCTCCTGTAAAGCTACAATGGAGAGTTATTTGTGCTAACTGTTTCACCTCCTAACCTCCTGGAATATTAATGACTGTATGTGGTTTATTAACCCAGTCCAGAGCTGATTACTGGGTGACTACGAGTGAGATGAACTTTTTCTGTTGTTTTTGTATGATGTTCATGCTACCAGGAAAACCTGAAGCGGCACAGTAATTCCACGGCCGGTGGCCGAATAAAAGCTTATGTTTTCACCAAGGCCATTCTGACAAAGTGTGATTTTTCAAAACCCTTGAAGAATAAGCTTAGTTGGGCATTTGCCAGGGACTACCAACTTGAAAGGTGACCCTAATTCTAAAGGGACCACGCCAGTTACAAGCTTCATGTCACTACCCGACGGCTCAGGATGTTCGCAGAGAGCGTGGGTGTGACACTATGCAGAAAGTTTAGATAGTTTTTCACTTTCTGCATGTTGCACTGCTTTCAGCTGGGTATAGCTGAAATTATCAGAAGCAATTGAGGAAAGATTTATAAACTTATAAAGAGTTTTACCACCTGCAAAATTGTGATTTAGATCCTAAAGTATCAACTGCAAGAGACAAGATTTTGGTGTAGTCCTCTAGGCTTTTTTGTAGAGGGGAGAATCAATATCCGACTTGTGCCTGGAAAACTTGTGCCTTAAGTGTCCTGTGGTCGCGTCCCAACCGCCTTCAGCTCTCACCTCCTCCAGCACTGGACACAACCGCCATCTTACATCAAGCAGTCACCGCCAGGAGAGGTGCCGAATTTCTTGAGAATCCACGAGATTATGTACACATTCACAAGCTGCACTGCCTCCAATGGTTACCTTACTTTCTGGAACATTGCCCGCCTCACTGCTGTAACCTCACGCAAGCGCTTTCCTGCGTCTGTACACGATTGTCCTCTCCACTCCACCTCACAATCGCGTACAGATGCAGAAAAGCGCTTGCATGAGGTTACAGCAGTGAGGCAGGCAACGTTCCAGAACAATGGTAACATACTGAGGGCCTCGAAATAGTACCTGGAGGGCCGCCAACTTGATCAATATTCACTTTACCTTGTTCCTTTTTCCAATTTGTGATTATACTGTGTCACACCCTCGCTCTCTGAGAACACCTTGAGCCGTCGGGTAGTGACATGAAGCTTGCTACTGGCGTGGTCCCTTTAGAATTAGGGTCACCTTTCAAGTTGGTAGTCGCTGGCAAATGCCCCACTAAGCTTATTCTCCAAGGATTTTGGAAAAAATCACACTGTCAGAATGGCCTTAGTGAAAACATAAGCTTTTATTCGGCCACCGGCCGTGGAATTACTGTGCCGCTCCAGGTTTTCCTGGTAGCATGAACATCATACAAAAATAACAGAAAAAGTTCATTTCATTCCTGGTCACCAAGCAAGCAGCTCTGGGCTAGAGAGCTGCACGGGAACGGGGACGACGGGAATCCCGCGGGACCCACGGGCATCCCGCGGGTTCCCCCTTTGGGTCACGGGGATCCCGTGGAGACGCCCCTAGGGTCACGGGGATCCCGTGGGGACGCCTCCGAGGGTCGCGGGGTTCCTGCGGGGCTGGATGTACTCAGTCGCGCGGCTCTTCTCCCTACCTTCTCTGCTTGCAGCACAGAGCCGAACGGAAGTCTTCCCGACGTCAGCGCTGACATCGGGAAGACTTCCGTTTGGCTCTGTGCTGCAGGCAGTGCAGGTAAGGAGGAGAGTAGCCTCGCGGTTCGAGCGGCTACCAAGGGAGGGGGCGGTCCGCCCCGCCACACCCCGCCCCGGTTGCAGCACAGCCGGCCAGGTCCCCTTACTTTTGTGGCACTTCCCCGACTGACCGACAACAGCCCCGGTCCGACAATCCTCCCTGCCCTGTAGCCGCGAATCTAAATTATCTTCTTACAGCAGCTGTAATAAGGTAATTTAGATTCGCAGTTAAGGGCAGGGAGGTTTGTCGGACCGGGGAAGTGCCACAAAAGTAAGGGGACCTGGCCGGCTGTGCTGCACCCGGGGCGGTAGAGAAGGAGTGGGGAGAAGGACGCTGAAAGGCCATGGGGAAGACGGGAGGAGGGGGGGAAGAACTCTGAAAGCACTTGAAGACAGAGGAGGGAGAAGGACGCTGAAAGCACATGGGGAATACAAAGGGGTGGAGAAGGATGCTGAAAGGCCATGGGAAGGGCGGGGGGGGGAAGGACTCTGAAAGCACTTGTGGAAGACAGAGGGGGGAGAAGGATGCTGAAAGCACATGGGGAAGACAAAGGGGTGGAGAAGGACGCTGAAAGGACATGGGGAAGACGGGGGGGGGGTGGAGAAGGACGCTGAAAGGCCATGGGGAAGACAGAGAGGGAGAAGGACGCTGAAAGGACATGGGGAAGACAGAGAAGGATGCTGACAGGACATGGGGAAGATGGGGGGAGAAGGACGCTGAAAGGAAATGGGGAAGAGAGAGTAGGGAGAAGACGCTGGCAGGGAAGAAGACAGATGCCAGACTATGGGGGGAGCGGAGAGAAGAAGATGGGTGCCAGACCAATTTGGAAGGGGGAAGAAAGGGAGAGGCACAGTAACAGAGCAAATGGAAGATGCAGAAGGAAGAGAGACAGTGGATGGAAGGAATTGAATGAGAACATGAGGAAAGCAGAAACCAGGCAACAAAGGTAGGAAAAGAATTCTATTTCTTTTTTTTTTTTGCTTCAGGATAAAGTAGTATATTAGTTGTGTTGATAAAAATTTATAAACATTAGAGGCTCTGGTAGAAACCCGTTTACAAAGTATGTATTCTTCCCAATTAATATTTTCAAATTAATAAAGTCTTTTTGCTTATTTGTAAATGGGTTTCTACCAGAGCCTTTAATTCAGTAGCATAATTAAATGAAATAACTATTTCTGAAGTTTATATGGACGGGTGGGGACGGAGGGGATTCCTCGCGGGGACGGGTGGGGACGGAGGGGATTCCTCGCGGGGACGGGTGGGGACGGAGGGATTCCTCACGGGGACGGGTGGGACTTTGGTGGGGACGGGTGAGGTTTCTGTCCCCGCGCAACTCTCTACTCTGGGCTTGATTGGTAAAACACATACAGTCCTTAATATGCCATGAGGCTAGGCAGTGAAACAGTTAACACCAATAACTTTCTCCTGTAGCTTTACAGGAGAGACATTCTTGTTCATGATTGAGAAATATGTTGTGCTGTCCTGCAGTGCATTCACTCTCTCTAGCTGGGTTGAACTTTCTCCCTAGTCCCGAGCAGGCTTTTCCCTGAGAGGGTTAATTTCCTTCTTCCTACGAGGCAGGCAGACTAATTCAATTAGTTAGTTGCTAAGGCACTATCTTAACAGCTGGGCACTTCCACAGAGTGTGGAAGTCAGGAAATTCTGAACTTTAAACTAGCCAGCATGAGGTTTGGTTCAGCTGAGACCATAACCTGAAGAGGAGGTTACTGTATCCTTTCCACACTTCAGCAAAACAGCATGTGAAATTGCAGTACAGGATTATTTCCCGAGTAACTCCCACAGTCATTAGCTCAAAGAGCAAACAGCAAAATACAGCCTAGACAAGACCTCTGTTCACAGACCTTTTCCAGGATATTCAGCTCTCCATCTCCTCTGGCCAGCTTTCCTGTATAGCCCCACTTTCCTCCAACACCATGGGTTCTGGGGGAAGGAATTCGGTGGCCAAATTACCAGCCTGTTCCTCAGTCATTTCCCAGTCAGTGCTGAGGAACTGCTCAGCCCCATCCTGCCTCTGCTCTACTGCCAAGCCTCGTTCTGCTCCTCCTCCTTCCTCCCTCTGCTCTCTAACAGCCTGGCTTTAAGCTGAGGGGAAGAACCACTCCCCCTTGGCTTTGGATGGGGGAAGGGAATTCCTTCCTCAGCCCATGCCGTTTCTCTGAGGGGAAACTGCCTATGAGCTTTCTGCCTTACAGGCAATGGACAATAGCAAGGCAGCTTCTTTCTGCTTCAGGTAAGTCTAAGCCTTCCAGTTCTATTTCCATTTCATTGTCACTCACCAGGTAGTCAGCTAATTTATTGTCCTGGGCACTGACCTGGTCAGCCCTTCTGCACTGGGGTTTATATACTTTCCTTAATTTCCTTGGGGAAGTCATCCATTTGTCACAACTGTACCCGGAGCAATGAAGTGCTAAGTGACTCTGGGGAAGTCATTTAACACTTCATTGCCTCAGGTACAAAATACATGCAACTACTTGTCTAACCTTGGTCTGCGAGTAACGTGGTTTGAGAGTGTTTTGCAAGACGAATACAACACTCCTGCAAACTTTGACTCGCAAACTGAGCGTTGACTCGATATGTGAGCCCCCACCCCATCCCCAAGAACCGGCTTTCCCCTCCCCCCATTACGGCCCAAACCCTTACCTCAAGCGGACAGGACATGGCACGCAGCACCAATCCACAGGATGTGCTGATGCTGAAAGAGCCTTCCGCCTGCTAGTGATCTCTGCTGGGCCTTGAGAATCTCGGAGAGAGTGGGAGCCAGAAGGCCTTGAGCATGCGCAGATGCTCAAGGCCCTGCAGCAGCCCAGCAGAGATCAACGGCAGGCTCTTTCGGCACCAGCACATCCTGTAGGTTGGTGCTGCCGGTGTCCTGTCCCCTCTAAGTAAGGGTTTGGGCTGCGGGGAGGTGAAGCCGGTTCCTGGAGGTGGGGTGGAAACGCGCCAGGGTCTTGGGGTGTCTTTTTGGGATGTGGTGGGGTGGGGTGGGGTGGAAGTGTGTCAGTGGCCTCGGGGGGGGGGGGAGGGGTCTTTATGTGATGTGGAACGAATCATCCGAGTTTCCTCTACTTTGTATGGGGAAACTCGCTTTGATACACGAGCACTTTGGTTTACGAGCATGCTTCCATGTCTAAAAATATGTAAACCGCTTCGATTGCGTAACCACACAGAAAAAGTGGTATATCCCCTTTACTCACTCCAACCTTATAACCAGCACAACACTGGTCATCTTTCTGAGCCCTATATTTAAATGTTTTTACCAGAGGCCAGACTCCCTAATAAGCAGTAACATACAGCATCAGATTGAGGGATGCAAAACTGGAACCCTGCAAAGATTTATTTCATAATAGTCCATATTCAATGTACTATGAAGGTATTGGGCATAACACTAGACCAGTGCTTAACCATGAAAGGGTTTTTTCACTCTCTGGAAACTTCGATCTATTAGAGCATATTTTGATATGTCAGCATTTAGAATCCTGGTACAATCCATCGTACTCAATCAACTTGATTACTATAACATCGCCTATTTAGCAATTTCCCAAAAGAATATACAACAATTACAATTGGTGCAAAATGCAGCGGTCAAACTGATTTTCGGGCTGAAGAAGTTTGATCATGTGACACCTTACTACATTGGCTGCCGATGGAGGAACGCGTGAAATTTAAGTTCGCCTGTTTCTGCTTTAAAGTACTATATGGTCTAACATAACTAACCTTTTCTCCTTCTCAGCCAACAGACATAAGAGAAGTTCACATTTGAACTTCGTTTCCCCTCCAGTCAGAGGATGTAAACTCAAAAGACACCATCAACACCTTTTCTCTCATCAGACAGCATTATGGGGTAAAGATCTAGAACAACTGCTTACGCCTACTACTTATGGGGAATTCAGGAAACGCCTAAAAACATATCTGTTCCTGAAATATCTAGGCAATTGACCCGTACAACTCTTTCTCCTCAATAAATGATCCCTTGATCCCTATTTGTACCATCTTTTAATCTTTGTAAACTGCATAGAACTTCACGGTTATTATTATTATTATCGTCTGGGTTTCAAACAAGAGCCAAGACCTTTTCACGCATTCTTTTCTACTCCTTGGAAACACACAGTTCACTGCATTCTGCACAACTACCAGAAGTACAAAGCCACATACAGGAATCCAGCATCTTATCACAGGTTTTTTTTAAAGTACTGGTATGTCTTGCAATGAGAGGAAATCTGTTTTCACTGCTAATATCCAGTAATGGAACTGAAGCTATTTTTTTTTAAAAACTGACTAATTCTGGCTAATTAATTTTCATCCTTTTTTCTTGGAAAGTCATAAGCACTTTTTCTTTTATGTATAAAAAAAAAATGTATGGATTACACAGTTCTGAGCGATTAACAATCACACATATAGAATAAAATATCAAAACTCACAGTTGGATCATTCAGAGAAACAGCTTATAACCCCTTATGTGCTGGAAAACGCCTTAGCAAAGCGTTAGGCTTTAAGATATAGTATAATCTTGTTATAACAGACTCGCTTATAACGGATCCTCGCCTATAGCAGACGAGGTCTGCTGGTCACGACCAAGCACCATTATAAACATACAGAAAATCATCGGATAAAGCGGACTTGCATATAACAGATTTTCGGATATAAGGGACAACTATTTTGGTCCCCAGAGCTACTTTTAGCTGCAGTTTTATTTGGCTATAATGGATATGCAGGCTCCGCCTACAAGGCACGTGGCATGCTGGTGATATAGTATCAAAATGCAGCCCAGAAAGAAAATGAGAGAGTATTTTTCTTTCCAGAACTGTGTTCTGGTTTGCAATTGTTTCGTGCCATACCAATGTTTTGCTGGGTTTTGTTATTGATGTTGCA
The DNA here is from genome assembly GCF_902459505.1 of Geotrypetes seraphini. Classification (NCBI taxonomy): domain Eukaryota; kingdom Metazoa; phylum Chordata; class Amphibia; order Gymnophiona; family Dermophiidae; genus Geotrypetes; species Geotrypetes seraphini. The sequence continues at coordinate 47,809,490 of NC_047101.1, forward strand.
GTGACTGTTCTTCATCAATTTACGTTGTTTCAAGTTGCCCTAAGTAAAGTTTTTAAAAAATGCAACTCTGGATATAATGGACCGTTTTTTTCCAGGTCCCTTGAAGTCCGTTATAACGAGATTATACTGTACAGCAAAAAGTGGGGGGAAATTTACTTCTTCCCTATGCTTGTTAATTTTAAGTTTCCAGAAGGCAATGTGTGGAGGTTTCTTTTATCCAAAGGGGGTAAAAGTGTACAGTCCACTTTCTTTTCAAAGTTATGTGAAAACTAAATAATAATTTTTTCTCCATTGGCAAGCAGAATTGAGTCAGGCACAAGTGGATGACATCTGACGGCTGGATCATAGCTCTTCTTGTGTGCAGCAATCTCCTCAGCCCCTCCGTTTTGATTTTTGTGTACAGCTGAATGGACATGAAACATGTACAGTAGTTTGTTCTACAGCATTCTTCTTTTTTTTTTTTGTCAAGTTTCTTCTAATTCTTCTTTTGTTGTTGCGTCACCTGGGCTTTCATCCATGACCAAACTGTGATAGAAAAATTCCGAATTTTGACACACCAATGAGGAAATTGGATAAGTGGATGCTTCCATATACTGTAGGTACACTGAGGCCACACAGTAGGAGTCCATTCTATAACAAACCCTGAGCACACGGGGTCCATTATAGAATATAAATGTAATTTAGAATCGTCATGCCTAAATTAAGGTGCCCACAATTAGACCAGCCATAGGACTAAGTTTCCAAGTTTATTATTTCTTTGATATACTGTCCATCAAAATTTATCTAGATGGTTTACAATCAATAAAAACATTTTTAAAAATTGACATCGGATATGTCCCTTATCTAGGGACGATATATTGGATTAATTTTTGGAACGGGGAGATGGAGTGGGAGCTTGCTTCGTCCATTCCACACGTCAACTTGGTATTGCAGTATCTCCAGGAATGGTACACTAAAAAAAAAAAAAAAAAAATTTTAACAAAAACAAAATAAAAAAAAATAAAAATTCCACCACATGATCAATAGATGTGGAGGAGGAGGGGGAGTTTACATATATTACATAAGACTGACATGATAGGGGAGAAAAGAACAAGAGGTGGTAAAAAAAAATACATTGAGATAAAAAAATATGAGGGAGGGGGATGGAGTTAATTCGCCTCTAGGGAGGCGTTTGGAGTTGAAGACCTGAAATTAATGATATTTCAGGAAAAGAAAATGGACCCCCAAGATTAGGTATCGTAGGCATCTTTGAATAAAATGCAACTCTAGATATAACGGCCTACTTACGGGAAGAATCAACTCTTCATCATTTTAAGACAAAATTTAAAACATTTCTTTTTCTTGATGCTTTCGAGACCTAAATGTCCTTTTCAAGGCTACATAGTTTTTTATTTTACCTTTGACATCCCTCCTTTTGTTTTTTCCCTATATGTTCTCTCTTTTTACTTGAAAATTGTAATTCTACTCTGTTTCCCTTGTTGTTTCTGTTTAAATTGTTTTTATTAACTATTATTGTTTTAAATGATATATTGTTATCTCATATATGTTTTTTAAGACAGTGTACACTGCCTAGAAGGCTGATTGGGCGGTATATGAAACTTTAAATAAACTTGGAACTTGATAAAAAGGTTTTGAGTTTTGTCTTGAATAGTGTGAGCAAAGATTCTTGCTTTATATGCAGGAGAAGAGTGTTCCAGAGTGAGGACACTATGATTGAGAAGATGGACTTTTCTAGTGTAAAAAGTGGTGTCAAAGTCCCTCCTCGAGGGCCGCAATCCAGTCGGGTTTTCAGGATTTCCCCAATGAATATGCATGAGATTTATTAGCATACCATGAAAGCAGTGCATGCAAATAGATGTCATGCATATTCGTTAGGGAAATTCTGAAAACCCGACTGGATTGCAGCCCTCGAGGAGGGACTTTGACACTCCTGATCTAGAGGCTCTGATGGAAGAGGCTGAATTGGATTTAGTGGCGATCATGGACACATGGTTCACGGAGAACCATGACTAGGATATAGTTTTACTGGGCTAAAATCTGTTCAGGAAATACAGGGTAGGAAGAAAAGGAGGGGGGAGGGTTGGCATTGTATGTTTAAGATCATATTAAAGCCACACAATTGCAGGATCTGCAGGGTAAGGAAGAGGCACTGTGGGTCAATCTGGAAAGAGGGAATGGAAAATGCATTTATAATGGCCTCCTTCACAGACAAAAGTGGATATTCAGAATATAGTTGTAAAAAGGGAAGTATTACTAATAGGTGATTTTTTTTTTTTTTTTTAAATCATCTTTATTCAGTTTCAAGCAAAAACATTAATAAACAAACAGGCCAAAGAACATTGCACAAAGAACACAAGAAATGCCTATGATCAGGCCTGTATAATAACAATCATGAAGAAACTGTAGTTGTATAAGTAAACAAAGAAAATAGAAAACTGTAAACCCTTCCCACCCTCCCCCCACTACTAATAGGTGATTTTAACATACTAGATTTTAACATACATGGTGATTGGGGTATCCCTACTGCAGGGTCTTCTAGAAGTAGGGAGTCCTAGATTCCAGCAGTTGGTGAGCAAACCCACATGGGATGGGGCCCTACAGGACTTAGTGCTTTCAAATGGGGAAAGTGTTTCTGATGTTACAGTGGGTGAACATCTGGTATTCAGTGTGGTTTAATATTAAGTAATATAGTAAAGGTTCTAGAATTTAAAAAAAAACCTAACTTTGTTCAGAGAGGGGATTACGTCAAGTCATTGTCTGGATGGGAACATCTGGATGAAGTAGGAAAGTAGTGGGCAAACCTGAAAGGAGCTATTGTTAAGAGCGACAAACCATTTTGCAAGGAAAGTAAGTAAAAGTAAGTGAGAAAAAAAAGGCCTCTTTGGTTCTCAAAAGTAGTAGCTGAGAAAGTAAGGAAAGAGGTTAGCTTTCATAAACTACAAAAGAGGGAGACAGGCTAAAATATCTGGAAAAGTTAAGAGAGGCTGGTCAAGTAATCAGGAAAGCAAATAGTCGACATGGTAAAATGGGAGTATGAGATTTTTTAGGTATATTAGTAATAGGAAGAAGTGCAAAAGTGGCATTGTGAGACTCAAAGGTGAAAGGGAGAAATATGTAGAAGCTGATAAAAATAAGGTTGAATTGTTTAACAAATATTTCTGTTCAGTGTTCACAGCTGAAGTTCCGGGAGCAGGACCACAAAGGACAAATGTAATAGGGATGGAGGTGAGGTAGACTCTGATCAATTTTCAGAGGATTGTGTTCGTGAGAAAAGGTGGGCAAAGCGATGGGATCGGATGGTGTACATCCAAGGATACTAAAGGAATTTAGGGAAGTTCTGGTGGCTCTGTTGTTTGGCCCTTTCAATGCTTTTCTAGAATCAGAAATGGTACCGGAGGACTGGAGAAGGGCGGATGTAGTGCCTCTTCACAAAAGTGGAAGTAAGGAAGACTGGTAAGTCTGATCTCTGTGATAAGTTTTTGTCAGACAAATCTGATCAATTTCTTTGACTGGATGAGCAGAGAATTGGATAGAAGGAGTGCGCTAGATGTGGTGTATTTAGATTTTAGCAAAGCCTTTGACAATGTTCCACACAAGCGTCTAATAAACTGAGTGCTCGTGATATGGGCCCCAATGTGATGGACTGAGTCAGGAACTGGTTGAGTGGAAGGTAACAGAGGGTAGTGGTCAATGGAGATTGCTCTGAGGAAAGGGATGTTACCAGTGGTGTGCCTCAAGATTCTGTTCTTGGGTCTGTTCTTTTAACATTTTTGTAAACGATATTGCTGAAGGGCTGTCGGATACCAAACTCTGCAATAGAGTAGACAGCACGGATAGTGTGAATAACACAAAGAAAGACCTGGCGAAGCTTGAAGAATGGTCTGAAATTTGGCAGCTAAAATTTAATGCTACGAAATGCAAGGTCATGCATTTGGGCTGCAAAAACCCGAGGGAACGTTACAGTTTAGGGGTGAAGAACTTATGTGCGGGACTTTGGTGTGATTGTATGTGATGATCTAAAGGTGGCCAAGCAAGTTGAAAAGGTAACGGCGAAAGCTAGAAGGAAGCTAGGGTGCATAGGAAGAGATATTGAGGCCCCTGTATAAGACTCTGGTGAGACCTCATTTAGAATATTGTGCACAATTCTGGAGAAGGCACCTTCAAAAAGATAAAAAGGATGGAGTCGGTCCAGAAGAAGGCTACTAAAATCATGTGTGATCTTCCTCATAAGGCATATGGGGACAAACTTAAAGATCTCAGTATGTATACTTTGGAGGAAAGGCAGGAAAGGGGAGATATGATAGAGATATTTAAATACCTAAGTGGCATAAATGTGCATGAAGCGTCTTTCATTTGAAAGAAAGTTCTGGATGAAGTTAAGAGGCTATAGGCTCAGGAGTAATCTAAGGAAATACTTTTTTTTATAGAAAAGGTAGTAGATGCATGGAATAGTCTCCTGGTAGAGGTGGTGGAGACAATGACTGTCTGAATTCAAGAAAGCGTGGGACAGGCACATGGAATGTCATAGGGAGATGAGGAGATAGTGAATGCTGTAGATGGGCAGACTGGATAGGCCATTTGGCCTTTATCTGCCTTCATGTTTCTATGTTTCTGTAGAGTTGCACTTTTCAAGTTATGTGTAACTTTTAATTGATGCCACTTATCACTGATCATGAGATTTTAATTGCCAATTGTCAGCACCCATAGGCCAATTAATCAATTAAGTTGTGCGCACAAATCAGCACCACACACAAAATTTTGGGGTATGTAACACCGCCTTGAGTGGATTCCTTTAAAAGGCAGTAAATAAATCATAAAATAAATAAATTATTAATACTTACCTGTGGGTATCTACATTATGGAACTGCTTTTCAAATGTCTCCAGAATGAGACCAAAAGGAATGTAAGCATTGTGCATGAATGTCACCGAGAACACAAAGACGCCATCTCAATTGACTCGAAGTGTTTGCTCTATGAAAACACTCTCAAAAGAGCTCTTTTGGTGCAGAAACTATTTACCTCTGCATACAGCAGCTGAGAATCTTCTACGGAGAAGTTGTTGACCTCTTGGCATAGTGGCTTGAGAAGCCCCTGCCACCCAAAGGGCAGAGACTCACAAAACAGCCATTTGTCGAACGCCTGCTGCCACCTGAGCAAAGATCATTTCATCAGTTCCAGCCGCAGAGCTAGTTAAATCCAAGCAGATGAATGCTGAAAGCAGAAGCTTGGATTTTCTCTCTGTGCAAAAGCATCAGCTCAATGTTGGGGCTTTTTCGGTGGCGTCATCTGATCCTGTGACCAGTTCCTTCAATGCAGAATGCCCTACCACTGTTCTTTTGGTTCTTGATTAATGTAGTTTGGTACTCCTGGGGGTACCAATGTCGGCGTTGTGTGCACTCCAGGGGGCCCAAGATTCAGTGATCAGACCTCTGTTTAGGTTGGGGAGACAAGAACACGTGACAGAATACTATGTGAGTTTATATTGGTTAAAGCTGATGGATAGGATTCGCTTCAAGCTAATAGTAAACGTTAATATGTGCTTGCACAACCTGGCTCCTAAACGTCTCGCCCACTTCGATCTGTGAAAGAGTTGAGGCTGACAATGGGAAAGCATATTCCATTGCATAGGGCCTAGGGAATGGAAAAATCTTCCCGAGTATATTCGACGGTAGCAGAATATACAGAACGTGAAAAAATTGCTGTAACTCAATCGATTGTGGAAGCCAGTGGTACCCGGGTTGCCAGTAGGTTAGGGGTGGGACAGGTGGGTGGAGGGGGGGTGGAAGGGTAGGGGGTGGGTGAGTCCAGGTATAAGAACCCAACCCGGACTCTGAAGGTTCCCGCCTGTTCTGGTGGTTTGTTGTTTAGTGCCCTGTATATTGCAAATGCTATTTCAGCTGCTTTGTTTGTATTTTGTCGATTCAATAAACAGTTTTGGAAAAATAAATTGCTGAAACTGCTTTTTTTTTTTGCCAGATGAAATATAGCGTATGAAACTATGTTATTAATGAAGAGGAGATGACAGTAAGGAGATGGTTGCCTATGTATTTCATTGTTTATATAATTTGCTCTGTTTTGTGGGAGTATTTATTGTTGATTGTGTATGCATTTTTTACGTAATCTTATATTTTTGTTTGTAAGTTTGTAACCCGCCCTGGGTAAGGGCGGGATATAAATAAATAAACCAAAGCAAACCAAACCAACATCCAATATATTGAGGCTCTGAAGACAGCAGTAGCAGTATTGGTACAAAATTTGCAATATGGAAGATTTGAAAGTCTAAGAAATGGTAAAATAAATCAGTTCATTGTGCCCAGATCTATTAGCAAAGTATTAAAACTTTATCAAAAAGCACTATATCAAGAAAACTAAACCTAAATTCATTTTTTTTTCTTAACAAGGCAAGTCTTGTAAGGTTTGCCTCTTTGCAGAGGATTCCAAAACCTACAATTGGATAGACACCCCTGATGGTGTGGATAACATGAGGAGGGTCCTTAAGAAGCTCAAAAAATGATCCAGAATATGGCAGCTAAGATTTAATGCTAAACAAAATGCAGGGTCATGCATTTAGGCTACAAAAACTGGAGACTAGTACAGTTTAGAGGTGGAGTACTTCTGCGCATGAAAGAGAAGTGGAACCTGGGTGAGATCATTCATGATGATTTTAAGGTGGCCAAACGGGTAAAAAAAAAAAAAAAAAAAAAGGTGACAATAAAAGCCAGAAGAATTCTTGGGTGCATATGGAGAGGAATGGCCAGTAGGAAAAAGCAGGTGATGATGCATCTGTATACGAGTAAGTCTCTGGTGAGGCCTCATTTAGAGTACTGTGTACAATTCTGGAGACAGTACCTTCAAAAATATTTTTTTTTTAACCGAGGAGAGTCGCTCCAGAGGGCATCTCCTAAAATGGTCAGTGGGCTTCTTTATAAAGTGTATGGGGGACACACTTAAAGATCTCAATATGTAAAGATTGGAAGAAAGGCAGGAGAGGGGAAATATGATAGAAACTTTTAAATACCTCAGTGGTGTAAATGCACAGGAGATGTCTCAATCACTTGAAAGGAAACTTTGGTATGAAGGGGCATAGAATGAATGTGAAAGGGGACAGACTCAGGAGTAAACTTCTTCATGGAAATTTTCCTCATTATTTTGAGTGTGGGTGGAAACTTCTTCATGGAAAGGGTGGTGAATTTGTGGAACAGTCTCCCAGTGGAGGTGGTAGAGACAAAGGCTGTATCTAAATTCAAGAAAGCTTGGCACAGTTACTTAGGATCTCTTAAGGTCTGGAAGGGATAGTAGATGGCATGACCAAGCAGACTGGATAGGCCATATGTTCTTTATCTGCCTTCATTTTATTTTATTTTTTTTGGGGGGGAAGGAGTTCTACTTTGGTGTGGAAAGAATCTCCAATAAAACATGTAGACAATTTGATTAAGGGCTGTAAAAGATGTATCTTATCCAAGGATTTTATGCAATATTTTGAAGTAGATTATCCTTGGGAGGCAGTATCATGACATAACACAGTTCTGAAGCAGATTCAGTCCTGGAGAACATGTTCTTAATAAATGTGTTCTCCAAATTGACTTTATCAGTCCCTATCAGAAAACAACCACCAGTATACAAGGATACAGTACAGGGACCCGAGAGGCAAGTAGAGCTAAAGAGCAAGACAGGGAGGACACAGCCGGAACCAGAGGGCTATCAAAGATCAAAGAAGCGGGCGGAGGACGGGATAGACACACCACAGGAGGCAGCCCGTGAGGAGACCAGCAGGAGCATCAAATCAAGAGTAGACCCAAAAGAAAAGGTAACTAACCGGGACTTAAATTGCCTATATACAAACGCTAGGAGCCTAAGGACTAAAATGGGGGAGCTAGAAGTTATAGCCAGAAATAAGGACCTAGACATAATAGGAATCACAGAGACATGGTGGTCAGAGGACAACAAATGGGATGTGGCCCTGCCAGGGTACAAACTCTACAGGAGGGACAGGGCGCACAAGAAGGGGGGAGGAATAGCACTGTATATAAAGGACTACATTCCTTCATCCAGATCAGAAACAACAATAAGGGCAGACAGTCTGGAGTCACTATGGGTTAAACTAACAGGAGGGGAAGGAGCTGACATCAAATTGGGACTTTACTATCGCCCACCAGGACAGCCAGAAGCAAACGACCTGGATCTGGAGGCCGAGCTGAGGCAGGTGTGCAAAAGTGGAAGGGTGGTGGTTATGGGGGATTTCAACTATCCGGGAATAGATTGGGACATTGGGCACTCAAATTGCACGAGAGAAACTAAATTCATAGAGGTGATAAGAGACTGTTTCATGGAACAGCTGGTCACAGAACCAACGCGAGGGGATGCCACTCTGGACCTAATCCTCAACGGGCTAGAAGGACCCGCAAAGGAAGTGGTGGTACTAGCACCGTTAGGGAACAGCGATCACAACATGATCCAGTACAAATTAAACATGGGAACATCAAAGGTGAAAAGAACCACAACGACAGCACTCAACTTCAGAAAAGGAAACTACAAAGACATGAGGAGAATGGTAGGAAAAAAGCTCAGCAACAACTCAGGGAAGATGAAGACCGTAAAGGAAGCCTGGACACTGCTTAAAGGCACAGTGCTCGAGGCACAAGACCTGTGCGTCCCAAGGTTCAGGAAAGGGTGCAAAAAAAAAAAAAAAAATCGAACTAGAAACCCAGCATGGATAACAACTGCAGTTAATAAGGCGATAAGCGACAAGAAATCATCCTTCAAGAAATGGAAAAAGGAACCAACAAAGGAGAACCAGGAAGAGCACAAAAGGCACCAGAAAGAATGCCATTGAGAGGTCAGGAAAGCAAAGAGAGAATATGAGGAAAGACTGGCAGGAGAAGCAAGAAACTTCAAACCCTTCTTCAGGTATGTGAAAGGGAAACAACCAGCCAGAGAGGAAGTTGGACCACTGGACGATGGAGACAGGAAAGGAGCGATAAAGGAGGAAAAGGGATAGCTGACAGGTTAAACAAACTCTTCTCGTCAGTCTTCACCAGAGAGGACACATCCAATATCCCAGAACCCGAGGTGATTATAAACGGGGAACACGACGAAAAGCTAGGTAAGCAAAGAGGATGTCCTCAGACAGATAGATAGACTGAAGAGCGACAAATCACCAGGCCCGGACGGCATCCACCCAAGGGTACTAAAAGAACTGAGAAACGAAATAGCAGAGACACTTCGCCAAATATGTAACCTCTCCCTAAAAACTGGGGAGATCCCAGAGGACTGGAAAATAGCAAATGTCACGCCCATCTTTAAGAAGGGATCAAGGGGTGACCCGGGAAACTACAGGCCTGTGAGCTTGATCTCGGTTCCGGGAAAGATGATGGAAGCAATGGTAAAGGACACAATCTGCGAACACATAAAAAAAAATGGACAACTGAAGACGAGCCAGCATGGCTTCTGCAAGGGAAGGTCGTGCCTCCCTTGCTGTACTTGCTGTACTTCTTCGAGGGAATAAACAGCCAGATGGATAAGGGGGAATCCATAGACATCATTTACCTTGACTTCCAAAAAGCCTTCGACAAGGTACCTCACGAACGGCTACTAAAAAAGCTGTGGAACCACGGGGTGCAAGGTAATATCTACCGATGGATCAAACACTGGTTGGCAGGCAGGAAACAGAGGGTTGGAGTAAAGGGCCAATACTCAGACTGGCAATGGGTCACGAGCGGAGTCCCACAGGGGTCGGTGCTGGGACCTCTATTGTTCAATATATTTATTGACGATCTGGAGACGGGGACAAAATGTGAGGTTATCAAATTTGCTGATGACACCAAACTCTGCAGCAGGGTTAGGAACACGGAAGACTGTGAAAACCTGCAAAAGGACCTAACGAGACTGGAAGACTGGGCAAATAAGTGGCAAATGAGTTTTAACATAGAGAAATGCAAAGTCATGCATGTAGGGAAAAAGAACCCGATGTTCAGCTACAAAATGGGGGGAACACGGCTAGGGGTGAGTAACCTTGAAAGGGATCTGGGGGTGATGGTTGACACATCACTGAAACCATCGGCGCAATGTGCGACAGCCTCAAAGAAAGCAAACAGAATGCTGGGCATCATCAAAAAGGGTATCACAACCAGGACGAAGGAAATCATCATGCCGCTGTATCGCGCAATGGTGCGCCCGCACCTGGAGTACTGTGTTCAATACTGGTCGCCGTATCTCAAAAAGGACATGGCGGTACTCGAGGGAGTGCAGAGGAGGGCGACTAAACTGATAAAAGGTATGGAAAATTTATCTTACGCTGACAGGTTAAAAACGCTGGGGCTGTTCTCTCTGGAGAAGAGGAGACTTAGAGGGGACATGATAGAAACCTTCAAAATCCTAAAGGGCATAGAGAAAATGAATAAGAACAGATTCTTCAAACTGTGGGGAGCCACAAGCACTAGGGGTCACTCGGAGAAATTGAAAGGGGACAGGTTTAGAACAAATGCTAGGAAGTTCTTTTTTACCCAGAGGGTGTTGGACACATGGAACAAGCTTCCGGAGGAGGTGATAAGCCAGAACTCTGTACAGGGGTTCAAGGAAGGTTTGGATAGGTTCCTGGAGGATAAGGGGATAGAGGGGTACAGATAGAACTTGAGGTAGGTTATAGAAGTGGTCAGTAACCACTTCACAGGTCGCGGACCTGATGGGCTGCCGCGGGAGCGGACCGCTGGGCAGGATGGATCTCTGGTCTGACCCAGTGGAGGCAACTTCTTATGTTCTTATGTTCTTAGTACAAAAATATCATTTTTTAATGATGAATGTCCATCTAAAATTCACAGAGATCAAGGATGAAATTTTGAATGAGCTTTGTAAAACAGTGAAAACAAGAAACTATCCTATTAGCCATGGGGTAATAGAAGGTGTGAAAATTCAGTCATCCATACATGACATTAAAGAACACTATCAGAGGGGAAAAAAAAGAATATGGTTGGAATACTTGCCTGAATAAAATCATATTTATAACAATACAATTCACAGCTCTACGGGAAACATTCTATTTGCTATTTAGTCAAGATAGAATGTTTCCAACTGAGTAGATGACTTCCACAGAAGAAAAAATAAATTACAGAGACATGAGATGATTAGGTGTTAGAACAATGTAGACGATCGCATGAATGTTGTGAAACTGCCATAGGAGAATCTGAAAAGGATGATCTGAAAAGGAGCACACATGTTTGGACCAAAAAGAGGTTACTGACTAGGTATTCATAAAGAAGCAAAATTATACAGGTAGAATTTAATTTATAAAAATTAACAGAATATGTCATGACACCTTTTATTGGGCTAACTATACATTTTTGACCAGCTTTCCATAGGCAGTGGAATGGGTGTAAAACGGGCCCATGAACCCACATAAGAACATAAATAGCCTTACTGGGTCAGACCAATGGTCCATCAAGCCCAGTAGCCTGTTCTCATGGTGGCCAATCCAGGTCACTAGTACCTGGCCAAAATCCAAGAGTAGCAACATTCCATTCAGAATCCTAAAGGACAGCAAGATTCTGGAATCTCAAAGAGAAACAAAAGATTCCAGAACCCCAAGGAATAGCTAAATCCCATGCTACCAATCCAGGGCAAGCAGAGTCTTCTCCCATGTCTTAACAACAGACTGGACTTTTCCTCCAGCAACTTTTCCATCAGCAACACAGCACCTGGGTAGGAGCTGGCAATTGGTTTATTTGTTTGGCATCACCAGCCAAAAAGATGTCCCATTCCCCCTGTAGTTCTCAGAGGCTGAAACTTCCTTCCTCGGGTCAGGACAATATCAAGTAGACATAAGATTTAGCATACTTGAGATTAGACACTTATTCAAGTTTTCAAACTATATAATTCAAAATTTAAAATAGAAAGTAAGGCAGGAGAAACAAAAATTATATATAAAAATCAAATTAGGGAAAGTCCCTGGTCATTAAAAGAAAATCTTAAAAATAGTTATGTGTATCTGACAAAAGGCAAGGAGATGAAAACTAAAATACTGAGATGGCAAAACCAACTCCAGCCCATTGAAGCCCTCTCCAGCCCATCCTCCCCCAAACAGCCATATAAAGACCATGCAAGTCTGCCCAGTTCAATATTTAATATTATTTTCTGATTCTAGATCCTCTGTGTTCATCCCAAGCTTCTTTGAACTCAGTCACCATTTTCCTCTCCACCACCTCTCTTGGGAGCGCATTTCAGGCATCCACCACCCTCTCCGTAAAGTAGAATTTCCTAACATTGCTCTTGAATCTACCACTCCTCAACCTCAAATTATGTCCTCTGGTTTTACCATTTTCCTTTCTCTGGAAAAGA